>NW_006294767.1:538992-584046 GCF_000327345.1 Myotis davidii
GTGAGACCCTAGCCCTGGCACAGGCCCTTCTTCATTCATAGTTCCTCTCCTCCCTCTCGTTCTGTGTGTCTCTCTCTGTCTCTTTCCTATTGTCTGTCATTAGGAACAATGGACCACCATATGTATGAATGGGCAATCCACACTCCCCCCTTTCCGTCTCTCCCTATTTCAGTCTCTACAATTTCTTCAGGTTCCTTTCCAGGAGCCAGTTAGCTTCTTCTTGCTTGAAAGCCACCGAGGCAGTTTTTTCCCCTCTCCATCCCAATGCGCCCCTCCACAGACTTCAGCCCCACAAATCCTCACAATCTCTAATCCTTTGATTTCTGGAATCAAGACCCATGCAGCCTGGAAGCCGGGTGTGAGTGGGAAAACAGGAAACCTGTTGCACGTTACAAGTTGGGGAACTGGCCTAGGTTCTCTCCTGGGAAGTGGCCAATATGGGGTGATGTTGGATGTGTTTTCCTGAAGGGGAGAGGGCAGAGAAGATTTTGAAAATAAGGGAAAAAGCTGCACAGTAAGGGATGCGCTGACAGCTGCAGTGAGGGGCCACAGGAGGTCTCCCCTGGCCCTGCCCCTGGCTTCAGAAACGATCCCGCTGAAAACTATGGGCTTTTAACCTCAGAACCCTGTTTGGAGTATCTTTGGAAAGTCTCTTTTAAAAAACCAGATTAGAAATGTTTGATTTTTAAATAATAATCAAGGACTCCGGCTTCTTCTTCAAAGAAACAATTCTATTCCCCCCACTCTCCAAAGCAAAATGCTCTATTGCAAAACTTATTTACAAGCGTTTTCATCCTCCAGGAAATGAATTAGTTACTAATAACTTTGTGTTATTAACTAGTTATTACTGTATTATTATACTAGAATGACTTGATGGTTTAAAATAGCATTTGCCTTTTTTTTTCTTGTGAGGAGGGATTACAAATTTAAAAAAACACTAGGAGTTGGTCTTTTATGTCAAAACACAAAACCTTAGTGTAGTTGGGTGGGATTATGGCTATTTTCTTTCTTACATTTTTGTGTTCACCACCTTGGGCACATGTTACATTAAAATCAGAAAAAAAGGGAGATTGATGGCTGGGGCTACGTCATTCTGCCTTGGTCTACTTTCCCAGGGACTGCCACTTTACCTCCACAACTGGGCATCCCCCCATGATTAAAAGAACTCTTTGTTCTTTAGGGGAGGCCTGGGCCCTGCCAGCAGGTAGGCCATGACTTTGACCCCCTCCTCAAGTCTTTATGAAATCCCCCTTCTCTTCCTGGCTTTACTAAGTGGAGAAAATGCTGAGTGACGAAGACAGAATCTGCTCCCCCCCGCCCCCCCTGCCCCCCACCCTTGCACTTCTTCCAGACAAGACCGGGTTGTCACAGGAGCTGTGGTTTAGCAACTCTGGCCAAGGCTGGGCATAGGGACAGGTAGGGGCAAGAGAACTGGAGGGGCTCATGGGGAGTGACAAAGTGGTATTCTGAGATATTCTAGATAGGACGCCCAGGGGGACAGACTGGAGTTTGGAAAAACAGTGAGCAAGGCAGGTGAGATGTAGCTGTTGGCCCATTGAGCTTCACATGTCAGAATTACTCCCCTCAACCCCACCCCCCCCCCGGAGAAACACTGGTTCAGAACAAGTGCTATGCCATCTTAACATTAACACTACCATGGTTAATATATTTATGAGTGCCATGATTAATATATTCATTGCATTCATAGAAACATCGATAGACCTTTCACATATATTCTCTCACTGGATCTTTATAACAGTCTTAAGAGGTGGGCAAAGTAGGTGGTTATTATTACCTCAACATCACAGATCAGGAAACTGAAGTTCATTCATTCATCCAACACGAGGAAACGCGCTATCTCCCAGTGTGAGCTCGCCCTGGAGTCCAGCGCACAAGACAGACAGAGCCCCTGCTCTCACGGAGTTCTCTTTCGGCTGGGTGCAGAGAGGATGGCTGGCTGCCTAAGATCACACAGCTGGTCTGAGCAGACCCTGAACAGGTTAGACACAGTCCGTGGAAGCTGTCACCACAGTTACACACCTAATAGTAGGTATTTTAGTTCACAGGCACTGTCTTAAGAGCGCTTTAATGGTAGCAATGCACATAATAATAGTCTTGCTAATGGGGTAGGGGAATCTAGGGAACAATTCAGGTAATTCTAGTTGTCTTTCTCCAATTCAGAATCTCCTTTCTCTCCAAAACCTGCATATGTCTCATGGTAATTATAAGGCAATATTAACCTATTAATATTTTGATTCTTATTTTTTTTTGTACTATCCTATATTTATCAAGAATAAGGTCAAGATTCTTCTTTTTGTTATCTCTGTTGTATCTGGAGTCAAATGTGACAGCAGGTGTGAATAGAAGAAGATTGTTCAGAACCATTTGTCCCTGGCTTCCCACGTGAATTATGCTGGCTCTCTTTCCTGGCCTTCTATGAACCTGGGAACCTATGATAGAAATGCTGACAAAAAGGGGTGGCTTACACCTTCTGCTTTTTATCGTGCAGCCGTTTCAGAGGAAGAGCCCAGCTTGGGAAAAAGGGGTGAAATGGTAAAGTTATATTGAAAATGATTCATCGGAAGATTTTCACGAGCTCAGAGTTCCTAGTAGTGGGATCACTGGGTCAAATGGGAGTTCCATTTTTAGTCTTCTGAGGTAGCTCCATACTGTTCTCCACAGTGGCTGCACCAGTCTGCATTCCCACCAGCAGTTCAGAAGGGTTCCTTTTTCTCCACATCCTCTCCAACACTTGTTGTTTGTCAAGATTCTTCTTTTTGTTATCTCTGTTGTACCCGGAGTCAAATGTGACAGCAGGTGTGAATAGAAGAAGATTGTTCAGAACCATTTGTCCCTGGCTTCCCACGTGAATTATGCTGACTCTCTTTCCTGGCCTTCTATGAACCTGGGAACCTATGATAGAAATGCTGACAAAAAGGGGTGGCTTACACCTTCTGCTTTTTATCGTGCAGCCGTTTCAGAGGAAGAGCCCAGCTTGGGAAAAAGGGGTGAAATGGTAAAGTTATATTGAAAATGATTCATCGGAAGATTTTCACGAGCTCAGAGATGTGTCTAACATTTTACTCTGTGATTAGAAGTCAGAATGTCACTAACAAATTTGACAAGGGCTGACCAAGTGCTGCTAGCCTGGTGGATCTGATCCCCGTTCATCATGCCAGCATCCCCGAGGGGATGATTAAGAAACAGAATCACAAGCTTGAAGAACCAGGATATCGTCCAGGGGCTTCTGCAGACAGACTCCTAAGGGAGCTAAGAGATGAGGCACACAGCAGGTTATAACTGTGGTTTGAAGTAAGTGCTGAGGCACCTCGCTAATTATTTTGGGCGTAACAGACATGCAATGCACTTAATTAAGAAAACTAGCAAAACAAAATCCTTTGAGGAGGAGGGCATTTGTCTGATAATTTCCTCAAATACTTAGCCCCATAAAATTCAGTTTACAAGTCCTATGGATCTTAAATCCCATTTTAACAATCAAAACATTGAAATGGGCAGCTAAGGGGAAAAAATAGTCGAGGAAGAGTAGCTGAAGAGGAAATTGCACCGATTAAAAGCAATCAGCTTTGGCTCTGTTCTCAGATATGTGGAGGCTGGGAAGGGTAACAGAGGAATCAGGAGAGATTAATCCTCTGACCTTCATGGAATGAGACGAAGAGAGTTAGAGAAAAGCCGCGGTTGCTACCCAGTTACTAGGTATTATTGTTATGATCATTAGTATGATTATTTTATGAACGTCCACAAGAACAATTATATTAACTTCCAAAATGTAGAAGACATATTTTTAACTTAAAAAAATAGGTTTTATTGATTTTTAGAGAGAGAGAGGAAGGGAGAGGGATAGAGAGATAGAAACATCAATGAGGGAGAAATATCATCGATTGGCTGCCTCTTGCCACCCCGCCCCCTCCGCCTCTACTGGGGATGGAGCCTGCAACCCGGGCATGGGTTCTGACCAGGAATCAAATCGGTGACCTCTTGGTTCCTGGGTCAACACTCAACTGCTGAGCCACACCAGCCGACATATATATTTTTAACTTTTGTGTCCTTTTTTTTTTAAGGTTCCTATCTTTCTAAAATTAACAAACCAAAGCAGAATTTCACCCCTGGGGAGGTCTCTTTCTTTTGTTTTACTCTATTGGTCACTTGTTCTCAAAGTGGCGTTGCCATTTCAGGTCTTTGTGTCCCCACAGATACCCCACATCTACTGCCATCATTCCCGGAACTGCCCATCTGACTCCCAGGCACACTACCTTGTACAGGTAGCCTTGGTTTCAGGCTTTAAACAAATGCAAGAACAAAGAGCCATTCTATCTGCATGCACCCTTCTTTGCAAGTAAGATGCTGTAAATGTTAGTCAAGGGGAAGTCCACTATAGGGAACTCCCAGAGCAGGTGCAAATGCAGTGTCCCAAAGACAGCAAGTGTCTGCTTGCACTTGTGGCTGTGTTTTCCCCTGGAACACTCCCACACATGCGTCGCCCTCAACAATTCTATGTTTGTAATAAAAACTACTAGAAAACAACAATGAAAACAGCAATTTAACAACAATCAGATAAAACTATATATACTTCTCTTGCTTGTAAATGAAGGATTCTGTGGAGCTGTAGAGAATTCTTTCCAAAGCTTATACAAAGACCGTAGGTTTATAGTCTTCTTTGTAAAGTTAAATTTTACTTCAAAACTTTTACTTTGTCCTTAAAAATATTTTGCTTTCTTGCCCTAAAATTCCCCTTGTAGAAATTTATCCTAAAAAGGTGTTTATCATATTGTGTTTTTCTTTTTTAAAACTATATTTCATTTTTTGGAGCAGTTTTAGGTTTACAGCAAAATTGAGGGGAAGATACAGAGAATTCCCATACACCCCCTGTTCCCTCATATGCACAGCCTCCCCTGTTATCAACATTTGTTACAATCAATGAACCAACATTAACACATCATTATCACCCAGAATCCATAGTCTTTAGAAAAGTGTTTTAAAAGCTGGACAAATTCTTACAGTTTATTAGGTTAAAAAACACTTTTTATTTTATTTTTAATTAAATTTATTGGGGTGAGTTTAGAAAAGTGTTTTAAAAGCTGGACAAATCCTTACAGTTTATTAGGTTAAAAAACACAACTTTTTATTTTATTTTTTAATTAAATTTATTGGGGTTACATTGGTTAATGCGATCGGGTGTGGGTTTCTATGTTATAAGATCTGCGTATTGCACCATGTGCCCACCACCCAAAGTCAAATCCTCTCCCATCATCATATATTAAGATCCCCTTCCCCCCTCCATCCCCTTCTCTCTGGCAACCACCACACTGCTGTCTGTGTTCGTGAGTTTCAGGTTTTTATCCCACATATGCGTTAAATCATATGGTTCGTAGCTTTTTCTGACTGACTTATTTCACTTTGCATACTATTCTCAAGGTCCATCCATGTTGTTGCAAATGGCAGTAATTTTGAAAACATTTTGATCCCAAATTAAGAAAGACCATAAGGCTATATGCCTACTTGTCAATTTTGGGTGATAAGATTACTGTGAATTTTTTGGGGGGGTATTTTCCTGTACTTTATAACTGTTCTACAATAAATAACTATTGCTTTTATGAACAGGATAAAAACCATACTTTTTAAATAGAAAACTTACATTATTTCTTTCTCTTGTAAAAATGTCATTATCACTTTGGTTATAATTTCCAGCCCCAATTAGGGTTGGTTTTTAGTTCACAAATATAATGAGAGGTGTTGGAAAGAGAAATTCCTGAAGTCACTGAAAAAGTTACATGTGAGAAAAAAAAAAGTGTGAAACTGAGGAAGACAAGTGGGGAGAAAAATCCAAGAATGCTGGATCTGGAGGGGCCTTGGATTTCCTATTCAGGGCTGGCAAATGTGCCCCAGCTCCTTCCTCCCATGCTCAGGGCAGACATAATTAATCAGTCAAGGCACCTCTCAGATACCCCAGCAAACCTCAATTTGAGTTGGAACTTCCTCGCCATCCACAAACCTGCAGCAGGTACAGGAAGTGACTTGCTTCTGCTGACACAGCAAGCAGGGCCCATCCTCTTGATAAGAGTACAACTGTGGGCATCAGGCCACATGGGTTGTCGTTTGGCCAGTGCCCTCAGGACAGAGTGCCTTGGGAGGGATGGTGGGCCTCGAGGTGGCTGGTATGACTGGACAGAAAGTAGGGAATGTCACTCTAGAATATGTGCGGAGTTTAGAAACATTGGGAGATGTTGCAGAACCCGTGTCGGAGTGATGTGCCTGGTGGCGTGGCCGTGGGCAGTCAGCATCATCTCCCACATCATCTCTGTGCTCCTGTGTGTCTACTCATGCATCCACTCATGGGTCCACTCACACAACCACTTATGCATTCGCTCTTGGGTCCATACTCATCCCTCAATGCTCATTCAGCAAAAACTCTGCAGAAACTACTGTGGTGGGCCTGGGAGCCCACTGCCAGGGCATGTCCGAGAGGCCTAAATGAGAGGTGTGGCATGTGGCTGGCCCCGGGGGGCTATGATCACGACAGCTTTGTTGCTTTACCTGTGCTCTTGTTGAGGGCTGCACAGCGCCTTCGTCAGCAGGCCACCGCTCTTAAAGAAGGCTCTGCCCTTTACTGCGTGGCCGGGCTGCCCAGTTGGTCCATCCTCAAGGCGGAGCCTTTGGAAAAGGTTTTATAGAGTCCACATTTGTTCCTCTGTAGTTTACTCTCAACACAGCAAGCACAGTGCTGCTCAAAATTCTGCAACAGTTGGCTTTCCCAGGTACAGCTGGCTCTAGCAAGTAAAGCCAGGGAGCAGGTACAAGAGTCCTCCCTTTGGATGTAGATAAACCTGCATCTTTAGGGAGCCAGAGAGAGGAGGGCATAACAGAAGGAACTGTGGAGCCTGAAGGCTGGGATTTAAATCCTAAATAGCCATGTCTGAGTCTAAAGAGGCTGGGCCCGGGCGTGCAGAGCAGAGCCTTGCAGGCAACGTTAGGGCAGGGCCATTGTGCAGAGGGGAGCCCCCTCCCGACTCCACCCTGCCACGCATGCCCAGGTCCTGGGTGCTGCGCCTGGGCCCAGGCCTTCAGCTCTCTGGTGGTTTATTTTTTTAGTGAATGAATTGATCTCATCCCCTCCAGGGTGAAGGTAATAGGTGGTTTAGGATGAGATTCTTGGGAGAAGTGTCTTCCCAAGGGCTGTGTGGAGTCTGAGAGGGGTGCTGGTGAAGGGATGGGGGGGTCTTGCATGAGGTTCCCTTTAGCCCCTGGACTGGAGTGTCCTTCCTAAGATATATACCCTTGCTAGGTCAGTGTACTCAGTTGAGGCAAGTTTTTCTGAGTTTTCACATCGATTTATAGTTTCATGCAATCTATTTCTGAGTATGTAACAATCCTGTTCTGGGGTGTTCCAACCTTGTTGTTAGCACTGCAGAAGCGCAAATCGCTGGAGGCAAACCTAGAGCCAGGGCTGGGGAACATCCGGCCGCGGGCTGCATAAGGCCCGAGAAATCATTTGGTCTGGCCCTGCCAAGGCATTAGGGGTGAGTTAATTAAATGTTTGACCAAATAGAGCAGACTAATTTTTAAGTTGATAATTTTGTATGGGCTGCAAATGATGTTATAAATATCCAAATGGCCCTTGGCAGAGAAAAGTTTTCCCGCCCCTGCTTTAGAGTATGAACAATGTCTGAATGTCTGCAATTCAGTTGGCCATCTGAGCTAGTGGTTGCAATGAGATACTAAGTTGTTTTCCCCATTAAACACACACACACACACACACACACACACACACACACACACACGATTTACCTTTGGCACCAGAAGAAACACCATGTGTTTCTTTCATTCCCTGTTTTGTGGGGTCATAGGGATTGAGATGGTTAAGCTTCAGTGCACCTGAGGTGGGCACTGATGAAGGAGAGAGCAGTTAGCATGGGCCCCTGGCTCCGGGACAGAGAGATCTCCCAGAGCCTGTAGGGCTCAGAGACAAGGGCCACGCAGACACCAAATGCGCTCATGTTTGCTAGGACCCCCCTCGGAGCCTGCCCCGTACTAACAGCTTCCTCATTTGTCCTCCTCCCAGAAGGGTTTGGGAGAAGAAAGAAGACTTCCCTTTGGTTTGTGGGGTCTCTGCTTGTGGTGTCTGTCTTCATCCTGACCATCGGCCTCGCTGCCACCACCAGGACGGAGAATGTGACCGTGGGGGGCTACTACCCAGGGATCATTGTGAGTGACGGGGCCCAGGGGTCTGAGGGAGGGGCACTGGGCATCACAGATGTCTGTGTGGTGGTGACACACTTCGCTCCAGCTCCCCAGAGCTGGAGGTTTAGGACATGGACACTTGTTTTGGTGGTTATTGTTGGCAGAATGATGACCAGAGGTATCCGGGTCCTACTCCTTGGGACCTGTGACTGTAGTGGGCTACCCAGCAACGGGGGTTCCAGGGTGTGGATCCTGCATCTGGCCAGTGTTAGCACAGGGTCCTTAGAAGTGGGGGAGCGTGCAGGAGAGGCCTCAGCCATGTGATGGGAGAAGTTGATGATGGACGAAGGGCCACGAGCCACGGAGTGAACAGCTCTGGTCGCGGCAAAGGCCTGGCCCAGATTCTCCTCCAGAGCCTCCAGAGGGAACCAGCTCCGTGACACCTAGATTTTAGCCCCATGAGACCAAGCTGACTGAACTAGTCCTCAGAAAACAGATATGTAGCTTTAAAAGATACCTGCCAAGAAGCCGTGATTGATGATTACAACTGATTCTCAGGAGCCTCTAGGACCCTCCCCCCTTCTCCCTCTCTTCTTCCCCAAGGTTACCTGTTTGTCTGCTCACCTGAGTCAAAAGCTTATCTCTAAGGGCCTGTGGTGTCAGCCATGTCCATAGGTGATGGGTAACCCTTCTTCTGAAACACCCATGGTTCTAGTTTCCTAATATCTGACCAGAGGAGTCCTTCTCTGACTATGGGACTTGAGACAGGGCCAGGAGAAACATCAGGTGGGCCTCTCACCTGATGCCCAGATGCAGATGAGTTGTGAGTGGTCTGGGCTACCATAAAGAGGTTGTCCTCCATGAGGGGAAATGGGGGCACGCAATGCTATCTTTTCCTGTAATATCTTCCTGACCTAAGAGTTAAAATGTTTGAATATAGAAGATGAGATGGGTCCAGTGATCCCTATTCTAGGAATATAGCCCAAGAAATCAGAAACACCAGTCAGAAAGGATATATGCACCCCTATGTTCATAGTGGCACAATTTACAATAGCTAAGATTTGGAAACAGCCCAAATGCCCACCAACAGTTGAGTGGATAAAAAAACTGTGTTGCATCTACACAATGGTATACTATGCAGCTGTAAAAAAGAAAGAACTCTTACCATTTGCAACTGCATGGATGGACCTGGAGAGCATTATGTTGAATGAAATAAGCCAGTCAGAGAAAGACAAGTATCACATGATCTCACTCATATGTGGACTCTAATGAACAAAATAAACTGATGAACAAAATAGAACCAGAGACATGGAAGGGAGGGGAGGGTGGTGGGTGGGAAGAGATCAACCAAAGAATTTGTATGCATATGTGCATAACCCATGGACACTGACAATAGAGTGGTGAAGGCCTGGGGCAGTGGTTCTCAACCTGTGGGTCGAGAACGATGAAAATACATCCTGCATATCAGATATTTCCATTACGATTCATAACAGTAGCAAAATTACAGTTATGAAGTAGTAACGAAAATAATTTTATGGTTGGGGGTCACCACAACATGAGGAACTGTATTAGGAAGGTTGAGAACCACTGGTCTGGGGTATGGAGTGGGGGTGGGCTAGAAGAGGTTAATGGGGGGGAAGGGGGAGGACATATGTAATACTTTCAACAATAAAGATTTAAAAAAAAAAGAAGGGATGGATCATACTCAGAAGTTTCTATTCCAATCACTGGCTTCCATTGAGCCTAAGGAGTCCACCCAAATGTACATGGACCATCTGCCACTTAGTGGTCAGAACTTGGAGAGGCGGGAGTGGCCTGCCTTGGGCCTTTGATAAGAGGTTTTAAGGGTGGCAGTCTCCTATGCATTCTTTTTATATTTTATTGCTTAAAGTATTACAAAGAGTGTTACATAGGTCTCCTTTTTTTCTCCCCTTAACATTCCCCTGGCCTCCCCTAACCTCCAGTGTCTTATGTCCATTGGTTATGCTTATATGCATGCATACAAGTCCTTCGGTTGATCTCTTACCTCCCCTTCCCGCCCCCCAACCCTCCCCAACCTTCCCGCTGTTATTTGACAGTCTGCTCGATGCTGTTATGCATTCTTTACTGTTAGAAGTCAGCATCAAGCCACCAGGCTAACTGGGTGCTTTTTCCTTGTTTTTCCTTTGCTTTCAGCTGGGCTTCCGGAACTTCTTAGGAATTATTGGCATCAACCTGGTGGAGAATCGAAGGCAAATGGTAAGAGAGTACATTGTTACTTTCAAATGGCAATACTTCATTTTTTTTTTTTTTAGGCCGAATAGTACGGAACTGTTTTCTTAACTTCCTTTTTGAGGTTGTTTATTGCAAGTATATAAAAATATAATTGGTTTTTCTATTTAGTCTTGTATCTGTGAGACCTAATACATGTTAACTCATTTGTTAGGTCTCATAGTTTTTATTTTTACTGGATTCCTTAGAATTTTCCATCTATAAGATTAGATCACCTGCAAATTAGATAGTTTTGCTTCTTTTTTATCCACAGTCTGGATACTGGAAGTTCATTTCTGTTGTTTCAGTAAAAGAAATGTGGGCCTTGGAATGGAAGGATGAAAACCTGGAATTGACAGCAGCTGCCAAAGCAGTGTGGGGTCCATCTCCCCAGTTAGCTTCCCTGAACACCCAGCAAGTTAGGGCCCCCGGTTCCTCAGAGCACAGCCTTCTGATGGGCGTTGTCTGCGACGCCTCCACAGCTTCATTTCTGCCTTTTCAAGGAACGCTTCTTCCAAGGCTAACTTTGAATGATAAACACATATTTCACTATCGAACACTTAATTTAATGGTTGTGAAAGCTTAAACCTGTGTCCATCACCAGTAGCGGCGTGCTCTCGGGAAACTTACTTGGCAGACTTGAACCTGAGTGCCCGCATTCTCAGGGGTGCCCGGAGCATCTGAGCTAATGCACGGGAGGATATCTAGCACACGCTGGCCCATGGCAGGTGTTCAGAGACTAGTAGCCACTGTTGAATGCTGTGTTTAAGCACATCGGTTAGAGCAAGTTGTTTCAAAGAGAGACAATGGCAGGCTGAGAAAATGTCAGCCGAAGAGAGAATGCTTGTACTTCATATGCTCCTAAATATAAAGAATGCTTTATTTTTTCTTGATTAATTTTTTACTACAGAAAAATTTAAACATATTCCAAACTAGACAGACTGGTAGAAGGAACCCCTCTGTACTCATCTCCCAACTTCATCAACTGTTGACTCAGGGCCAGTCTTGCGTCGGCTCCCACCCGTTTCTTCCCTTCTCATGTTATTTTGAAACTTATCCCAGACATGGTCTCATTTCGTCTATAATGATATCATTACGTGGTATCATTTCACTCTGTTCAATCTAATCATTAGAAGTGGCTTCACCATTATCTCTGCCCATTATTATGTTAGTCTCCAGTGATATCTAAAGAATGCTCCAAACTGAGTCAGCTTTTGATACTTTTCCATTGATGAATGAGTTATTACTTTGTAGTCACCGAAACAGACACATGAATCATTGGTTTCACTAATAGCCCTGTAGCTTAGCATGGTCCCAAAGGCAGAGATGGAGAAGTTAAAGGCCTAAAAGTTTGTTAGCTGCTGATCTCCTCCCCACCATATGTGCATGCACACACACACACACACACACACACACTCACACACACTCACACACACACACACACACAGGGATATTCCTGGTCATTATAGTTTAAAAGCCACTGAACTAGAAGAACCAATAAGGACTAATAAGTAACTTATAGACGAAAAACATTTCCTGCGAAGGGTTAGGGCATCAGCCTTTGTTTGTCTGGTCTGGAGCTACCATTTTTTCTCTTCTGCTGAGTGGTGTGTGAGAGAGGCTCCTGTTGTCCCCCTCTCCACTCCTCTGCTTTTGGTCTGTTGGGGAGGGGCTGAAGGACAAGGGACCCTGAGGGATACCTTCCCCTGAAGATGCTGCCACCTACACCTTCCAGAAATTTGGTTAACTTTGGGAGAGAGGGGGTAGGGGGATTTGGGGTGAGGAGAGTGAATGGAGAAGCCACCGGAGTTGCCCACCTTTCCTGCCATCTGGCCACCTGGGGTGTGTGTGACAGAAACTAGATCTGGTTATAAGAAAACAGGTCAAGTTCCAGTATGTAAGCACTCGAGTGTTGGGGCTTTTGAGTGTGTGTACCTGCTACAGAGGAGCTCAGCACTCTGATTACATAAGAACTATTCCTTTGGTGGCATCTGCCTTCTCCACGGACCACCAGGAGAAGCGAAGTTGGACCTCTGCCCTGCCACTTGCTGGGGTGACAGCCAGCCTCCATTCCACCCACACGGTCTTGGCCTCTTGACCCTGGTCCTTCTGTTCCTTCTAGTTTGAAGGATCCAGCCACCGGGGCTGTGGGCCATCCTGCCCCAGCATGTAGGGCTGGCCGCGCAACTCAGAACATGTTTCGCTGCACTAACCTGGAGCTGCCCACACTGTGGGTGCGAGTGTGTGCCGGGATGCGGCTCTCTGGCCAGTGGCCCCCTGGCAGCCTGTTCTTTTCTTTTTCTTTTTCTGCAAAAAGCTTTATTGTTTCATTTGGTCCAAGGCATGGGAGAGGGCTCCAGGGTGGTTAAAAGAATGGCTAATAGTTTCAGGAAGAGGCTCAGGTAAAAGCCAGAGACACCAGGGCGATGAAGAGGGATCTCTGAAAGGCCCCTGGGCTCCTAAGGCTCCTGGTCGTGCTCAAGGATGAGCCTTTTGAAGAGACACCCGCCCAGCCTGGGGCCGGCAGCCTGGGAGGTGAGTCAGGTGTCCCCCATCTTCTTGATCGGTTTCACCTCCGCATCCAGGAAGTGGTTCTCCAGGAGTCACAGAGATGAGGGTCTGCACAGGTAGAACCCAGGGCCTGCAGCTCCACAAGGGCCTGCTTCCGGTTCCTCTCCAAGGCCAGGGCGGCCTCCATGGCGTCCTGAGTTTTGGCCCACTCATCTTGGGAAGGTTTCAGCACGTCCTGGAAGAGAATGCGGCCACTGCGCTTGTTTTGCAACTTTAAGAGATGCTCAGCGCCCTCCTGCTTCTTCTCTGACAACTCGCAAAAGAAGTGGCCCATGCCCTTGACAGCTACATTGTCACGGTTGTATAGGAAAAAACCCCAAACCGGTGTGTTGGCTGCTCCTGGAGGTGGTTCTGAAGGTGGTGACTGGATGAGACCCAGGAGAGCGGTCGGAGGCTGGAAAAAGGGGCGTCCCTGGGTCTGTTCCGTCCAAACACTGTTGAAGCAAGAGACAGATCCGGGACCGCTGAGGGCACTGCCAGCCTGTTCTTTTCTTGGTCTCCCCTTGACCGTGAGCTCCTCTGAGGCGATGTTGTCCTGAAGTCCAACTCAGAAGCAGCGAAGGTGGATGGGTGAGCATGAGAGAGCCTCACTCTGTACTCCGCTGGTCCTGGGAGCAAACATCTCAGGACGCAGTGATTAGGTCTGTCGTGGCCACATGGGGAGAATTTACGTAGGGCCAGGCACTCTGGATCTCTGTGCAGCCATGAGCTCACAAAAGTGCTCTGTTTGAAACAAATGCCCGGAACTTTTATATTTACTGCTCTGCAAGCCATGTCCGTGGGAGGCCTGTTGGGAAAAATTAATCAATTTCCGGGTGGATCCAAATATCTGCCTGTTAAGAAAGGGCCCTGGGAATTTGCTGATGGAAAGCCACAACCAGGTCTGTTTTTGCTGCCAATCCACCAGGAATACCATGCAACTACAGCCTTGGTGTGTGCATGGGCATCTCTGGAGGGAAAATGAAATTATTGATTCCACCTCAAAGCTACTTTAACTGTCACCCCAACAATAACCATCAATAACTGTCAGTAACCATCAATATTGCATAGAGGGCACTTGTTACTTCACAAGCGTTCCCTGAACACAGATGGTTGTCATCCATCCATTTCTTTCTTCAACCCACACTTACCAAGCGCACTCCATGTGCAAAGTGTCATGTTAGGCACCAGGCGGGGAATCACCATACAGACCTCCGGCTTATGCCCAGAGCACCAGAGGGCACCATGGGAGGGCTGTGAGGGAGGGCAGAGAAGAGGCGGTTGAGTTTGAGAAGGGCCCAGAAGGTTCCATTCCAAGGCTGGGAGGAGAAGGCGGAGCTGCTGGTGGATAAAGGCTGAAATGAGACCAGGAGAACCAATGGCACCATGGCCCTGTCGGAAAGTCAACGTGGAGTTAACTCTCTCTGAACTCATCTCTCAAGCTCTTTCATCGCGTGATGTGCCCTGAGTGTTCTTTCACCATATACGATGGAGGGGCTCCCTCCCCAATCCCAGCAGGGTTTCATGACCCCACTGGCATCTTTTCCTGTATATCATCTCCTCCGCTTCGACCTTGACCCCCGTTATTACTTCAAATGTCAGCTGAAATCCTCCTTTGCTCCATTCCTTGTCTCCCTTCACCTGTTTCTCTCTGTGATTATAGACAAGATCCTGCTGCAGGCAACCGATCATCGCAAAGATGTCACCTCTATGTCCTATAAGAATAATACTTAGTAGATTTGATAAGAACAAATTATCCCAAGGAACATATAGGAGTGTTTGGTCTCCTCTCAGGTAATGAAAACCCTCCATCTTATTCTACAAGACAGGTTCTATCTTTGACGTGTGTGTCTGTTCGGAAGAGGCGGAGGGTGGGGAAGATAAGAGGAGGGCCGCTTTCAGCCTCCTTTCACCTTAAGCAGAGCAGAGCCGAACCTTTGCTTTATTCCTGTTAGGATTTTTACTTACAGGCTCAGGTCACCAAAGCCACCTCCTGGGAGAGCCTGGAGAGGTCAGGGGGCATTCCAGGCTGTCCTCCTCCTCGTCTCTGGGTGCTGAAGGAAGGAATAAACAATGAGTGCCACTCCTTGCCAAGCTCCTGCTAGCTGAGCTGTCTCCCTCTCTTGTCTCTCCCTCTCTGTCTCTGTCTGTCTCTGTCTCTCTCTCCCTGTCTGGAATGCTCTATCCTCCACCCCCACCTTCTTCTACTTAATTAACTCCAGTTCCTCCTTCATATCTCAGCAAAAATGCCATGTCCTCAGGAAAGCTCCCCTAACCTCCGGGATTCATATCTTTATGACATTTATCCGTCCTAGCACTTACCTGTTTATAATGCCATGTTCCCTGAGAGGCCAATCTAGTGTTCTCACCGCCACACACCTTTGCTTAGTGAATGAATGACTCTTTGGAAGACATCAGCTTTAGGTGGAAGTGGTTGTAGAGCTTTTGTCTGCAAAGAACATAAACTCCAGCCTTAACTGGCAGAGACTGTGAGGATTTGTATCCCTCCAGGACGTCCAGAGTGGGTGGTTTTATGGTCAGCTGACTCGATGGCTCAGTGTGTCCTGAGGCCCCCTCTCCCATGGGGTTGTCACCCTCCCGATAGAGCAGCATCCAGGGGAAGGAAGCAGATGCTGTCTTCCTTTGATTCTCTCGTAGGAAGGAGAAAACTTTCCCCGAGTCCATGACAGACTTTTCCTTTTATCTCATTGGCCAGGTCCACGCTCATTTCTAAACCAACCCCTGTCATTGGATTATCTCACTAATAACAGGTTCACTGAGGAGCTGGGTGGGGTCATTCCCCAGAGGGAGGTGACTTATGTGGACATGAGGGGCCTGAATAAAATCAACGTTAGTTAACAGGAAAGAAAGGAGGGGTGGATGCTGGACTGACAGCCAGCAGGATTCCCTACAGAGATCTGTCTTCTTTGAACTGGAAAGTCCAATTTCAGGCAATGCATTATGTCACCTGTGTGTCTGAAAAGATACATCTCATTTCAACATGTAGTCATCGAGAGCTTACTAGGTGCCACAAGGGACACGGTTTCTGCCCCAAAGTTTTAAGTTGTGATGCAGTCCATTTTATCTGTTTTTTCTTTTACTGCTCAGGCTTTTGTTGTGAAATCTAAGAATTCATCACCACATTGAGGTCATGAAGATTTACCCTTATGCCTTCTTTGAATAGTTTTATAGTTTTAGCTCATTGATCAATTTTTAGTTAATTTTTGCATATGGTATAAGGTAAGGGTCTTCATTCTTTTGCATGTGGGTATCTAGTTATTCCAGTACTGTGGGGAACAGCTACAGTGTTTTGGACAGGTTCAAGCCTTGGACTAATGAGAGGGCACAGTCCTCTCATTGCCAAGTGCAAGTCCCAGCTTGGAGGGCAGAGCCCTCCCAGCACAGTTATAGCCAACAGCTGTAGTTGTAAGCTTGAACCTATGGTCCGAACATGTGGCCCCACATGCCTGAGTGATGTGGACTTGATAGAGTTCAGGTGCGTGTAGCTGAGTAGGATGAAAACCCATGAGAATGTTGTAAACATCTTGATCACACCCTTACTTTGCCTCGTGGCATCTGCTATAAAATAAAGACACGGCTTGTGGGCGTCGGTGCTGTCTCTCAGAGAAGCAGTGTCTCACAGAGACCCAGCTTTCATTCTCTTGTCTTTCTTTTCTGAGCCTTTCAGCCGCCCCCACTTAGGTTCACCCTTGGCCGTGCTGGCGCGGCACCCGGTATCATTTTCTCAAGAGACTGTTCTTTTACCCCATTCAATGAACTTGGCACCCTTGTTGAAGATCAATTGGACATAGGTGTTTGGGTTTCTTTCTGAATTTCAATCTCAGTGACATATAGACCACAGTCTATATGTGGTCTATATGTCACAGTCTAGCCTTAGGCCAACATCACACTGCTTCGATTCCTGTAAATTTCTAGTAATTTTTGTAATCAGAAAGCATGAGTCCTCTCATGATGTTTTTTCTTTTTCAGGATTCTGTTGTCTATTTAGAGCCCCTTGCATATCCATATGGCTTCTCCATTTCTGCAAAAGGCCATTGATGTTCTGCTAAGGGTTGCATTGAATCTCTAGAGCGCTTTGGAGAGAATATTTCTGTATTCACAATATTAAGTCGTGGTATTCTTTCCACTTAATTAGGTCTTTTAAAATTTCTCTCAACAATGTTTTGTATTTTTTTTTAGTGTACAAGTCCTTTACCTCCTCAATTAAATTTATTTTTAAGTATTTTATTTTTGGGGGTGATATTATAAATGGATTTTTTTCTTAATTTCCTTTTTAAGTTGTTCATTGTGCATTGAAACGCCATTCATTTTTTGTATATTGATCTTGAACCTTGCAACTTTGCTGAATTCATTCATTGTTTGTAGTAGTTTTTTTGTGGATTATTTGGTAGTTTATATACTTGGAATCATGTAAATAGAGATAGTTTTACTTCTTCCTTTCCAATGTAGGTGCCTTGTTTTTCTTTTTTTCTGCCTAATTTTCCCTGGCAAGGACTTGCAGGAAAATATTGAACAGCAGTGGTGAAAGTGGGCATCCTAGTCCTGTTGCTTATATCAGGGAGAAAGCTTTTAGTCTTTTACCATTGAGTATGATGTTTGCTGGAGATTTTGGTTAACACCCTTTATTATGTTAAGGAAATTCTCTTCTATTTCTAATTTGTTGAGTGTTTATATCATAAAAGAGTTTGGATTTTGTTAAGTGCTTTTTCTGCATTAATTGAGATGACAATTTTGGTTGTTTTTTTCCTTCATTCTTTTAATGTGCTATATTACATTGATTGATTGTCTTGTGTTGAACCACTCTTCATTCCTGGACATGGGGTGTGATCCTTTTAATGTGCTGTTGGGTTCAGTTTGCTAGTATTTTATTGAGGATTTTCACCTTTATATTCATAAGGGATGTGGTCTGCTATTGATCCTGTCTTTGCATGTTTTTGTCTGGCTTAGGTATCGGGCCAATGCTGCCCTCATTGAGTGTCAGGAAGTGCTCCCCCCTTTTCTACTTTTGGAACAGTTGGAGTAGGATTGATGTAATTCTTCTTTAACTATTTTGTATAACTTACCAGTGAAGCCATCTGGTCCTAGGCGTTTCTTTGTTGGGAGGTTTTTGGTTACTGATTCAATCTCATTACTTTTTATAGGTTTATTGAGATTTTCTTTTTTTTTCTTATGTTAATTTTGATAATTTGTGTGCCTGTCAGTAATTTGTCCATCTCATTTGGATCATCAAAATGGTTGGTGTATAATAATTCATAGTATTTCCTTATAATTCTTTTAATTTCTGTAAAGTTGGTATAATGCTCCCACTTTCATTTCTGATTTTAGTCATTTGTTTTTTTTTCTAGTTTTTGTAGTCAGTTTAGCTAAAGACTTGTCAATATTGTTAATCTTTTCAAAGAACCAACTTCTAGTTACATTTTTTGTTTTTCTATTCTCTATTTTCTGTGTAACCTTTATTATTTCCTTTCTTTTGCTGGCGTTGGGTTTAGTTTGCTGTTATTTTCCAAGTTCTTTAAGTGTTAGGTTATTAATTTGAAATCTTTCTTCTTTTTTTGATGAGCGTTGTGTTTGCCCTGTCCCTTGAGTTTGGCTGTTTTTGTTTTCATTTTTGTTCATTTCAAAGTGTTTTTAAATTTCCCTTGTGACTTCTAATTTGACCCATTGGTTTAAGAGGGTGTGTTTAATTTTCACATATTTGTGGATTTTCCATTTGTTATTGATTTTTAGCTTTATTGACAGTGGTCGAGAGGAGGGAAGGTAGCGGCAAAGATGAAGAGACACAGGGTAGGGGTACAGATGGAGGAGGCAGAGTGCAGGGGTGAAGACGGAGTAGACACGTGCAGGTGATGGCTAACCTTGGCAAGGTAGGACAGTCGCTAGTGTGCAGACAGCAACATCAGCAGCCTTCGGAAGGTTAGGGAAAGCTGAAAGGAGGAGGAGGAGCTACAGGGGAGTGGACATCAAGGAAGTCGTTTGTGGTTTGAGAAAGGAGGAATTCTGGCATGTCTGTGCTGACGGAAGGTCTAGTGGAGGTGAAGACAGGGGGCTGGGGGTGGGGGGGAGGCAGGGCTGGTGGTGCGGTGTTTGTGGAGCACAAAGGCGTGGAGCTGCTGGTCCGGGTAGGCGTGCAGCCCTGAGTGTGGGGCCGGCGCAGGGCTGGCAGGAGCGGTCATTGTACAGGTTCTCTTCTGATGGCTTTTGCTTTCCCAGGGAACTGAGCAAAGGGCCACCTGCTGCTGGGAGGAGGGATGTGTGGGGCTGGTCGGAGGAGCAGGCATGGTCCTCAGATGAGTGAGCACAGGTCCCCGTGCTCACCTGCTCAGGTGTGAAGTTGGAGAGCCGTATTTAACTGAGTTTGGGTTTTGGCAAATGAATATAAGACTGTGAGGGAGGAGCAAGGGGTTGTGGGTATCCACAGGGTCTGTAAGCTGGGAAATGTGCACACAGTTCAGATGGTGACCAGTGTGGGACCAGGATGAAGGGCCGGGTGGTTGGAGGGTTGGCGCCTGTGTGGCAGTGCTGAGTGGGCAGCCAGACGGTGCAGGGCATGTGGCCAGCACTGAGAGGGGCTGTGTGCTGAGGAAGGTGGTGGACATGGGCCAGGCGCTGAGAGCCAGGGCACTGGAAGGGTCACCCTGGACCTCAGAGTCACCACGGAGTGTGGCTGTGGTCACACTGGTGAGGGTGACCGTGAGCCAGGAAAGAGGGAATGACCTGGAGGTCCATGAATGACAGCCGCCAGGAGGAGTGAGTCAGGGACCTGGACTTACGTCTGGGGTTGTGGCAGGTGAAGAGAGAATGGTCTCCGTGGTGATAAGTGCCAAGGCAGAGCCTGGCCTGTCCGGAGTCTCAGGGACCAAGAGTGGGGCAGAGGGACCCAATCAGAGCCAGGGGGGAGAAGTTACAAAGGGTCTGTGGACTTACTGGATTTTACCAAGGACACCAGAGGACACAGGGGCAAGTTTTAGGAGGCTGGTTTAGAAAAGAAGATGGAGGGCCACATGGGGATGAGGGGCACACAGAGTCCTGACCGCCCAAGTGACAGCCTTCCCAGCGACAGGCTCTCACCTTCCCCTGTTTTCTTTCTGTCTCCTCTTATCACCACAGCCTTATCGTCTATTTGGTATTTGTTTTTTTAATCTACTTTCCCTGTTGAAATGCAGATCGGTGAGTCCAGCAGGGATTTGAAGGTGACCTTTCCCCCACAATAACCTGGTTGCCCTTCTCCCAAGAGAAGAGACCCCCAAATGGTGCAATGAAATATTAATAAGTAATTATCAAAATGTTAATAGTGAAATTAAAATATCAATTTAGAGCAGTGGTTCTCAACCTGTGGGTCGCGACCCCTTTAGGGGTCGAACGACCCTTTCACAGGTGTCGCCTAAGACCATCGAAAAACACATATATAATTACATATTGTTTTTGTGATTAATCACTGTGCTTTAATTATGTTCAATTTGTAACAATGAAAATACATCCTGCATATCAGATATTTCCATTACGATTCATAACAGTAGCAAAATTACAGTTATGAAGTAGCAACAAAAATAATTTTATGGTTGGGGGTCACCACAACATGAGGAACTGTATTAAAGGGCCATGGCATTAGGAAGGTTGAGAACCACTGATCTAGAGCCTTTCAAAGTTGCTAGAGTAACAGACAGTTTCTATTTGCAAAATCCACAGGTTCTGGCAGGCCGCACACATGGAAGGTGATTTGGTTTGTACCCTTAGGGAACTGATCAGGCTTCTCTTTGCATTGTCATACTCACCACTAGCGTGAAGGAGAATTAGTGAAAGGAGTGAAGTAGCAGTGACAGGAAACCCAACTCGGTTTTTCCCAAGAGGCAGCTCTGCCGTTGCTGATTCTGGCAAGTTTTCCATTTCCACCCAGAAGAGTTGGAGAAGAGAATTTCCAGCGTCCTTCCCAACACTCTCACCCAGACTCCGGGGCTTACCCACCAAAGAAGTTCTTGGGCAGTGTCATGTGTGTGACCATCCCAGCACTGCATTGATGATGCATGGGATCTTGCTAGCACTGAATTTACCACACGCATGGTCATGAGTTTACCATGGGAGCAGTCTGCTAGCACTAAACTTGACTTTTCTCAGGGGTGGGAGGAGGAAGGGCCACCAGGCAGGACCCGCTGAGAGTTGATGAGGACATTCAAATGGTGGGGACAGTTTGTGCAAGACCAAATCAGAGCATGGTTATAAATCTGGACAGTTGAGGGCAGTCCTGCTGTGTTGAAGGGTACTTTGGAAATTTTGTGCTTTCTTTGAATTTCTGGATGAAATCAGGTGGAGGTAAAGGTGAGGGTCTCTTGACGATCCCAGCTGTGACCAGGCACATAGGGCCAGAGCTGGCCGCCTGGCCAGGACACGTGGGGTTCTCTGAGGAGTCATCGAGTTGGTTCATCATAACCTCACGGGAAAGCAGGTCCTGACATGGCTCAGAAAAATGACAGGGCATTAGGGGGTGTCATGTACAGTGTTGTTTCTGGAAGTTTCTCAGGTAATGACCTCACAGTTGTCAGAATTAGATGGAAAGCCCAGTGCTAAAGGCCTTTGGGAACTCCAAAGTGATTTTGTTCATCTTTGAGTCTCTTCTCCTTCACCCTCTTTGGCTGCAAATTCTGCCCAACAAGAATTAAGGGTTGGGAGTGCAGACTGGTGCAGCCACTGTGGAAAACAGTATGGAGTTTTCTCAAAAAATTAAAAATGGAACTCCCATTTGACCCAGTAATCCCACTTCTAGGAATATATCCCATGTCCATAGCAGCACAATTTACAATAGCTAAGATTTGGAAACAGCCTAAGTGCCCATCAGCAGATGAGTGGATTAAAAAACTGTGGTACATCTACACAATGGAATACTACGCTGCTATAAAAAAGAAAGAACCCTTACCATTCGCAACAGCATGATGGACATGGAGAGCATTATGCTAAGGGAAATAAGCCAGTCAGAAAAAGATAAATATCACATGATCTCACTCATTTGTGGAATATAATGAACAACATAAACTGATGAACAAAAATAGATCCAGAGACAGAGAAGCATCAAACAGACCATCAAACTTCAGGGGGAAGGCAGGGGAGGGTAGTGGTGGGGGTAAGAGATCAACCAAAGGACTTGTATGCATGCATATAAGCATAACCAATGGACACAGACACCAGGAGGTGAGGGCATGTGCTGGGGGGTGGAGGTGGCCAGGGAGAGGTCAATGCGGGGAAAAGGAGACATATGTAATACTATAAACAATAAAGAATATAAAACAAAACAAACCACATACAAGAGTTTAAGTTCA
This sequence comes from Myotis davidii, assembly GCF_000327345.1. Lineage (NCBI taxonomy): Eukaryota > Metazoa > Chordata > Mammalia > Chiroptera > Vespertilionidae > Myotis > Myotis davidii. The sequence goes on from NW_006294767.1 coordinate 561,318, forward strand.
AGCTCCAAAGTTAAAAAAACAAAAAGAATTAGGGGTGCCCTTATGGGACAGAGTGTGAGCTGCGTCCGTGCCCTCCAGCTGCTGGGTTGAGGGCCTTGTGTTAATCACAGAAACATCCTTGGCAGGAATAATGGTGACATACCTCCCTTCTCTCCCAGCTGATTAAAACAAGCTGGTGTGACCTTGGGATTCAAGGCGAGTATGAAAGAAAAGCATGAACCACGGGGCTTTGTCTTTCATCTTCGAAGGATGTGCACCGAGTGAGGACAAAGAGCATCCATCTGGGAGTGGCAAGAAGGTCAAAGGAAGAGGCTGGGAGGACAGCTGCCAAATTAGAGGCAGGCTTTTTTTCCCCTTCAGAAAAACAAAGGCCCCTGGCCTCCCTACTGGGAAATCTGAAAGTTGCTTCTGAATCTTTTATAACAAAAATGTTTTGTTGTTATTTTTTGTATAACAACAATACAAATGTAGGGAAGTCCGGCTAGATCAGCGGTTCTCAACCTGTGGGTCACGACCCCTTTTGGGGTCGAACGACCCTTTCAAAGGGGTTGCCTAAGACCATCGGAAAACACATATATAATTACATGTTGTTTTTGTGATTAATCACTATGCTTTAATTATGTTCAATTTGTAACAATGAAATTGGGGGTCACCACAACATGAGGAACTAACTGTATTAAAGGGTCGTGGCATTAGGAAGGTTGAGAACCACTGGGTTAGATATAATTCCTCAAAAGATTTTACATAACTCTGTACAATGTACATCGTAATGATTTTATTTGTATGCAGTAATTTCATAGGGGAAGAAGCCACATGGATGTCCCCCTCCCCATTGAGATAAAGGAAGCAGTTTTGCCTTAGGCCATATTTCCTTAGTGTTGATGAACATCAAATGTTCCGTGGTAGGTAGTGGAGCTCTGGAGGTAATTTGGTATATTTTTCCAGGGCCTCCATCATCCTCAGGGTAAGGTGGGTCCTCCTTTGTGCCCACATCCAGAGCTCTTGATTTACACCTGTTATAGCGTTATCACCCTCGGGCGTCCGCTCTTCAGGGTGGGGACCCATCCCATTCTGCTTCTCTCCAGCACTCAGAGCAGCTACTGACTCATTATTGAGTCCATTGACCCAGAGCAGCTGTGCAGAGGACCCAGTGTTCAAACTGCCTCGGCACCGTAGAAAGTCCAATAGGAAATCATTTTGTTGTTGTTGTACAGATCAAGGCTTATGCAGGCACAGCTGCCCCAGGCGGCCCCAAGTCCTTCTTTAATGAACGCATCATAAAATGCCATCTATTGTGGGGACGGCCAAGGACATCTGCTGGCTTGGTCACATCTGCACCCCCAGCACCTAGAGCAGCTCAGGTGTCCAGAGGCATTTATTCAACCCACTGATAAGTCACAGCCCCGCACCTCCTTTCCAGATGGGGAAACTAAGGACCAAAAAGGTGACCAGTTCAGAGATCCTCCCAAAAGGACTCAGGAGACAGCTCTGATTTGCAATGTCGGGGGGCCGTTTTCATTTGGAAGCAACATAGAATGGGGCTGGAGTGGGGGTGTGAGGGAAGGGGCTGTGTTCAAGGCAAGCCCGGGAACCGGCCGGCCTCCTTTCACCTTGGACAGCAGCATGGACGGTGCCTCCCGTTTCAGCATCTGTCCCCTTGTTCACATCAAAACTGAACTCAAAGTTCTGGGGTGCCCGGGCAGGCAACGTTTCTTACCAACTCCCTATACTTACTTGGATATATAAATAATGCAGACTCACACGGATGGAGAGGGAGAGGGCCATATGGAACACAGTCACCTGTGAGCCTGACTGCATTATTAATGAGTAACTCAGCCTCAGGGAGGGAACCAAGCTAAGTCGCGTGGGGAAACAGGTTTTGACCATGTTCTCTAAGGCTAGAGACAAAAAGAACTGCGCACAAATATTGAACTCTAGATAGTAGCTTGTTTTTCACAAGGGTTGGGTTAGTAATTCCCAAACTACTTTAATGCACATTCTAGGGCCGAGGAAATACGGATATTGTGGCTCATGAGAGTGGAGTTCTCATTGCTGGAGAGAGGAGTTATGATAAGGAAAGTCATGAACGTGGTTTTGCAAGGGTTGGAATTTGGGGAAAGGAGACAGGATTCTTTGTACGATTTTTGCTATTTGTTTTGGTAAACTTGAAATTATTTCACAAGCAAAAATTTAAAGAAATGGCCAGCAACTGTAAGAAAAGATCACCAACCGCAGGTTGGTAAAGCATAAAAGGTTAATACTATGAAGTGTTGTTTGGGATCTAAGGAGATGGGTGTCAGACTATCAGGGGGAGGGAATCCAATTGGCCAAGCCCCTTTATGGGGCAACGTAGCCTTCTCGCTCAGAGTCTAAGAGCAGCGATCCTAAGTGGGTCCTATCTAAAAGTATGGGTTCTTGAATGTTCCAGGAATCTATCCTACTCATACATTAACACAGATTTTATATGGAGAACAAGTTTAGGGTCTTTGTAGCAAAGTAAGTAATAGCACGAATTTGTAAACCATTTAAATACCCATTGTAGGAGCTGGTTAAATAATCTCTGATTATTCGTGAGGATTGTGCAGAGGGGCGGGAACTGAAGATCCCCACCCACACAGCAGCCTATTTATTGTGTGAAATAAAATCAACAAGAATGTGCCTTGTAGGGGGTGAACTCTGGCCCAGGGTCTGTTCGAGGCTGTGAGTCACTGAGGACGGAGGTGGTAGGGAAGAAGTGAGAATTCTGCAAAAGGCACGGCCAACATCAGGCGGGACTTGGAACTGGTCTGCATTTGGTAAAAGGTTTTTGTTAAGCACTGGACACCCATACCCTCCTCTTGTCTTCTGCTTCCAGCTGGTGGCAGCCATTGTGTTTATCAGCTTCGGCGTGGTGGCCGCCTTCTGCTGTGCCATCGTGGACGGCGTGTTTGCCGCTCGGCACATAGTGAGTTCCATCTTTTTAATATTGCTCTCAATCGCTTTCCTGGGTTTGAAAGATCTACATAAAGAAATAACTTCCCGGAGCTCAGAGACCTTCCCTGCTTCTCTCTCTGTTTCTGTTTGTCAATTGATGTCCTTCCTTCTGTCACTTTTCCTTATTGCCTGCAAAACACACACACACACACACACACACACACGTGTGCGCACACACCATCTCATCAGTCAGAATCAAAGTCTTCAACTTCCCAAGTAACTTTCCTCAGGTCATTCTTTAAATTTTACAAGATGAAATACATCCCGAAATCTGCTGACTCATGCCTTCCCAGGTTTTATAGTTCAAATCTGTTTCTCTTAAAAGGTTATGACAGTCCTAGCTGGTTTGGCTCAGTGGATAGAGCATCGGCCTGTGGACTGCAGGGTCCCGGGTTCGATTCTGGTCGGGGGCATGTGCTTTGGTTGTGGGCACGTCCCCAGTGGGGGGTGTGCAGGAGGCAGCTGATTGATGTTTCTGACTCTCTGTCCCTCTCCCTTCCTCTCTGTAAGGGATCAGTGAAATATATTTTAAAAAAAAGTTATGACAGCCCTACCTGGTTTGGCTCAGTGGATAGAGCGATGGTCTGAGGACTGAAGGATCCTGGGTTCGATTCCAGTCAAGGGCACATGCCTGGGTTGCAGGCTTAATCCCCAGTAGGGGGCGAGCAGGAGGCAGCCGATCAATGATTCTCTCTCATCATTGATGTTTCTATCTCTCTCTCCCTCTTTCTTCCTCTCTGAAATCATTTTTTTTTAAAAAAAGGTTATGACAGAATTTTCCAGCTTGACACTGTAACCTGTGAAATCCGTATAGGTTTACCTAATGGTGTGGAAGCCCGAGATGGAAGATTCTGTCAGTGGTTACAGTCATGTGCCACATAATGATATTTCGGTCAGTGACCAAGTGCATGTATGAGGTGGTCTCTTAAGATTACAATGGAGCTGAAACATTCCTATCGCCTAGTGACTTCATAGCCATCGTCATGTCATAGTGCAACGAAGTACTCACATGTTTGTGGTGATGCCTATGTAAACAAGCCTACTGTGGTGCCAGTGGTAAGACTGAGACAGAGGAAAACACAGCAGAACCTCCCAGGTCCTGTGGGCTAGAGAGCCACCTGGAAGAGGTGGAGGCCCAACACCCCCAGCCAAGGCTAGAACTGCACCACAAGTATCCTTCTAGATCAGTGGTTCTCAACCTTCCTAATGCTGCGACCCTTTAATACAGTTCCTCATGTTGTGGTGACCCTCAACCATAAAATTATTTTCGTTGCTACTTCATAACTGTAATTTTGCTACTGTTATGAATCGTAATGTAAATATCTGATATGCAAGATGTAGTTTCATTGTTACAAATTGAACATAATTAAAGCATAGTGATTAATCACAAAACAATATGTAATTATATATGTGTTTTCTGATGGTCTTAGGTGACCCCTGTGAAAGGGTCCTTCGACCACCCAAAGGGGTCGTGACCCACAGGTTGAGAACCGCTGTTCTAGGTTATTCTCTGTTTGTCGAATAAATATTTACATTTATAGCACTTTTTAGGAAATGGTGTTTACTTTGTCCCAGACTTTTCCCCCCTTGTTTCTTATTTTTGGAAAGTTAATTGATCTAGGAGTCCCTGGCCCATATTTGTTGTCATGGTTTCAGCACACTGTTTGGTTGGAACAGAAAGCATATCCTTTGATCCGAACCTGATTTCCCATCCAGTGCTAAGTTACTGAAGCCAGCAGGTTGCTGTAGTGTTGGACTGTCATACCGGCATTATCTCAAGTGTCACTCAATCAGCAAATATTGATCAAGGGCCTCACCTGAGCTGGGAGTGCAAAGATGGACATGCCTTGGCTCTTTCCTCGAGGAGCAAGCGTCCTAGTGCTCAAACCATGCTGGCTGGGGGTTGACAATGCCAAGGTCTTCTACGGAGACAATCCATGTCTGCCCTCAGGGCGCTGGTGTGGGAGGAATGCCTGGAGACAGATGTGTACTTGGGGGCAGTGTTAGCGCATGGACCTGGACATCTGCTTACAGGGGCATTCGAGTGATGCTACCTGACTTCGAGCCAACTGGTTTCCTCTCACCATAAGGCAGACCATGTGAAGCCCGGGTGGGGCATGAGGTCTCTCAGTACCAGGACCAACTCGGACGGTGTGTCTGTGGCTGCTCACAAACCCATCCCTCTCTCTCAATGGAGATGGAGAACAACTGGTCAATATAATTTCTTAAGACCATTTTCAAAATGAGATCATTTTAAGGTTTTTACCTTCCCCACCAAATTGAAGGCTTGGGTCTGGAAGGTGGTTTTGGGTCTGGAAGGAAAAACCAGCCTTGCCTTCCTGAGAAAGTGGGTCCCTTCTGACAGAGGGGCTCCCAGCAGCTGCAGGTGGGTCCTGCCCTGAGGCTGTGTCGCCGGCTCTCCCCAGGCCTCCTTTCCCGCTCAGCACACACATGGAGAAATTCCCTTAAGAGCCAGCAGTTTCCCAGGGGCATCGTCAGTGACTGATGGCACCCAACCGCACTGGCACTCTGATCTCGGACTTCCAGCCTTCAGAACTGTGAGGAATAAGTGTGTGCTGTTAAGCCAGCCCACCTGTGTATTTGTTCTAGCAGCCCGAGTTGACTGAGACAGAGCTAATGGGAAGAGGCTCTCTGAGACCTGGGCAGTCAGCTCTTGAGCTGGACTGGACTTTTAGACCAGGAAGGCGTGAGGGTGACTTTTGGTGACTCATGAACAAGGACCCTTTCAGCAAGGCATCACCGTCCAGTCCGGAGGGGCATTCCCCCATGGTTACAGGCATGAAGGAGAACGCCTGTCCACAGGGTCATCCACCAGAACCCGAAGCTTGTCACCTGCACGTGATGCAGCCACGTGGACTGTGCAGGCACCGGCCTGACTCCCTGGGTCAGACACTGAGCTGGGGCTGCAGATGAAAGAGCCTGGCTGGGACGATACCAGGAAGTGAAGGGAGGAGTGGAATCAGGCAGGGGGGCCCCTGGCAGAGGGTCCTTCTGGGGTATAACCGACCTGGTACAGCAGCCACACCAGCCTCCTGTTTCTCTCCATAGCCCTTTCCACCACCTTCTACGTTCCACACACATTTCCTGTGCCCTGGCGTCTGTCTTCCTGCAGGAAGATAGATTCTGTGAGGAGAGGGACTCGGTCCCATCCCCCCAATTGCCGTAGCGTCCAGTAGCCCAGGCCATCAGTAGCTGCTGCCCGGGTGAGCAAATGCATGACTGTCCCTCTCTGTTGCCATTGTCATTGGTAGTTTTCTATACTCTTTTCTTAGGTCAGAAGTAGGACTGCTTTGAGAATTACAACTAACATAACACAGTTTTAAACCTAAATATAATTGTTGGGATTCTAACTCATTTCATAACTTACAGATTATGTAGTTTTACTAGAGGCCCAGCGCTCACAAAATCGTGCGCAAGTAGCTCACTTCCGCTTGCCTCTGCTGCCCCGCCCTCTGCCGCTCATAGTTCTCTTCTGCTTGTAGCTCTCCATCACTAGTAGCTCACCTCTGTGCTGGCAGCCATCAGCCTGGCTTGTGGCTGAGCAGAGCTCCCCCTGTGGGAGCACACTGACCACCAGGGGGCAGCTCCTGCATTGAGCATCTGGCTTCTGGTGGTCAGTGTGTGTCATAGTGACCAGTCATTCCCAGTTGTTCTGCTGTTAGGGTCAATTTGCATATTACCCTCTTATTATATAGGATGGCATTTTATAACTGTTTTCTACCAGAGATTCTAAACACTTTGTAATTGTCAGGTTTTTCTTTTGGTGTTGTTTTTTTTTTGGTCTCTCTTCTTCACTAATCCCCTTAGGGCAGGAACTACACCCTTATAATTTGGCTCCGTGTCTGCTCCATGGATGTTGGGGAGACTCATGGATGAATACTTATGTAGGGCGATAGGTGGAGGTATGCTTGGGTGGTTGGTGGGTGGATGGATGGGGATGATTGAATGGATTGATAAAGAATAGCTAGATGGACAGAGAACCAAGATGGCGGCATAGGTTAATGCCGGAGTTTGCTGCCTCGAACAACCACTTCAAAAGTGAAACTAAAAGACGGGACGGACATCATCCAGAACCACAGGAATGCTGGCTGAGTGGAAGTCCTACAACTAGGAGGAAAGAGTAACGCATACGGACACTCAGAGGAGGCACAGTGCTGAAGTCAAATTCTGAGGTGCGGAGTGCGCGGAGCGGGCTGGCGGCGCAGAGGGCGCGGTTGTTGTTTTCAATCCGGAGGGAGTCGCAGACTCTGAGTTCCAGATCCGGGCGAGTCTTTAGGGGCACAGACTCAAACGGGAGAAGCGGGACTGTCTGGCTTCGGTCAGAGCGAGTGCAGCTTTCTCTCCGAGGTTTGTAGCGGTTGCTGGGACTCAGAGAGGCAGAGCCCCTGGGGACAGGACTGAGAGCCGCCGTAACTGCTCTCTCTCTCCGGCCCACCTTGTTGATCCTGTGCGACCCGCCCCGCCCAAGCCCGGCACAGAGGCTTTTGCCTGATAGCCTCAGGCAAAGGCTAGATTAGCACCTCCCTAGAGGACAGTAGCTCTCTCACTGCAGACACAGCTGATTCTCACAGCCACTTGGCCTGGAGGTCAAATCCCCCCTGGTATTAGCTACAACAATCAAGGCTTAACTAAAAGACTGCGCACAAAGACCACTAGGGGGTGCACCAAGAAAGCATAACAAAATGCGGAGACAAAGAAACAGGACAAAATTGTCAATGGAAGATATAGAGTTCAGAACCACACTTCTAAGGTCTCTCAAGAACTGTCTAGAAGCCACCGATAAAGCTATTGAGATCCTCGAGAAATCTAATGAGACCCTCGATGCTATGATGGGGAACCAACTAGAAATTAAGCATACACGGACTGAAATAACGAATATTATACAGACTCCCGACAGCAGACCAGAGGAGCGCAAGAATCAAGTCAATGATATGAAATCCGAGGAAGCAAAAAACACCCAACTGGAGGGGCAGAATGAAAAAAGAATCCAAAAATGCGAGGATAGTGTAAGGAGCCTCTGGGACAGCTTCAAGCGTACCAACATCAGAATTATAGGGGTGCCAGAAGATGAGAGAGAGCATGATATTGAAAACCTATTTGAAGAAATAATGACAGAAAACTTCCCCCACCTGGTGAAAGAAATGGACTTACAGGTCCAAGAAGCGCGGAGAACCCCAAACAAAAGGAATCCAAAGAGGACCACAACAAGACACATCATAATTAAAATGCCAAGAGCAAAAGACAAAGAGAGAATCTTAAAAGCAGCAAGAGAAAGAAACTCAGTTACCTACAAGGGAATACCCATACGACTGTCAGCTGATTTCTCAACAGAAACTTTGCAGGCCAGAAGGGAATGGCAAGAAATATTCAAAGTGATGAATACCAAGAACCTACAACCAAGATTACTTTATCCAGCAAAGCTATCATTCAGAATTGAAGGTCAGATAAAGAGCTTCACAGATAAGGAAAAGCTAAAGGAGTTCATCACCACCAAACCAGGATTATATGAAATGCTGAAAGGTATCCTTTAAGAAGAGGAGGAAGAAGAAAAAGGTAAAGATACAAATTATGAACAACAAATATGCCTCTATCAACAAGTGAATCTAAGAATCAAGTGAATAAGTAATCTGATGAACAGAATGAACTGGTGATTATAATAGAATCAGGGACATAGAAAGGGAATGGACTGACTATTCTTGCGGGGGAAAGGGGTGTGGGAGATGCGGGAAGAGATTGGATAAAAATCGTGCACCTATGGATGAGGACAGTGGGTGGGGAGTGAGGGCGGGGGTGGGGCGGGAACTGGGAGGAGGGGAGTTATGGGGGGAAAAAAGAGGAACAAATGTAATAATCTGAACAATAAAGATTTTTAAAAAAAAGAATAGCTAGATGGAGGGATGGAGGATAGATGGATGAATGCATAGAAAATTGAATGATTAAATGATTAGGTGGATGGTTGGTTGGGTGGGTGGGTGATTGGCTGGATGAATAAATTAGTCTGAAATTCATCTTGCTCCCTTCCTAGTGGAAAAATATGTTTTGCTTTCCAAGAAAGAGACAGGAGCCAAGGGGTCAACTTGTTGAGAGTTGTAGGAGGGGGCACCTCAAAAAGTCCTGCAACCCCTCCCATCAGCTGCCCTGTGCTGACTGATGAGATATGTGTCAGCGGAGCCTGCAGGGACAGGGTGCCTGCTCCCCTGGGGCCTTCTACTCACCTGCCTCCGGGATGCAGGAGCCGGCTGCTCTGGAACGAAGTGTGGCATTTCCTGCTGGGTGTTCTGCATGGGCAGGCTGTTAGTCGTCGTTGGCGTCTCTCCTGTAGAGAGGCCTGGAAATGGCAGACAGGTCTGAAACTGCCTCTGGCCACTCCCGGTTTAGAGAGGAAACTCTGAATCCCGTTGTGTGTTTGTCTCTAGGAGACAAGACCCCTCACCACGGGAAGATGCCAGTTCTACTCCAGTGGGGTGGGATACTTGCCCGATGTCTACCAGACGGAGGTAAGCAGGAGCACTGGCTGATGTGCCTGGCTTCACTCTGCTCAACTGCGGATCCCACCATGCCTGCGTCCCTAGTTAAAATCCAAATGTCTGGGTTCTTACAGTTCTCCTTGTCACATCTGCCCTCTGTGCCAGGGTGAGACTTTGCTTTGAGCTAGCTTTGACATCTTAATGTATTGTATTTATTCTGGAATCACAGCTGCCGACTTGTTGTCTTTGACACACAACAGTCCTACAATTCACTAGTCCAGTTCGTTGTGGCCAATCTGATGAGCCTTTGATTGATTTAATCACTGCAATAAAAAGCTAGTGCACTACATTTGCGTTGGCCAAGAAACTCCTCCACGGTCCCCAGGCCAAGGACATCTGCAGGGTGATTTCATTTCTATTTCTAGCCGCATGAAATGCCAGGAGTAGCAAAGTGCCCCACGGCATGCCGCCCTCTCTCAGACCCAGGAGGGCACGCGGCTCCCTTCGTCTGGCTGTGTCACTCCAGCTCTGCGCAGATTTGCTGGTTTAACTAACCACGGGCTCTCAAATTGCATACAGATATCAAAGAAGGGACAGAGTAGCCAGGAGAAGCAGGAGAAGTAGGAGAACACTGGAGAGCAAACAGCACGGTTAACGTCCTGCAGGGTGGTTGAGCTGCTCCGAGAACCATGGGAGGAGAAGGTGCATTCTGGATGCTGTAGCATGAGGCCCTGAGTGGCCAGTGGCCAGGTCCCTGCGGCTGGCCTGAGGCTCCCTGTTGCCCTCTCCAAGCAGGTGGCACAGTTCTCCTCCAAAGGCTGGTCCTGGCACGTGTGGCCTTTCTCTTGGCCGGAGGGAGCCTTGGGGACCTGTCCTGTTCAGAGTGGTCATGGGCTCCCCAGGCCCTCCATGAGTGCCCCTGCCCTCCAAAGGCCCTGGCGCTGCTCTTCCCTTCCTTCTACTCAGTTGTTCAGTCCAGTTCAGGGTCAACTGTTACCCTCTGCTCCTGGGATCATGGAGGAGCATGGCCCCCTCCTGACCAGATGTGTCAGACCTTTTGATGACCAGCCCATATGTGGGCTTCCGCAGCTCCACCCCTCCACCAGGGCTTCTCGAACCCCCTGCCCATAGGACTCGGCCCAGGGTCTCATCCTAAGGGGGAGGTTTAGTGGACCTGGGGATTTAAAAGCTTCCCGAGGCCCAGATGGTGTTGCTCAGTGGTTGAACATCAACCAGTAAGCCAGGAGGTTATGGTTCCATAACCGGTCGGGGCACATGCCCGTTTTATGGGCTTGATCCCCAGTTGGGGGTGTGCAGGAGGCAGCCAATCAATGATTCTCTCTCATCATTGATGTTTCTATTTCTCTCTCCCTCTCCCTTCTTCTCTGAAATCAATAAAAATATATATTAAAAAAAAATAAAAGCTCCCCGAAGATAATGGGGAAGAAGCTGCCCCACATAGTTCAAACAAGGGGCCAGCAACGTTCTCCATAAAAGGTCAGTAATGTTTTAGGATTTAAAAGTCAGCTACTCTGTCGCAGCTACTCAGCTCTGCCTCTCAGCTGCCCTGTGGGAGCAGCCACAGCAATGCAGCCACAATCTAGTGCGGTGGTTCTCGACCTTCTGGCCCTTTAAATACAGTTCCTCATGTTGTGACCCAATCATAAAATTATTTTCGTTGCTACTTCATAACTGTAATGTTGCTACTGTTATGAACCGTAATGTAAATATCTGATATGCAGGATGGTATTAGGCAACCCCTGTGAAAGGGTCGTTTGACCGCCAAAGGGGTCGCGACCCACAGGTTGAGAACTGCTGATCTAGTGGGTGGACTGGGCTTGGCTCCAGGTCCCTAGTGCAGCCATGGGCAAACTACGGCCCGCGGGTCGGATACTGCCCGCGGGTCGGATCCGGCCCGTTTGAAATGAATAAAACTAAAAAAAAAAAAAAAAAGACCGTACCCTTTTATGCAATGATGTTTACTTTGAATTTATATTAGTTCACACAAACACTCCATCCATGCTTTTGTTCCGGCCCTCTGGTCCAGTTTAAGAACCCATTGTGGCCCTCGAGTCAAAAGGTTTGCCCACCCCTGCCCTAGTGGCTGACCCTGGTCTAAGCCACTGTCCCCTGCTATTGCTCTCCACACTTCCTAGGAGGGCACACCTCCCAAGAGGGGGCACCTAGGGTTAGGGTCAGGCCTTTTGACCTCCAACTCCCCATGCCGGGGCTCTGACCTTCCCACAAGCTGTTTGCTGGGCTCAGAGCCACACCTTGCCCTTGCTCCCTCCTTCCCCGTGCCCTGTGCCTGCTCAGGACTGTTGTCTTTCCAGTCCTCCAGTGTGACCTGTCACGCCTCCCGACCCCAGTCTCCTTCCGGGTCTGAGTCACGCTGGTGCTACCTCCATGGCTCCCTGGCCTGTGTCTGGTCTCCTCCCCATCGGGACTGTTTCCCAAGCCATTTCCAGATTAATCTTTCTGCAACGCTTCTCAAGAGCTCTCGAGTGCCCCATTGCCAGCTTGGGTGGTTTCCAGAAGTTAACCACAGAACATGTGCCCAAAGGGTTGCTTGAGCTTGCCGACCCACTGGGGCCCTGGAGAGGCTCTGAGGACCTCTAGGGCATGGTGTGCCTAGGTCTCTGCCCCTCAGAGCCACGTCAGCTCCTGCAGAAAGAGCTGGGAGAGTTTGCTCGAACCTCCTTCCGTCACTTGGTGTACGATCCTCCTCCCTTCGAAGCTCTTTCCCCCCAAATGTCACTGTCTTCTTTCTGAAGTCAATGGTCTCTGCCCTGCTTACCTCCTGCTTACCTGGCATGTCTCAGGCCCCCACATCGAATAGCACTGGGGGAGGGAGGAAGGCATGTGTTTTTCCCTAATCTTGTTTTTTTTTTTTTTTTTTTTTTTTTTATCAAATGTCCTCCAAACATTTGTAGCCTGAGGGGAGGCCCCTGTGTGGGTTAGGCAGCCGGTGGCTTGGTGAGATCAGGCTGCTGGGAGTTGTTCTCTGTGTTGTCAGGAAGGGTCCTCCCTAGAGGTTCCCCCACCTACAGGAACCCCTGTCTGGATGGGTCTCACCTGCAGGAATCTGCCTGGAGGCATGGTGCTCAGAACCCTCTCCCTTTCCTTGTCTATCAATCCTTGTCCACCTGGACACCCTATGTGACTGAGCCTGGTCCTCTAACTCCTCCTGCAGGGCAGAGTCCTGTCACGCCCCAACCCCAAAGCACCTGGAATAGGGGGATGAAGGGGAAGGTCAAGAAATGTGGGCTCAGGAGGGAGAACTGCCTGATTGACCAGGTTGCAGCCCTGATTATCGTGGGGAGAGAATGAGCGGGCACACAGGGGACAGGTCCCTGAGACCCGGCAAAGCCTTTCTGCTTGCAGGTCACCTGTCACTCCCTCAATGGCAAGTGCCAGCTGAAGGTGAAGAGCAACACCTGCTATTGCTGTGACCTCTACAACTGCCAAAGGTGAGTCCAGCAGGGAGTGGGGGGAGGGGGAGGGTGCCTCATGGGAGGAGGGGAGGCAGCCCCTCTTCTCATGCCTCCCTCCTCCCCTCTTTCTGCTCTTCCCTGTCCTTGGACACTGCACCTACATCGTCTCCTTTAGTCTTTATGTGAGGGAAGGGAGTTAGCTCCATTTCACAGATGAGAAAACCGAGGCTCAGTGATGTGGTGCGGTGTGGGGAGGAGAAGTGTTCTATAAGCCCCATGATCATGTCCCTGTAGTGAGCCTGTGCCTCTGGCCTGTGGAATTCACCAGCCTTTCTTAGTCTCTCTCTCCCGCCCCCGCCCTCCCCACACACACACCCCAGCTGGGACAGATGGCTAAACAGGGCTGGAGTTGGGTATTCCCCTTGACAACACTCCAGCAGGTTAGGCCCTGGTACCAGTGTCCCGAGGCCAGGCCTGTTGAGGCGAAAGCAGCTCTGGCTGTTTCAGAGCTGTCCCTTTCCCTCCCCCTGCTGGAAGCCCGAGAGCATTTTTCTGGGTGTTTAGTGTGGGACCAGGTTGAGCTCCTGAAGGTGAATCTCACAGCCTTGTGGGGCCCCCATGACTGGTTCCCCACAGGTTTTAATGCTGACTTAAGTCATAGCAGCTTACCATTATAGGTCCGCTTTCTACCCCGGCTCCTGGGTCCCAGGCCTTTCCACTCCTGAGTGTGTCCGCGGAGCTGGGCTCCTGCCTCCACCTGTCTGCATCTCCAATCTGGGAGCAGCCGTGTGTCCTGCATCCTCCCCTCTCAGGACCCAATATGAGTTGTTGATTTTATAGGCTATTAGGCTTTTTACTTGTTGTTGGGACCCAGTGAGAGTTCCAAGCTGGAACCCAAATCCTCCCCCGATTGTCTTCTACATTTGTATTAATAGCTTGAACACTTACCTTAAAGTCAGGGGGAATTTTAACGCTTGCTTCTGGGGTAGTCCCCCCTGAATTGTTGGAAACTGCACCCCCTTCCCCGAGAAAAGGGTCCACGATATTTCCAAGATGAAATGGAGGAGCAGCATGTGTGTGGGTCACGGTGACTGCCCCCAGCAGCCTCCTGTGGTCAGGATGCAGGTTCATCTCAGCCATGCTGTGGGGGCAAGGATGAAACCTCCACCAGCGCGGCTGCTTGCTGAAGGCTGACTCAGTTGGGGCCCCATTGGTGGGGCGCTGGGGCCTGCATTCTCCCTGTGCAGGACCTGTGTTTGGGGAGTGGGCAAGGTGATGGTGCCATCCTCTCTGCTCAGAGCCCCGGGCTCCTTCCCTGGGTGGGGACAGCCTTGCTGCCTTGGCCTCAGGGTGCCATTGGGCTGGTGCCTCTCTCTGGCATGACCAATGGGGCCCTCTGGGCCTTTGAGAGCAAAGACCACGGCCGGTCTAGATTCAGTTCACCAGGCCCAGCACTGCATCCTCGCAGCCCGGCTGTCACCTGGCAGGTCCTCTCCTCGCAGGCACAGGTGACACTGCTGTCTCCTCCCCGTGTGCAGCACCGAGTACTCTCCCACCTACTACGAGTTCGTGGGCGTGAGCGGCTGTCAGGATGTGCTCCACCTCTACCGGCTGCTCTGGGCCTCGACGGTGCTCAACGTCCTGGGCCTGTTCCTGGGCATCGTCACGGCCGCGGTCCTGGGGGCCTTCAAGGACATGGTGAGTGGTGCCGCCTGGGCTGGGCAGCGACAGCACTCGGGACGGACCCGGGCGTCGGGGCCCACGTTCTCGGAGGCACACAAGGCAGGCCTCATGATCCCCCCTCACAAATGGGGAAACTGAGGCTCAGGTTCATTACCCGCCAGACATTTTAATGACAGCCAGCCTTTGCCGGTCGTTTCTGGAAGCAGAGTCGGTCCCAGCACTTGCCTCCACCCTCTGAGAAGAACCTGAGCTTGATGCTTAGATGTGTCTGTCTCCACCACCTCTCACCCGACTGCGTGTGCAATCACCAGAGCCTCCAATTGGGTAGCTCTGGAGGGGCGGGTGGTCCTGGGGTCTGCACTTTCCCAAACTCACAGGTGATTCTGATGCAAGAACTAGGGAGAGCGGGTGCTTAGCGTGTGCCGGAGCGCCAGGAAGGGGCCGTGACTGCAGGGCCTCACTGTGAAGGCTGCTCTAGCTGAGCCTCCCCTCAGCATGGTTCCCTTTTCACAGATAGCTAGCCCTGCCTGGGGCTGGGCTGCAGGATCCCCCTTCTCCAGCCCTCTCCCCCTGGCACCTCTTTGTTCCAAACTAGAAATTCTCACCACACGTGCCACCTCCTGCAACAACCCTCCCTTCATCCTAGAGGTGCCTCAGGCGAAGAGCAGCCCCTCAGAGTCCCCAGTTGCAAACCCCGTGGCATGCACATAACATCTTGGAGAGAGGAGCCACCCACCCATGACCCAGTGTTAACTCTAAGGCCAGTGTGAATGCACCTGCAGGCAAGTCACCTGCCTGGCAGCTAAAGCTCTTCCTGAGTCTCTTGCTACCCAGCTGTCCTAGAGACTTCGGTCATTGACCATTTTTAGTAACTGAGCCTGGAGCCCTCCCAAGATCTGTGATTTTCTAAAAGGTTTTGTTTCTCTAGATAAAATCTGAGATAACATGGGACATCCTGGTGTCCCCTAGGATCCAAACCCTCCTCCTGGCTGCCACCCTGGAGGGGGCATATGGCCTCTCCAAGCTCTGACTGTGGTCATAAGATTCTTTACACTCATGAAAAAGACAAGCGCACTCTAGGGATGAAAGTCACTGGTCACCATGCCTTCAGCAAAGTCTCCAATGGGTGCCACAGCTCTCCCAGGGTGCCTGGGTCTGCAGAGGGTCCCACAGGGTGCCCTCTGTGAAAACCCTCAGTATATATGTTCTATCAGGAATGTAGTGATGCCCCAGAAGGGCCACTATTTCCCACCAGACCACAGCGCTGTGTCTAAACTCTGCTCTGGACAATTTTCTTTCTCTAACCAAAGCTCTGGGATGCTGTGAGAAGCAAAAAGCATGATTTCTTAACATTTTACACCTACTGAGTACATCTTATCTAATAAAGAGGGAATATGAAAATTGGCCATCATGCCATAACAATCAAGGTGGCTGCACCCATAACGAGCCTTAACGAGCAATGGCAGGGTTCCCATAAGGAGCCGTAACAAGTGATCAGCAGGGACCTGAGGCTGCGTGGCACCGGGCAGGAGTGGGGGACCTGAGGCTGCGCACGGCCACATCCCCCCACCCTGCGGGGCTTGACAGGGGATCTCAGGCCATATCCCCACCCAGAAAGGCTTGATGGGGGACCTCGGGGTGCACTCCCCACCCGGCAGGGCTTGACAGGGGACCTCAAGGTGTACCCACCGCCAGGCAGGGCATGATGGGGGTGGGGCTGGCCGGGTCTGGATCTAACCCAATGGGGGTGGGGCTGGCCGGGTCTGGATCTCGTGCTTTTTTGAGGTGTACATGGGCGGGGACTTGACTCTGGGTCCTGCGGCGCACCCCAGGCTCTGACAGGAGAAAGATTTTCATGTACATTTTACTAATTTTCTTTCATCTCTGACACTTCCATTATAGAGAAAGGGCAAATAGCAATATTAAAATATTTCCTCTACCTTTTAATGTGCACGAATTTTGTGCACCGGGTCACTAGTACTCTTATAAGTTTAATGGACCTTATAATTTAAAGTTATTTTAAGGAACAAAGACCCTTCATGAACCAGCCCAAAGCTGTGTGTGCCCTCTCAGCATATGAGGGCTTCATATGCAGGTCACACATGCTTGTCACACTGGGTGCAGAGTAAGTCCCTTTGCCCAGCAGATGGGGCAGGGGGAGTTTGCGGTCTGCAGCGGGGCTCCTGAGGCAGTGCCTGGGCACCGTGACAACACTTACAGACAGTCATTTAAACCCTGTCTGGCAGGGAAGGGTCTGCACTGAGCCTCAGGTGTATGTACTGAGAAGTGAGCTGGACAGTCCTGTTGGCCCAGCTGGGGGCTCCTTGAGGTCACCCACACAGAAAGGTAGACAGGAGGCCAGGGCAAGACCAGGCAGATGCAGGCAGCTAGGGCCAAAGCTGGGCCAGGCCTCCCAGTGCCTCCTGCAGACAGAGTGAAGCTGCCCAGGTCAAAATGTTTAGCTCCCTCATGGGAGAACCCCCGGCCCTGCCCTGTCCTTCCTAAACCCCAAATGGCAAAAATGCTGACCAAGGCCAGGAGGGTTCCTTTTCAGCCCATGAGATCATCTGTGAACCTTGACCTTCAGCCTCCATCACCCCGGCTCAGCCCAAGCTCCCAGGGCTCTGGCTGCAGCTGTTTCCTCTGGCCAGGATGCTCCCTTCGCCCCCTGCCCTCTGTGGGCCCCAGCTCCTGCTGTGCCAGCCCAGAAACCTCTGGGCTGTGTCCCTGGGGCTGGCACATGAGGGAAGCAAGCCCAGTAGGACCACGTCTGAGCATGGAAGCCAGTCCAACCCCTATGGCCGAAGCTGCATGGGAGGTGGTGTAACACTGCGTCACCTGCAGGGGAGGGACCAGGGGTTTTCGTGCTTTATCAAAACAGCACCAAAGAGGGCCTGGGCCTAACCTGGAATCTTAGTGGGTCTCTCGGACAATTTAAAAAAATAAAAAGCAAAAGTAAGTCCCGCTTTTCAGGTGTTTAGTTCCAACCCGAGAGATTTTGATCTGAGGACTCGTGGCATTTCCCCCTGGCAGATCTGATAGGACCTCACCTTCCTGGATGACTTGAGCATGGGGCTCCCTGGAGGGACTGCTCGAGGCTGAAGGTGCCAGGCTTTGGGGGGCTGGCTGATGCCTCTCCATTCTCTGTGGCAGGTCCCTCTGTCCCAGCTGGCCTACAGACCCTCTGCTCCACCTCAGATCCTCTACAACCCTGCCCAGCAGATCCTGGCCTACTCCGGCTTCTGCCCGGCACCGGCGACCCTCCCCACCTGCTCGTCCTACCCTCTGCCTCTCCAGGTAGGCTGAGCATCACCTGCCTGAAGCCGCGGTGCTCAATCACGGGCAGCAGTCATGCAGGACAGCGCTGGTCAGAGGGGACGTGGAGGGGGGCTTGGGTTGAAGGAAGATGCAGGGCTTCCCCTCTCCTCATGTAGGTGATGTGGTGGCGGAGCAGGCAAGGACTGGGAAAGGGGTGGGGATTATCCAAGGGGGGATGTGGCGGTCACTCCACACACAGTCTCCCACAGGGACGTTCATTCCACAGTTAAACTTGGCAGTTTGGACATCCTTTGCTCCACATGGTCATGGTGACCAATTGTTGGTGTCCTTCAGGACTCTAACCTTTTCTTTCTTTCTTTTTAAAAAAATATGTTTTTATTGGTTTTAGACTGAGAGAAAGGGAGAGAGAGAAACAGATCAGTTGCCTCTTGTATGCCTTTTACTGGTGATCGAGCCGGCAACCTGGGCATCTGTCCTGACCGGGAATGGAACTGGTGACCTCTTAGTGTAATGGACAACACCCAACTGAGCCACACCAGCCAGGGCTAACCTTTCTCAATTGACAAAAGGCCACTGCGATTTCTGGGCCAGAGCGGCTGAGGACATACCACCACGTGCCTGGGCCCGTCAGCACAGCACAGTTATTTAGATGGAGCCATGTGAATTTGCCAATGTCCAACCACACTGCCCACAGCAACAGCGATGTCATAGATTCACCCTAAAATACTACTCTTGGCCTTGGAGTTGTTGTGGGGCACTTGGTGGGGGTGAGACCTTGTTTGTAGAGCAGCATTTGCTTTGTCCTGTTTCCATTTGTGGTTTCGGCTTTTCCTTCTTTATAAGCTAGGAAGCTTCTGGTTGAAATAGACCCTAATAATCTGTCGCCTTATGTACTCCAGACCTCAGCTGTGGCACTACTGACGTTGGGGCCAGAGAGCTCTGAGGGGTGACGCTGCCCTGTGCACGATAGGATGTTGAGCAGCGTCCCTGGCCTCCACCCACCAGCTGTCAGTACACCCCCGCTGTGACAACCAAAAATGTATCCAGAAGTTGCCCAGTGTTCTCAGGGGGTCGAAGATGAGAACCACTGGCCCACACAACTTACCTAGGCTTCCATTTCGGGGTGGGCAACCAGATGGGCTTAGCATTCTTTTGCCTGTGCTACTAACAACGCCAGCAGCAAGTGCCAGGAGGTTTACAATATTAACATGCACGTGGAGTTGTGTTTCTGTGCTTGGGCGGGAGGGGTGCTGCGGGGGGCTCAGACCTGATCCTTTGCAATGAAGTCATACATCTTCATGTGTCAACTGCCGGATGCATGAGTGGTCCTTGGGGGTGGGCAGCTGCCAGGACTCTTGGTAAGCCTGGAGCCTGACTTCGGGGTGCTGGGTGGTGTCCTGCTCTTGCCGTGTTCCCTCAGGAGACGTGCTCCTTGCAGGAGTGCGGGATGTGGCGGATGGTCTTCCATCCCTAAATCTCGGTGCTGGTGAGTGGGTCTGCTTGACTTCAATGTCATATCCCCTCCTTCGGGGCCCTCTGGCTCTTCACAAGCAGCAGATGCCCCCTCTTCACCCTCCCGGGGGAGGCCTGGGCTCTCATCCGTTGGTCTAATCAGCTATTATCGCCAGCACATGTGGGAGTATAATTACATATATGTCAATAATTGGATTTTGAGGAGAGGACAAATCAATGAGGTTCCTGTGTTTCCATAGCAGAAAAACAACAGAACTGATGCTCCTGTTTCAGCTGACAGCCGAGAGGGAGGGGACCCTGGGCGTCCTCAGCAGCAAAATGCTCCCACACAGCAGCAGGGGGCGAGACAGCTGCTGGTGGCTGATTTGAGCAGTTGGCCAAAAAAATTTTTTTGAAGAGAACCCACCTTCCTTGCTCCTAGGAGTTGATTGGTCAGGAAAGTCAGGGAAGGGGTTGGTGTTGATGAGTTTTGTGAACAAGGGCACAAGGAGAGATTTCGCTCACACCCCGTGATTAGGGATTTCTTGTCCACTCCCCTTATCTAGCCCTGTCTGTCTGTGTAGTTTACTCTATAGTTACTGGTGGTTTACTCCACAGTTCATGGTGGTTTATTCTGTGATTCATGGTGTTTTAGTCTGTGGTTTGTCTTGGTTTACTCTGTGGTTCATGGTGGTTTACTCTGTGGTTCATGGTGTTTACTCTGTGGCTTGTGGTGGTTTACTCTGTGGCTTGTGGTGGTTTACTCTGTGGCTTGTGGTGTTTACTCTGTGGTTCCTGGTGTTTTACTCTGTGGTTTGTGGTGTTTTCCTCTGTGGCTTGTGGTGTTTTACTCCGTGGTTCATGGTGGTTTACTCTGTGTTCATGGTGTTTTATTCTGTGGTTCATGGTGGTTCATTCCATGGTTTATGGTGTTTTACTCTGTGGTTTGTGGTGGTTAATTAAGTCTGTGGTTTGTGGTGGTTTATTCTGTGGTTTGTGGTGGTTTACTCTGTGGTTTGTGGTGGTTTACTCTGGTTTGTGGTGGTTCATTCCATGGTTTATGGTGTTTTACTCTGTGGTTTGTGGTGGTTAATTAAGTCTGTGGTTTGTGGTGGTTTATTCTGTGGTTTGTGGTGGTTTACTCTGTGGTTTGTGGTGGCTTACTCCATGGTTTGTGGTGGTTTACTCCGTGGTTTGTGGTGGTTTACTCTGGTTTGTGGTGGTTCATTCCATGGTTTATGGTGTTTTACTCCATGGTTTGTGGTGATTAATTAAGTCTGTGGTTTGTGGTGGCTTACTCTGTGGTTTGTGGTGGTTTACTCTGTGGTTCATGGTGTTTTACTCTGTGGTTCATGGTAGTTTACTCTGTGGTTCAGGGTGTTTACTCCATGGTTCCTGGCAAGTTACTCTGCGATTTGTGGTGGTTTACTTTGTGGTTCCTTCTGGTTTCCTCCCTGGTTCCTGGTGATTTGCTCTATGGTCTGGGTGGTTTATGCTGTGGTTCTCCCAGGTGCTCATTTCCAGTGAAGAGCTGGACACATACATGGTGGGATCTGGGAGCTCCCAGCAGAATGTTCCCCAGAGAATGTTCTCTAGAGGTTTTCTTTGTCCCTGTGGTCAGAGTTTGAGAGAAAGAAAGAAACAAAGGTGGGCAGGGGCCCTGGGCTGTCAGATCCTGAAAACTCAGGCTCTTGACCCTGAGCAAGGTAACATTCTTGGCTTCAGGGACAACTTGTGAGGAAATCTTCCTTTCAGATCCTGAGGTCTGGGGCTCTGGGACCTCCTTCGTGGAGAAGTCTCCAGGGAAGGGCAAGCCAGACAGGTCGGCCTCTTGGGGGCCCCGGGGCACTTGGAGGGCAGAGAGCAAAGGAATTACAGCACCGTCAGGAGACCAGGGCCCTACACTCATCCTGTGGCATTTCACAGCAGGGCCTGTGTGCTTTATTTGTTTAAAGATTGGTTTTAAGTAGGCATTTTCAACTCATAGAACTTGAAAAAGAATAAAGTGTAACAGGTTTGTTGGCAGATGGAGAAAAACTGAAAAAACATTTTTCTTCTCAATCACTTTTACTTGAGTCTACGTCAGGGTTCTCCAGAGAACCAACAGGATGGATGGATGCACATATATGTAGACATAGATGTAGATTAGACATTGAGACAGAGAAATAGAGAGACAGGGACAGAGCAAGGTGTCCTGGGCAGGGCAGGATGGCAGGCGGGAGACCCAGGAAAGAATGGATGTTGCAGTTTCGAGCCCAACGTCAGTCTCCTGGGAGAATTCCCTCCTCCCCGGAAACCTCAGTCTTGTTCTCTTAAGGCCTTCAACTGATTGGATGAGGCTCACTGACATGGAGAGTGACATGCTTTACTCAGTCTACTGATTTCAATGTCAACCTCAAAATGCTGTCACAGCCACTTCCAGACAGGTGTTCGACCAAACATCTGGGCACCGAGGCCTGGCCAAGTTGTCACATAAAGTTAATCATCACACTCGGTGACAAATGCTGAGCTCTTGGGTTTTTCCGTAAAGTGTGACATGTTGGGTGAACCCAGGGGTCCCCAAAAGAGCTGGGCAGCCTTCTCCTGGACATGTTTGCCCTTGAAAAATGAGACTCACGCACAGCAGGCGTGAGGGCTGGGAAGTCTGAGGGATTCCATAGCCGGGTGTTTCCACAGGCGACGGCAGGAGCGGACTTTGTGGAAAGGAGGCCCCCGCTGGGCAGGGCCGGGCCTCCCCCTGGCCTCCCTGAGAACTCACTCTGGTCAGGGAGTGTTCCCACCCCAAGGGCCTCATTAGGCGGGTGACCCTGGGTCTCGGGGAGCCCGAGCCCCCGGTCGGCTCTTTGAGGGGTGCTCCGCGCAGACTGCGTGCGGCTGGCCCTCTCCACGGACTGAGGAAGCCTTTTCTGTTCCATTGCAGCCGTCCAGCAGCTTCCCAGCCTCGTCCTCCACTGACCTCTCTCTGTCCGAGGACACGCAGCCTCCGTCCCAGTCCAGCTCCAGCTTCGGGCTCCCGCCCAACGCCCCGCCTCTCTATGCTCCAGCCCCTTTCCTCCCCGGGGAGAAGCCTCCCCCCTACGCACCATGACAGGGGGGAGATTGAAAAAGAACTTCTTCTTGGTTTGTTTTTTTAAAAAGCAGCCTCCACCACGCCTGCTTCTGTGGCCAACCTCCTGGAGACATCAGGAGAACGTTTCCGAAGTCTCTGTCCTCCTTCCCTCCCCGGGTCAAGGAGAGGCCAGGACCAGTGGTGAGGACAGAGCCCCCCCCTCCCCCCAGGTGACCCAGGCCCGGGCGGCACCTCTGCTTGGTTGCCTCACCCAGCGTGTAAACCAGATGCCAAATAGCACTACAAGTTCTACCTGGAGCCTCCTTGCTCTGGTATCTGTCACCACTTACATAAAACCCAGTTCCATTTCC
>NW_006294767.1:584063-596907 GCF_000327345.1 Myotis davidii
CTGACTGGGTTTATTACTACTATTATTTTACAAAGAGAACATGATCCTGGGGCATCCATGTGTGAGGATCATTTCAAAGGAAACGTGTTGAATGTTTATTTACGTGGGTCCCCCAGAGGGGGCAGGGTCTCCACTCCAGGGCTGCGTTCTCCTGCATTTATTTGCTCAAACGACAAGATTCTCTGGCTCAAATATAAAGCGCTATTTCCAGGGCCTGCGGTGACTCTGGTCTGTGTGTGTGCCTCTGTCTTTTACAAATTTGCCATCACACCTGAGGGGTTTTGCTACCTGAGGCTGCGTGCTTCCTACTTAACTTCTGGGCTTCCAACTGCCATCCTTCATGGGGTGCTCTGGAGGCGCCTGGTCTGCTTGGTAGGGCACCCAGTTTGGTTACCCCACTGGAGTGGGTGGTTTCTGAGGCCGCACAGCCAGAGCCTGGGGTGCAGCCCTGCCAATCACAGACCAAAAGCTATTGACTCAGGGCCCAATGTGTATCCACCTGCTGCCAATCACACCTGAGGCAGTAGGTGAGCACCGCCCTTGGATATGATCCAATCCTGGTTGAGTGACAGGCCAGAGTCCCCATATGCCAGTCCTGGGTCACTGGGGGAGAGAGATAAGGGAAGGGGAGCGGAGTGGGGAGGAGAGAGAGGGGTGAGGGGAGAAGCGTTTTAAGAGGACAAAGTCTCCTGCTCACAGCTGCTGGCTGTGAATGCAAATCTGGCTAACAGACAAGATATTCTCAGCCTCGTACAGAAGTATCTCATTTAATTTCCTGCGCATATAGGGAACATTACCTGGGGCATCCATTAACGCTTCCTGTAAAGAAGGTAAACACACATGTCACAAAAGGAAGTGACACACGTGGAATATAGCAAACTCGGGGAATCAGGCCCCAGGAGCCTGGCTAATTGATCTGGGAGAGGCTATTGATTACAGACCGGGAAGCGAAAGGCCAGCCGCTGGTCTGGTGAGCCATCTTTAGTAAGAGTACCATTTTGTTAAATTTAGACTCACATGCCTAGTGTTTTCTAGGAGACCCTGATCTGATGGTGGCCCAGCATAGCCCTGTTATCCACAGGACAGGTTTGGGGTCCCCCACTTCCCATTTGCAAAGACAGGAGGGGCCCACCCTCGGGGTTCCTAAACAGGAAAGAAGGCACTGTGTCATTAAGAGGAGAATTCCTTTTATTAGTGAGACCGTGGAGAGTGGGAAGTGCGGCCCATGAAGATAGACTAACGCAGTGTGAGAGCCCAGGAGCCAGCATCCGGCCAGAGGTCCAGGGAGCAGAAACCAGAGTGGGGCCGCGAGGCACGAAGGGCTGATCCTTGCCTCTGCCTGATAAACCCGACTGGATGTTGGCAGTAATAGACCCTGGCAGAGCCACCAGGCCGCCCTAGGGCTGGCACGTCTGGGGTCACACAGCAAGTGCCTCAAAGAGCAACACTCCTCTGCCTGGAGTCTAAGAACCAAGCTGCTCACGGAGTCAGGAGGCCTTTGCAATCTAAACGCTGAACCCATGGGTGCGTTTCCTATTACATGAGCCCCTGGACAGGGGAATCCTGTCCGCAGGAATCCTTAGTGTGCACTGAGCACCCGCTGGGCCTTGGGGGGCAGCATCAGGCCCATGCTGCCCCGCTGCTAACAGAAGAGAAGCTGAGTTGCAGACCTGGCAGCGAGCCTGTGCCGACTGGACCGGGCCACCAACCCCGGAAGACAACCGGGTGCCAGAGATCACAGGGACAACCCCATCCTCCACACATGCCCCGGTCAGAGACACTCAGTGGTGTCAGTGTCCCGAGACTGTTCACCCCAACCCGCTCTGTCTGTCTTGCAGTCTTTTTATCTAACCTAGAGCCAAGACTGATAAAAAATATTAAGCTCCAAGGCCAATAATTTTGCTCTTGCCCACAAAAATGTCTTTCTCCCTTGCTCCAGCCACAAAAATATGTGAACAATTCAACTTCCAGTCTGGGGTTGGCTCCCACACAACCAAGCCCCACCCCCCAGGCCCCAGAACACCTCCCCCACGCCCTGCACACTGCAGGCACCCACACCTGGTCGCCCAGTCTGCAGGGAAAGCATCTCCACCCCTGGCACACAGTGTCTGGCCACACCCGGCCCGCCGTGTGCTCTGGGGCCATGCCCCAGTGCCAAAGCCTTTGCCTCGCTGCAGGGAATCCTGACCTGAGTCTTGATGCCCTACAGGAGCTGGACCGCAGTTCTGATGGGCACCACCTTGGGGCAGGTCTCCTGTTGAATTTATCCCCCCTCATTCCTGATCACAGATGGCAGTGAGTGCTGGAGGCTGGTGGGGTGGGGGTGTCAAGGAGACTGCTAATGGGCGCAGGGCTCCCTTGTGGGGTGATGGAAATATTCCGGAACTAAGTAGTGGTGATGGTGGTACAACCTTTAGTGGCTGAACTAGAACTCACCGAATTGTTTGCTCTTAAAGGGTGGATATTATGGTATGTGAATTGTATCTCAATGAAAAAGGGTGGGACAGGAATGCATGTGAAGCACTTAGAGCAGCTGGGACCAGCACGTGCTCCGTTAACAGGCCACTTGCCATCACTGTCACCGTAAAGAACCACCTCTGGTTGGGTCTTGAGCAGCCTGTCCTCACCCAGCACTACTCTGCCTCCCCACTCCCGCCCTGTCCCAAACTTCTGCAGCCCGATTGCCTCACCTCTGGGCGTGGGGATGAAAACACAGGTGGCAGGAGCAGAGATGCCCTCTGAATTTTGGGGGAAGAGTTTGGCTGAGCTGTTCTGATCACAGAAGCAGAAGGAAGTCCAGGGGGCATGGCCCTCACTCAATTAGTAGCTTCTTAAGTGGCAATAGTTATCTATGCAAATATTTCCCTTTTCCATTTTCTGAAACCTTTAAATCAACGAACATTGCCACATCATGATCACCCAAAGCCTGCAGTTTACGTTAAGGTTCACTTTTGGTCTGTACACTCTGTGGGTTTGGGCAAATATATAATGACACGCATCCACCTTGTGGTGTGGTGGGAATGTTACAGTGTCATGCAGAACATTTTCACTCCCCTAATAATCCTTTGTGTTTCACCAATTCATCCCTCCCTCCCTCTCCCTTAACCGCTGGCAACCACTGATCTTTTTACTGTCTCTGTAGTTTTGCCTTTTCCAGAATGTCATGTAGTAGGAATCACAGAGTACACAGCCTTTCAGATTACCTAAGATTCTTTTCACCTAGTGATATGCATTTAAGGTTCCTCCATGTCAGTGGTCAGGAAACTCATTAGTCAACAGAGCCAAATTACAACAGTACAACGATTGAAATTTCTTTGGAGAGCCGAATTTTTTAAACTTAAACTATATAGGTAGGTACATTGTTATTAACATAACATGTTGTTACATAGCTTGATGGCTCCTTTCTTTTTAGTACTAATGATAGTCCATTGTCCAGAAGTGCCACAGTTTATCCACTCACCCACTGAAGGGCATCTCCATTGCTTCCAGGTTTGGGCAATTAAGAATAAAGCTGCTATAGGCATCCGTGTGCAGGTTTTTCTCTGGACATACTTTTCAACTCCTTTGGGTAAATATGAAGGAGCGTGATTGCTGGATCACATGGTGAGGGGATGTTTAGTTTTGTGAGAAACCACCAGCTGTCTCCTGAAGTGGCTGTAGCATTTTGCATTCCCACCAGCAGCGAACGGGAGTGCCTGATGCTCTGAATTCGGTGTTGCCAGTGTTCTGGATTTCCGTTATTCTGGTAGGTGTTTAGTGGTCGCCTGTTGTTTTCATTTTCATTGAGTTGATGACATAGGAGGTGGAGCATTTTTTCATGTGTTGATTTCTCATCTGCATATTTTGTTTGGTGAGGTATCTGTTAGGTCCTTTGGCCCATTTCTTTAGCTGTGTTGTTTGTTTTCTTATTGTTGAGTTTTAAGAGTTTTTTGTGTATTTGGGGTAACAGTCCTTTGTCATATGTGTCCTTTGCACATACTTTCTCCTAGTCTGTGGCTTGTCCTTTCACTTTTTGCAGAGCAGACGTTTTAACTTTAATGAAGTCCAGCTCATCAATTCTTTCTTTCATGGGTCATGCCTCTGATGTTGTATCTAAAAAGTTATCGCCATATCCAAGGTCATCTAGATTTTCTTCTATGTCATCTTCTAGGAGTTTTATGGGTTTTGTGTGTGTTTATTGATACATTTAGGTCTGTGGTCCATTTTGAGTTAATTTTTGTGAGGGGTATAAGGCCTGTGTCGAGATTCATTTTTTTTTTTTTTTTTGCGTGTGGATGGATGTCCAGCTGTTCCAGCACCATTTGTTGAAAAGACTGTCTTTGCTCCATTGTATTGTCTTTGCACCTTTGTCAGAGATTAATTGGCTGTGTTTATGTGGGTCTATTTCTGGAGTTTCTACCCTGTCTGCTCTTTTTTAAAAAATTATTCTCTGGGCTACTTTTTAATAATTTTTAAAATTGGCTCTAGAGAGAGGAAGGGAGCTGGAGGGAGGGAGAGAGAGAAACATTGAATGGCTGCCTCCTGCATGCCCCTCAACCAGGGGTCAAAGTCAATGTGCTCTGACTGGGAATAAAACCTGCCACACTTAGGTGCATGGGATGACCTTCCTACCAACTGAGCCACACTGGCCAGGGCTAGTTGTCTATTCTGTTGGTAATACTGGGCTGTATTGATTCCTGTTGCTTTATAGTAAGTCTTGAAGTCAGGTAGCATCAGTCTTCCAACTTTGTTCTTCATTTTTTTGTTTTTTGTTCTTGAAATTCTTTTTTGTTTGTTTGTTGTTAATACTCACCCAAGGATATTTTTTCATTGCTTTTAGATAGAGTGGGAGGGAGGGAGAGTGGGTGGAAGAGAGGGAGGGAGAGAAGGGGAGAAACATCGATGTGAGAGAGAGACACTGATGGTTGCCTCCCACACATGCCCTGACTGGGGCCAGGGATCGAACCTGCAACCCAGGTACATGCTCTTGACTGGGAATTGAATCCTCAACCCTTCAGTGTAAAGGCCGATGCTCTAACCAGCGAGCATACTGGCCAGAAATTCTTGATTTTACCATAGCCCGATTTTAAAATATTTTCCCTTATCATTAAGGCATTTTGTGTGTTATTTAAAAAATACTTATCGGCTTTGGGCAGGTAGTTCAGTTGGTTAGAGCATCGTCCTGATACACGAAGGTTATAGGTTTGATCCCTGTCAGGGCACATACAAGAAACAACCAATGAATGCATAAATAAGTGGAATAACAAAAATTGATGTTTCTCTCTCTCTCTCCCCCTCCCCCTCCCTGCTTTCCTTCCTCTCTTTCTAAAATCAATGAATTAAAAATAAATAAATAAATAAATAAATAAACAAATATTCCTCTGCCCTAGTCATGAAAATATTCTTCTATCAGAGAGATTAGTAAATTTTTCTGCAAAAGGCCAGATAGTGTCCTAGGTTCTGAGGGTCAGTAGGTGTGTAGCAACTACTCAACTCTGCCATTTTGGTACAAAAAAAGCTGTAAATAATAGTAAATTAATTAGTGTGACTGTGTGCCAATAAAGCTTTATTAATAAAAACAAGGGAGGAGCACATTGGGCCCACAGGCTATAGTTACACATTACTTTTAGGCTTAAATATATACCAGTACTCTACCTACAGTTAACTTTCTGGGTTATAGGAGGTAGGGGTCAAATTTCCTTTTTCTAAAATGCAATAGTTTTCAACAGGGATGATTTTGCACCCAGGGGACATCTGACAATATCTGGAGACATTTTTGATTGCCGTGTGTGTGTGTGTGTGTGTGTGTGTGTCTGTGTGTGTGTGTATGTGTGCACTTTCAGTGGGGGGGGGGTGTACTACTCATATCTAATGTGTAGTTGGCAAGGATGCTATTAAATGACCCAAATGCACAGAATAGCCCTCCACACAAAAAGGCATTCTCAATAAATAGTATCCTATAAACAAACACAACAAAAATAAATAAAATTACTGCTTTTCTCTTTAAAAAAACTTTGAAATTAACTCAGACAATAAATGTGTCAATAGCATAATCCACTCCCTACTCTATCTCCACACATTCAATCAAATCATCTACTCTCTTTCTCCAGAGCTCACACTCAGAATCCTCCAAGCTACTCCTCCACAGCTCACACCCAGAACCCTCCCAGCTCCTCCTCCACAGCTCACACTCAGAACCCTCCCAGCTCCATCTCCACAGCTCACACCTAGAATCCTCCCAGCTCCTTGTCCATAACTCACATCCAGAACCCTCCCAGTGTCATCTCCACAGCTCACATCCAGAACCCTCCCAGCGTCATCTCCACAGCTCACACTCAGAACCCTCCCAACTCCTCCTCCACAGCCCACACCCAGAACACTACCAGCTCCATCTCCACAGCTCACACCTAGAATCCTCCCAGCTCCATGTCCATAATTCACATCCAGAACCCTCCCAGCGTCATCTCCACAGCTCACACCCAGAACCCTCCCAGCTCCTTGTCACATCCCACCATTGGAGGATATGGGACTCTCTGTCACAGCCTCCTCTGCAGCCTGGCCCTGCCTGGGCTGGAGCGTGGCAAAGACGCCGACCTGGCTGGCACAGCTGGGGAATGTGTTGCAGCATTTGGCTCTGTGCTTGCTATAAACTTTTTCTTGGCAGTAGTTAGAATAACCTCTGGCAGCCAGTGGAAGGCGAAGGAAGCCATGCCAGGGAACCTAGGTGTGTCTCGCTCTCCCTGGACAGAGGATGAACCCTAAGTAGTCAGAAAGCCTCTAAGATGCTGGTCTCTGGTGTGTGTCCCTGTGGGGGTTCCAGAGTGTCCAGGCCCAGAGCTCAGCGTGTGTCCTTCCTGGTCTTGGCCCTTCTGGCCTTCTCGGGAGAATTGGGGCTGGCTGGAGGAGACTCCTAGCCGGCCAGGAGAGCATTCCTCAAGAACATTCCAGAGTCACCTCCACAGTGGACAAAAATCAGAGAACACCACGGGGAATGCTGCAGTGACAGGGCTGAGAAACGGATGAGGCCCCCGAAGTGGCTTTGGGCTTCCGTAGCTGTAGGAGGTGGAGCTATGCATCCCACGCTTCTCAGAGCGGTGCTCAGCTGGCTCCGGGGCCATCCGGGTTGGGGTGAGATCCGGATGCTTCTTGAGCAGAGGGCGTCCCTGCCTGAGTCCTCCCGTTCAACACCAGAGTCCTCAGGAACTGGGCTCTCGTGCCCCAGATGGACAGCCTGAGGCTATGTCCACAGCTCCAAGCCCTGGCCTGCGCAGCTCAGCCCACCCAGGCCGCCTGCCCTGCCCAGAGCCAGCACCTGGTGCCTGGGCTTGGGGTCCTCTTACAGTGTGAGCCAGCACACACATCCACCTGGGCCACAGACCGAGAGTGGGGAGACCCCAGAGCTGGGAGAAGAGGCTAGTGAGGACCCTCCTTCCACAAGGACCGTGGCTGGTGATGGGTATTCCACGAGGACACGGTGGGTTCAAGTGGCTCAGGGATGGCCTGCCACGTGCTTGCTGCGTCTTTTATTTCTCATGCACCGATGTGGAAAACTACCCGAAGAACCTCTTAGACGAGTTTTCTGAAGTCCCGTGTCAACAAAACTTCCAACCAGATGCTGCGTAAAGGATGCAGCCAGCACAGCCTGAGCGAGCTGTGCCCCTGATGGTGGGGCAGGTGGACCCGGTGCCTGACATACACATGGGGTTGTAGGATGGGCCGGGAAGCAGAAATGTGGGTTCGAGTCAGCAAGAACCCCAAAGACACAGGTAAGTGTGAGAAGGACCCATGGTGACCCTCAGTGGAGCGGACCCTGGCTACTCGGGCCAGCCCTGTTGGGACCTGGGGGCCTACACACCTCTGCCTTCGTGTGTCCTTGCCAAGTCACCCTTGTACCTTCATGCCTCAGTCTGGTCCTCTGAGGTGAGCTTGGCCCAGGAGGTCCCTCTGGATGGGTGTCGTGCTTGCCAACTCCTTCCAGTGACACGGGGATCCCTGCCACTTCAAGGGGAAGCCAGGCCTCTGGTGAAAGGAACTATTGCTTCCCCCCACATGGTGCACTCGGGGTAACCCACCTGGCCCACCCAGCCAGGCAGGGCCTCGCACGCAGTCCTCGAGGCCCCTGCCCTCTTCTCGGAAAGCCAGAGGGGCGTTGCTCCTCCTCAGTGGGCCACACCCGGTGCGTTTCAGTCATTATTTAGCGGTGGGTGGATTCTTCAGGCTCCATCCTCCCTCCCGAACCCTGCTTATCTCCGAGTCAAGCTGTGACTTATGAACTCATGCTCAGCAGCTGGGAGGACGCAAAGACACTGACACCTAAGCCCCTAAGCCGCCTGATTCTGCGCTGGGCTAATGCGGCGTTTGGGGGTTAACTCCATCATGGTGGAATGACGGAGCCATAGGACACTGCTGCCATCTGAGGAACGGGGTCTGAAAGGAAACACACCCAAACCTGCCCGACCGTCTCTGACCACACACTCGGGGTTGGTATTAAAAATAAAGAAGAAACTCAGTCTTCGAGTGCAGCCCCCACCAGATGCCGAAAGCTTCTCTGGGACCCTCTGCTTGAACATCACCGTGGGGCACGGGTCCCTTCCCCGACCGTCACGTCAGGCACAGCATGGATGTGTCCCGTTGTACTCTCCCAGGTTAGGACCGCAGGCCGCAGTGGCCTCCGCTGTGTGTGGGGGGCTCCGGCTCCCATGTGTGTTTCCCCACAGCTGGTGTTGTCATGGCCCCTCGCTCTCCTGGGGTCAGTGTGAGGACTGTCTGCTCCACCCCCTATGGACCAGGAGCACCAGGAGCACCAGGAGCGAGGCCCAGGGGGAGCCCAATGCGGGACCCACCTCCTGGTTCCGTTCCAGCTGTTCACGGCCTCAGAGAAGATGTGGGGCTGAGGGGCCAACCCTGTGCTTCCATTGACCCCACTGCCCCGCTAGGAGGGCGTCCAGGGCCAGCTGGCCCCTTCCCCAGGGAGGTGGCTCATCTCTCTTACAGAGCCCAGCTCCCCCCGGGCCTGGAGCTCAGGTGGGCGCTGGGGGATGCCGGCGAGTGGCAGAGGTGAGGTCCGTGCACGAGGCCCCCCTCGGCCTCAGACCCTTGGCACAAGTCCTTCCTTCCCTCATTTCACCCCGAGCTGTTGAGCACTGACACTGCAAGGAGCAGAGGCTGCCAACACAGAGTTAAAAAGGTTTCTGTAAATAGTTTATTTCCCCATACTTTTAGGTCAGAAAGAAGCGTTTGGTAATAAAAATAACAGAGAATTATGTTCCTGGGTCCCCTCGGGCCTGCGTGGGCCCCCTGCCTCCACCCTCAGGCCGGCTCCTTGGAGCCCAGCTTCACGCAGGGTGCTCTGGGGGTCGGGGTGTGCTTCTGGGTCATTACATTAGTCTTCTCAACTATTTACACATATATTACAAGGTAAAGAAGGTCTCAAAAGAAACTCGGCTCGCGAGGAGGATTCAGTGTTTCGGGGAGCTGCTCGCGGGGCGGGGCGGGCTGGGGCGACTGCCGCCTTCCCTTCTGGCTTGTTGTGAAAAGAAAGCGTGAGGAGTGCTCTGTGGCCGCTCCTCCTGCAGCAGCGGTCACTCTAGAGGCTGGCCGGCTTGACCGGGGGACAGGAGTGCGACGTGATGTCGCTGTGCTTGTAGGCGGCCTCGTCCAGGTCCAGCGCCTTCTGGTTGACCTCTAGCGTCATGCAGCCGCGGTAGAAGGCCGTGACTGGCGCTGAGGTCACCGGCACATCTGGGTCAGCGGGGAAAGAACAAAAACCATCTTAGGAGGCTGGGCTCCCCACCCTGGCGTCCCCACTGCAGCGCCCACTGGCACCGTGGGGCCTTTCTCTCAAGGGCACTGATTCCTTTGACTCCAGAACATCACCGTCCCTTGTATGTGCCCACAGGCAAGCACTGACCATCTGCCAGCCAGGCTCTGGCAAGAAACCCTCCTTTGCCCCACAAGGAAGTGCACACAGATAGTCAAGTCAGTTAAATAAATATTATCTTCTTGGCCCGAATGAATCATTCATGCTGCAGGGCCGCGGGCCCTCTCTCACCCTCTTCAAAGCTTTGTTTATGAAAGCTAAATGGGAATTTGTGTCTGGTAGCCAAGACCGAAATCCTGCTATCCCCAGCAAGTGAAGACCTGCGGGGCCACGGGAGCACGTGGAGACTGGCTTACACATCATCAGCACCTGGCCCTCGTCTGCCTTTTTACCACTTTGCCCTGATCACTCGGCTCACGGCAGGCCCCATGGGCAAGGACACTCTCCATCTGATCAGAAACAGGTCCAGCCCGGCCTGTAGGAGGCAGCTGTGCACTGCCTTCCCCCCTCGGCCCCCCTGCCTGACTCAGGAGGGGCTGGTGATTACTCGGCTCACTGCTGCAGCAGCTGGGCACAGGCCTCAGGGGAAAGCCGGCCTGGGGCACTGGGCACCTGGCTCCAGCCTGCTCTAAGTCAGCTGGGCCTTCCCATGGGCCTTGGCTGGGTCACTGCCTGACACATGCCCAGCTGTTTGCTTCTGGAGGATGCAGGGGAGGGGGGGCAGGTTCAGGTTGACGCTTGTTTCCAGGGACATGGTCTCAATCTCAACCGATAAGCTGCTAGGCTGGTGTTGACGAACATGAATGCTCACAATGCCAGCCAATAAACCTACCTGTGTTCTCTCTTGCTCTAAAACAAAAGTGCATCTCAGTGCAGAAACTCGTAGGCTCAGTTTGGGGCAAGCGAGTCGGGGGTGGTCAGAACAGCCAGGGCCCCCACCTCTGAGTCTGCAGCCCACAGGGAGCCCTACCTGGCAGTCCCCCGATGAAGGTGAGCAAAGGGTCCTGCAGGCGCCTCCCGAGGACGGCCAACCTCTCCTGCAGCTCCACGGGGCTCACTTCAGTCTGACCTTTGGTGCCGTCAACAGCCAGGGTGGCCCCTTCCTTCGTCACGGAGATGGTCACCACATGCTCTTGGCTGTCACAGACCTTGATCTCCATCAGGGCGAGGGTGACATTCTCCACAGCCAAGATGACCAGCTGCAGGGCAGAAGCACACCTGAGCACCCAGGGGTGGCGGGTGGGTGCAGCCCGGCAACCACCCGGTGTGCCCTGTCCTGGGCTGGAGGCCTGCTGCCCTTCCCCATGCCCTGTGCCCTCCGTGGGGGGCAGGGGTCTCCTGCGGCTGGGAGGCATCACAGGAAGCCACCGGCAAAGAACAGCAAGGGTGGGCAGCAAACATGAACAACCCAGCAGGCAGCGGGGCTCTATAGTCTGGGGTGCTCATGGCAGGCAGGACATGCCTCTGACAACACTGACAACACAGAACAGAAACACACTC
The DNA here is from genome assembly GCF_000327345.1 of Myotis davidii. Taxonomy (NCBI): domain Eukaryota; kingdom Metazoa; phylum Chordata; class Mammalia; order Chiroptera; family Vespertilionidae; genus Myotis; species Myotis davidii. The sequence goes on from NW_006294767.1 coordinate 595,363, forward strand.
TATGACACGGGTCAGAAACACACTCTATAACATGGGTCAGAAACACACTCTATGATGCGGGTCAGAAACACTCTATAACACAGAACAGAAACTATAACACAGAACAGAAACACACTCTATACCACAGGTCAGAAACACACTCTATAACGCAGGTCAGAAACACACTCTATGACGCAGGTCAGAAACACACTCTATAACGCAGGTCAGAAACACACTCTATGACGCAGGTCAGAAACACACTCTATAACGCAGGTCAGAAACACACTCTATGACGCAGGTCAGAAACACACTCTATAACGCAGGTCAGAAACACACTCTATGACGCAGGTCAGAAACACACTCTATAACATGGGTCAGAAACACACTCTATGATGCGGGTCAGAAACACTCTATAACACAGAACAGAAACTATAACACAGAACAGAAACACATTCTATGATGCGGGTCAGAAACACACTCTATAACATGGGTCAGAAACACACTCTATGATGCGGGTCAGAAACACTCTATAACACAGAACAGAAACTATAACACAGAACAGAAACACACTCTATAACACAGGTCAGAAACACACTCTATAACGCAGGTCAGAAACACACTCTATAACACAGGTCAGAAACACACTCTATAACGCAGGTCAGAAACACACTCTATAACATGGGTCAGAAACACACTCTATAACGCAGGTCAGAAACACACTCTATGACGCAGGTCAGAAACACACTCTATAACGCAGGTCAGAAACAGGTAATAAGTGAAGTGATCGATATAAACTTGGCAAAAGAGCCTAACAGACTCGCCCTGTATCACAAACTAACCTGCAGACCACGGCCAGGTCAACACACCCCTCTCCGAAGACCCTATTGAGGAAACGTCTAAAATCTGTATCCTTGGTGCTGCCCACACACTCTATAACACGGGTCGGAAACACACTCTGACAGAAGAAACCCTGGATAGCACAGGCAGTCTTGCCCTCTCCACCCCGCCTGGGTGGTCACCACAGCTGTTTATTGCAAAAACTGGGGACTGGTGTGAAAGTGTGCCTGCGCCATGGTGGTGGTGAGTGCGTCTGGGCCTAAACCGAACTGGTCAGTGCCGAGTCCTGGCCAGCAGAAGAGCCTGACTGCCTTTGAAGACAGGCTGACTTGAACCTGTACCCCTGAGGGTCAGCAACGTCCCCTGCTTTGGACAGATACGAGGGAATAAAACCTACTTCCAGGGCCTCTCAGCTGTTCTCTAAGAAAACAGTCAGCTCCAAGACCAGAGATAGTTGGCTTAGCATTAGTGGACAGTAGGGAGTGGTGGGGTCTGTGTTGAAGTGGATAGGGCAGGCTGTGTGGAGGGGCAGCTGTACTCAGAGCTCTGTTATAGTGTGTTCCTGACCCATGGTATAGAGCAGTGATGGCGAACCTATGACACGCGTGTCAGAGGTGACACGCGAACTCATTTTTTTGGTTGATTTTTCTTTGTTAAATGGCATTTAAATATATAAAATAAATATCAAAAATAGAAGTCTTTGTTTTACTATGGTTGCAAATATCAAAA
>NW_006294767.1:597036-605205 GCF_000327345.1 Myotis davidii
TACTCGTTTTCACAAAATGTTCTTTTTCAGTCGTCGACGAGTATACTAAGAAAATATGGTAAAAAAATATGGTTTATAGGAAGACGAGTTACAAACTGTTTTTATAACCAGCATCAAAAATACTATATAGAACCAAAATAAAAAAATTAGTCTGAAAAAGAAACGTTTTTAACAAAAAAATTGTTGGGGAAGGGGTTAACAAAGAAAAATCAACCAAAAAAATGAGTTCGCCTGTCACCTCCGACACGCGTGTCATAGGTTCGCCATCACTGGTATAGAGTGTGTTTCTGGCCGTGTTGTCAGAGGCGTGTTCTGCAGCATGAGCCCTCCAGGCCGCAGGGCCCGGCTGCCTGCTGGGATGTTTATGTCTGCTGCCTGCCCTTGCTGTTCTGTGTTGGTGGCTTCCAGAGAACAATGTTCTCAGAGGGTTTGCGCATCTGACTTTTCAAGAGAGACTGGAAATCTGAATTTGTTAGTGAAATCACCCGATTTAAATATGAGCAACTAATTCAAATAGTTCTAAACCTCAGAGCTGGCCAGCTGTATAGGCAGGAAGGTCGTCCCATCACACAACTGCCTCAAAGGCCCCTGGCCTCCCCAGGCCACGCAGTTTAGATGGACATTGTGTCAGGGGATCTATGTCAAGTGTCCCCAAGCCAAATATGGCTGGTTAGACTCCGGTGAGAGACGTGTGAGGGTGGGACAGAACTTCCAGGGACAGGGGATGGGTGACCTGACCCCAGGAAGGGCGCTGGGGCCCTGAGGGTGGACAGCCCCAAGGGTTGCTTGCTGGATGCTGGGGCAGCCCCTCCACCCTTAGGGCGGATGGGGAGTGGTACCTGCTTTTTGAGCTTCTTGGTGGAGTGGTAGTCGACCAGGGCTACGGAGAGGGTGACAGTGTGGTTGTCACCCACCAGCGCAAACAGCACCCCCGTGTCGGTGGCGGGGCGGATCCGAGCCACGACCTCTATTTCCCAGGTTGTTTCCGTCCCAACGTCCGGCGATGTTCGTGCTGCAATGAAGGCGGCGCATCAAGAGGCCATACAGACGCGGGAGAGATGGGAGTGAGCAGAGAGCACCCGCAGTAGCCCCAGCCCTGCCTGGCGCTGCAGGAGCAGGTGGGGAACCGACCAAGAGCTCAGTGCTGGGCTCTTAAGAAGCCATCACTGTCTGAGCCAACAGTCCTCAGCTGCGAAGTGACAGGACAACGCGGGCACTTGATTCATTCAAAAGGCACTGGGGCCACCGAGGACAGCTGCTTCCTTCCTGGCCATGCCAGTGCCCTGGTCTCCCGAACACCCCTGAGTGTGACCACAGACTGGACAGGCAGGCGTGCTGTGTGGGCCCTGGGCTCCCTCACGATCTCTCCTGCAAGACTCGCCTCTTCCCCAGAATATGTTGGAGGCCACTGCATCTCAGCTGTGGCTTTCAGTCAGTTCTACAAGGTTGGCTGCACTCTGGAGAGTTTAAACTGCAATGCAAATGTGAGCTGCCACGGGCATCATCCCAACAGACCGTATGCAATTGTGTATTCTGAGTTGCAGCTTTTTTATTATTCCAATGCCTCAGTGGAGTGATTTTTATTTAGATGCATCATATGTCATATAGAAGTGATATGATATACCACATATGATGCATCTAAAGAAAATCTATACTAATAAAAGCATAATATGCTAATTAGACTGGACAGTCAAATGACCTTCTGGACGACCTTCGGACGAAGCCGGGGCTGCGAGGGCCGAGCCCCTTGCATGAACTTTGTGCATCGGGCCTCTAGTATGTATATAACATGTCTATATCTTACACACACAGTTCCAAAAACCACATTTTCGTGGGAAGGGCTGGATTGTGGTTCTTGGAGGGCAAATACCACCCCATGTTTCCTCCTTATGTTTGAATCGCCTGCTCATGAAGAAGCAAGAGAAAGCCTCTGCCCTCATGGTTTTTCAGTGTTTCTATCTCACAGGAACTTGGAAATCCTGATGGAGGAGCGTGTTCAGGCGGAATGACACTGAAGCAATGCTGCACACGCTTGAGCTCAGGTGAACCGACGGTGAATCGTGATGCTGTTTCTGTCTCCTCCCCACTGGACTGTGAGCTCCTCGAATTATCTGTGGGTCCTGTCCCTAAGCCGGGTCCACTATGGTCCGTTCTCAGTAACTGTCCATTGAATCGAATGCACACAGAATTTAAAAATAATTATAGATTTTATACACGCGCGCGCGCACACACACACACACACACACAATTTTCCTCTGTTGCCAAGTTTTCCCTCTAGTTGTGAGGGAAGCGAGAAGAGTGTTCTCTGGTGTGTGAGTTTCCCCTGTGATGGGGTTTGGGCCCACGGCTGGTTGTTGGAGCTGTTGAGGGCACCAGTGCCTCAGCCCTCCTCGGGAACTGTCCTCGGGCACCAGCTTCTCGGACCTCGAGACCTAGCAAGTCCACACGGACTTTGAACTACTGCCAAGTGAAAGAAAGAGTATGGAACCTGATTTTCCAATGAGTCCTTCTGTTATAAAGTGGACACTAAGGGTACAGCTCAACACTCATTAAAAATGCATAGATTCTGAATACTGTTTGCACTCTGCTGTCACAGAACTTACAGATTAAACCACACAGCAAAGAGGGTAAGCAGACCGGGCCGTGTATTGTCATGGGAGCATTTGCAGCCACTGGAGGTTATGCCTGTGACATCTCTGTTACACCATGAAAAATGTTTAAAATTTAAGTGAAAAGAAGAATTAAGCGTTTTATATTATAGGATTTAATGTTAAACACTGTACCTCGCTTTGTATGTATAAAGATGAAGACTAAAGGAATCATGCATGTATTATCTTAGGAGGTACAATTTGGAGTGAATGGGTCTTTTTTCCAAAATATCTTTAATGACACAGTAATGCTCTGATCATTAAAGCGAAGATACAAGGGGGCTGGTGATACAGGGTCCTGAGAGGATGGCTTGTCTTGCTAAGGAGGGAGGAGCATTCTCACCTCCTCCAAGCTGGATGGGCCCTCCTTGAACTCAGAGGCCCCGCTGCGTGCTGGAGGTGATGTGTGGAGATGAGGTCTGAAGGAGGGAGCATGCTGCTGGCCTTGGGTTGAGGAGCAGGTGAAAGACCGAGTGTGGAAGTTTAACTATAAAAGGCCCAGGGTTTAGGAACAGGGAGGGGCTGAGGCACCCCAGTGGGACTCTTGCAAGGTGGGAATGAGAGGCAGGGCAAAGCCAGAAATGGCCCCAGGAGAGATGGCGTTGCAGTGATGCTGGGGCCCTGGGCAGCGGTGGGCTGTGGGAAAGGGAGCATGAGGAATTCCCACAGAGCCTGCCTGGACCAGGGTGCGGGCCAGGAGCCAGAGAGACGCAGGAAGCACCTGTAAGAGCCATCACACAGAGAAGGCTCTGGACGGGGTGCCCTGCGGGCTCCAGGGGGCAGTGAACCTGCCGGAAGAGCTTGCACAATTCTGTGAGTGTGTATTTTCCTGGGCCAGGATGCATGGCTCTCCTAGCATTCCCAAGCTCAGAGCCACGCAGGCCTCTGAGCTCAGGCACGGTGACGATCGAGGGCTCCAGCTGGGGTATGCTCAAGAATTAAGGTTGATTTTAAACCTATCTAAGGAGGAGATTAGGGAAAACCTTGTGAGTCTGGAACCAAACCACGGAGTTGCTTAGCCATCCACCACCATCCAAATCACTCACGCCACATCCTCAGAACAGTATTTCTATCATCGGGTAATCGATAACGTGACTTGGGATGTGAATTCATTTCCTGTAAAGTTTATGTTTATGGGAACACTCACTTGTCAGCATGTTAGGATCATTTGTTTTTATTGTAAATTGTCACTCACTTGATAATAAAGGGAAAAAAATTAGGCCCTGCTTTACAGAAGCCAGAGGGCCTCTGGGCCCACCCTCTGCAGCTACCCTCACTTCCTGGATGCTCGTGACTGAGTTACTGATGAAGGAGGGATTCCCAGCTGACCTCAGCCCCACCCCTCACCATCCCCACCACCCCCACACAGCTCAGTGTGTGCCAATGGCATCAGGGCCCCGCCCGTCACTCCTGCCTGCCTCTGTCTGCCCCGTCTCCCGCCTTCTTCCCGTTGTGCAGTAGTTGTGCAGTATCACACAGAGTGTCACCTCCCTTTCAGGGTGCCTTCTGTCTCCAGGTGTAAAAGGAAAGCTCCTTGGCTGCTTTCAACACTGGCTTGGGAGCCTCAATTCTTTTGGGGGTGACGACCTTCTGGGCAGTGTCTGGGCCGGGGCCACCGATTTCTAGTCATCCTCCCCCAACCCCTCCATTCTCCTCTTTCTTTAACACTTGGGCTCCCTGGAGTCCCCGAGTCAGCCGCACTGTGATGTTCAGATACTGCCCCCTTTGAATGCCTGAGTCACTGGAGATGGCAATGCCAAGTACACTTCTGGGAGCTTCTCCATCCACTTGGACAAACCCAAGCTTGTCTCAGAGCTCTCTGCAAAGGCCCTCTTAGAGCCCTCCCGGCCTCCCCAGCCTCCCCAGCCTCCCCACTCAGCCACCACGGCACCAGCAGCCATTTCTTCCTCATGGGCTAACTCAAAACAGGCCTGAGAGGTGGGGCCTGGTCCCCTGCCTCCGGCCCCACAGCCCATGGTGGGCTCGGCTTGCCCCCAGCACTGCCATCCCAGGTAGGAAGCTGTCCCTTGGTTTCCCATTGCCTAGCGTCTATCGGCTTCCCCACCTAGGAGCCCAGACTTACCATAGTCGAGGCTGTAGAAAGCAAACCCATTGCCCGGGTAGAAGGAGCCTTTCTCTGTCACAGAGAAGCACTGCATCTTCGTGTTCATTTTCACTGTTTCTTGGATGGTGGTGTCTTCACCGTTCATCAAGTTCCAGCTCCTCATGCAGCCATCCAGGCGGGGGTTTATCTGGAAAGACAGAGAAATCCCAGTGGTTTCCTCACAGCCACCATCTCCCAGACACCACGAGGAGAGAACACATGGCGGGTGCCACCCTTGTCAGATGAGCGGGGCACCCTCTGGCTCAGGCCCGTGAAAATCGGCTGCAAGATGGCCAAACCGTATACTTGTGGAGACTGTTTACTTCACAAAGGGGTGCTGTCCTCGACAAATGACTCACTGCAGAGCCCCTCTGAGCGTGGCACACACGGTGGGCCCTCCTTCCCTGCAGTCTGAGAATGCGAATTGTGTCGTGAACCCCACCTGCTCCGTCTGCATTAGTGTCCCCACTTATCAAACAGAGTAGGGAGCACTGGCCACTAGCTGAAAGGATGTGGGGTGAGGCAGCACTTATACCACAGTTGTGCCTGGTCTTCTTACCCAGCACCCGACAAGCACCCACGGATGTAAGTCCCGGGGCCGGGAATACTGATTCCAGCCCGGCCACCCACTTTGTAGATGGTTTTGAGCAAATCAGGGCACCTCAGCTTTGGTCTGTAGAATAAGGAGGCATAAGGGATGTAACTGGTAACTGTGGGAGGAAAGCCCTGGAATGGGGCTGGTCCTGGAGGCCGTGGGTAGGACAGGACGTCCCTCCCCTCCTCTCTGGAGGGAAGATAGTGCTAATACCACCCACTATGCAGAACACCAACTCATGACTCATATCTGGTGTGGAAACCATCGTCACAGTGCCAAAGACTCTGGCCCCGGACATCAGCATGCTGGGAGAGGGAGAAGCACAGATGAGGGGCGAAGGCACGTGGTGCGGGGAGCGGTGGGAAGGGCAGGGCTCTAAACCTGACCAGTACTGACTGTCCATTAGGCCTTTTCCCCTCTGAAGATTCTGGCAAGGTCAACAACCCAAATGTTCTTAGGAATTGTCCGAAAAAGCAGATTGCTCTTTTCGTTACAGAATAATTTCATTGTGTTTTTATCTCCACTGCAAAATTGACATTTTTATTATCAACTCAGATGAAAGCTCACATGAGTCTCATAGGAAGTGATGGTTGAGATAGATGCTCTCCGTTGCACCTGCTGCTTGTTCACTTCTGGGAAAACTTGACCTTTCTCCGGTCCTTCACCCAACCTAGTTAACCCTAAGCACAGGGCGGCTCACAATAACCCTTGTCTTCAGCCTGACCCCAGGCCCCGACCCCAAGGGCGAGTGCCATACTTACAGGCTGGACGAGGTCTTTCTCCTTGAAGGGAATGCCTCCCACGGTGAGGTTGAGGTGGTACAGGCCCCTGACCTGCTGAAACAGATCCCCGGCCACCACGATCTTCATCACGGCATCCTTGTTCACCTTGATGACCAGACTCTGCTCCAGCTCCTCAATGGAGACCTGGGGAAACCAGCTATGAGAGTGGGAGTGTGCCGTCTGAGGGGCACCGACCACGGGGGACCACGCTCATCACCACCCAGGACCACAAGACACCCCACCTCAGGATGACATGGCATCCACTAGATGCTAAATGAACACATGAGTTCATTCTATGACTTTTCATTCATTCACCTCAGGATGACATGCCCGTTACCCACACCTCCTCCTGGCTTCCGCATGCCCACACAGCCTCCATGTGGCTGGTGGTGTGGCTCAGGTCTGATGGGCTCCCTCCCAGCACTGCTACCCATCCCCCACTCCCGCCCATCCTCTCCCTACAAGGGAGCCCATTTGGAGTCATTTATCTTATCCAGTGTCTCTGAGCACTTCCCTAAACCTCAGCCAGGGAGTGGGAACTGTGGCTGACATGACACCTCACTAGGCCAGCCCTGATGTCACCACCCCAGTGGGTCAGCCCTGATGTCACCACCCCACTGGGTCAGCCCTGATGTCAGTGGGCCAGCCCTGATGTCACCACCCCACTGGGTCAGCCCTGATGTCAGTGGGCCAGCCCTGATGTCACCACCCCACTGGGTCAGCCCTGATGTCAGTGGGCCAGCCCTGATGTCACCACCCCAGTGGGTCAGCTCTGATGTCACCACCCCAGTGGGCCAGCCCTGATGTCACCACTCCACTAAGGCCAGCCCTGACATCACTGCGCCCCCATTTTGGTCCTTCTTATTCTTAGCTGTGCACCACTGAAGGCAGGAAAACACATTTTATTTCTAAATCTCCAACACTTATCTCAGAACATGGCATCCACTAGATGCTAAATGAACACATGAGTTCATTCTATGACTTTTCATTCTTTTCTACTTTCTGTGTAGAAAATATTTTAAAACCTATCCCTCTTGCCGAAACCGGTTTGGCTCAGTGGATAGAGCGTCGGCCTGCGGACTGAAGGGTCCCAGGTTCGATTCCAGTCAGGGGCATGTACCTTGGTTTCAGGCACAACCCCAGTGGGAGGTGTGCAGGAGGCAGCTGATCAATGTTTCTCTCTCATCGATGTTTCTAACTATCTCTCTCCCTTCCTCTCTGTAAAAAATCAATAAAATATATATTTTTAAAAAACAAACAAAAAAAGAACCCCATCCCTCTATATACTGTGTATCTTCCAGAAATCTAAGTTTCCTCTTTGGCTAATGTGGAGAAACATTTAGGTACTTGGGTCTGAGTTTGGTCAAAAGAGTGTGGTGTCTGTGTGTGGGGTGCCATGGGGGCAGGGACTGGTTGGAAACTGTGAGCAGATTGGAAAGAAATGTCCCTGAGCTGACTCTGCTCCTCAAGGACCAGCTCCTTCTTAGGGTGATGGTACCTCTGTCGACCGACTGGCCATGCTGGCCCCACTTCCTCACCTGGGCACCGTCCCCAGCCACCCAGGACCCCTCACGCCCACAGCCATGGAGGGAACACCTGCTTCAACCCGTGTTGAAGGCGGCTTCCTCCCAGGTCTATTGTTTTATCTGCAGCGTTGCCGCTTTGGAGATACTTGCACTTTAAGAGATTGGGCGAGAAGGAACTAAGTAGTACTTGACAGGATGGAAATATTAGCAAACATCTAAGTGTTTTCATTCACAGAGGCTGGGCGACTTTTCCATTTTATCTCCACTTGTAAAGGAAAAGAGAACGTTTTCCTCATTTCTCGTTCAAGTGTTTACTTTTCAAGGCCCACTTCCAACTATGGAGCCTCGGAACTGTTGGGGGAGCCTGCGGCACCCCAGGCTGCTTTGCTCCGGGCGTGGGAGGCAGGACAAGGCAGAGTGCTCCAAAGCCAACATCTGGTGGGATAGCTGCCCCCAGGTCAGGTCTCAGCAGGACTTTCTCCATAAAGAGGCACCCAAGGGTGATTTCAGCAGG
>NW_006294767.1:605223-612498 GCF_000327345.1 Myotis davidii
AGCAAAAACAGCAGACACCAGAAGCCAGAGCCTGGGACGGTGTCAGTGTGTCCATCTGAGCCTGCCTTATGCTGAAAGGTGAGCTCCTGGAGCCTGAACAGGCCACGTGGAGACAGAGCAGGTGCCTGGACCCTGACGAGGGTTTCACAGCTGTAACACCATTAACAGTCTGAACCGGAGGGTTCGCTGCAGTGGGCATTCTGTGTGCTGCAGGGTATCTAGCAACCTCCCTGGCCTTGACCCAGTGCCAGGCCCCCCTACCCACAAACTGTGCCTCCAGATACAGACACATGCCCCCTGGAGGGGGATTGCCCCTGCTGACAGTCATGGCTCTCGAGGTGGGAGCCATGCTCTGATCACATGATGAGACAATGCCCCATCAGACTTCAAGTTTTGGGGGGCCAGAGGGCCTGTCCTGCCAGGTGCAGTACCCACCAACTGTTGAGTGTGTGAGAGAATGAGTAACTGCCGGGGCCTCATCCCAGGAGACCCAGGCTGGCCCAGGAGGGGTCATGGGGCTACGCTCACCGTCTGCCACATGCCGTGGTTGATGATGGGCCCGCTGCTGGTGACGCGGCCGACGCCATGGTAGCGGAGCTGCAGCTCCAGCCGCCCGGCCCGCAGGCCTAGGACGATCCAGTTGCTGCCTTGATGGCCTCCAGCAAAGAAGAGGATGCCTTCAGGGTCAAAGGTCCTGAAGTCGAACTCGGCCACCAATCTGAGCACAGCAACGAGACACAAAGTGGTTAGACACAGGCCGGTGAGAGCCCAGACTGGCCCCAGCAAGAGAAACAGGAAAGCAGGCCCGTGTCCTATGGCAACCCCTGCCAAGCCCCCACAGGCAGCCGGGGCAGAGCGCCTACGGGACGTGTCTTGCTGGCACTGACCCAGAGCCCAGCATGAAATCCGCACTGTGGCTGCGTCTGTGCCCAGACCGAGCTGATAGCCAGGGCAGCCAGGACCATTCTAGGTGTCACCCTGGGAACATGGGGAATGGAGCCATCAGCCAGCCATTTCCCAGGGGCCTGTTGGGTAAGCCACCTCTCACCTCGTGGGCTGCAACCTTTTGAAGCGCAGTCTGATCACCGGTGTCCCACTGAACATGCGGCCCAGGTACAAGGACTTCACGCTTTTGGCCACATTGAAAGGCACACAGGGCAGAATGTCCTGTGGGAACGGGAGCGCATCAGGCAGGGGCATGCCCTGGTTCAGCCCCTCTCTGGCTCTGAAAGGCCCGCCAGGACGCAGGCCCAGTCCTCTGTGTCCTGCCACTCACCTGGCCCAGCGAGGGCCCTGGCACACACACAGGTAGTGCTTGGCATCAGGGCTCGATTCCTGCTAAAACCCCTTGATTCTGTGAGAGCCCACCTTCCGTGTGGGGCTCCCAGGTGAGGCTGGACCCAGTCTCCCCGGAAGCCTCGGGCTCCTGCGCTCCCGGCGGGATCCCCATAGAGCACTTCTCCCTGCTATGCCACTGTCACCTTCCCTTCCCGCGTTCCTTTCCCTCTTGTTTTTTTAAAATTATGAAATATTTCAAACCTACACAAAGTATAGGGAATCATAAAAGGCAACTACAAAATGTAAAATCAATAAAATATGGAGGCTTGGAGGCTGGTGTTTCTGGATAGTTGCCATCCACTAACATTGGTTTCCCGATGCAGTGGTTCTTAACCGTCCTAATGCCGCGACCCTTTAATACAGTTCCTCATGTTGTGGTGACCCCCAACCATAAAATGATTTTCGTTGCTACTTCATCACTGTAATTTTGCTACTGTTATGAATCGTAATGGAAATATCTGATATGCAGGATGTATTTTCATTGTTCGCGACCCACAGGTTGAGAACCGCTAGGGGCACTGGTTAAAACATTAGCATTCTGGTCGCTGGAAAGCGTTTGTATGCTTTCGTTGATTAGTCAGACCATTTTCTAGGTTTTGTGTTACTTGTCTGGGCATGCGTTTCATTTTTTGAGGAATTCTTCATAGATAATGATATGGTAATTGTGATTTCAAAAAAATCATCAGTTGAGCAGTATTTGGAGACTCGAGCTCCCCTGAAGCTCCTCTTGACCAGGTTGCATGAATCAGTGTGCTTTGTTATTCCCGTTGCTCCTCTGCTTACTGGAGGCTGCTCTCCAGTGCAGCTTCTCCCTGCCAGAGGGAGCCCCGTGGGGGTGGTCAGGGGCCAGCCAGCGTCAGGAGGCACTGACCGCACATCCAAGGAACCTGAGTCAGGAGTCTCAGAGGGCACACCTGGGGAACCTCAGAGTCAGGAGGCTCAGAGTGCACACCTGGGGAACCTCAGAGTCAGGAGGCGCAGAGTGCACACCTGGGGAACCTCAGAGTCAGGAGGCTCAGAGTGCACACCTGGGGAACCTCAGAGTCAGGAGGCTCAGAGTGCACACCTGGGGAACCTCAGAGTCAGGAGGCGCAGAGTGCACACCTGGGGAACCTCAGAGTCAGGAGGCGCAGAGTGCACACCTGGGGAACCTCAGAGTCAGGAGGCGCAGAGTGCACACCTGGGGAACCTCAGAGTCAGGAGGCTCAGAGTGCACACCTGGGGAACCTCAGAGTCAGGAGGCTCAGAGGGCACACCTGGGGAACCTGTGGGGCAAGGATACATCATATGCGTGCCAGCAATGCACACTGCAGATCCACACCACCTGGTCCTTGGTGGTGTAGGGAGCTGCTGTAGCGATCCCATAGATCAGTGGTTCTCAACCTGTGGGTCACGACCTCTTTGGCGGTCGAACGACTCTTTCACAGGGGGTGCCCAAGACCATACTGCATATCAGATATTTAGATTACGATTCATAACAGTAACAACATTACAGTTATGAAGTAGCAACGAAAATAATTTTATGGTTGGGTCACAACATGAGGAACTATATTTAAAGGCCAGAACATTGAGAACCACTGCCATAGATACACCCAAACCCCTGGGGTGGGACAAGCACGTCTTCCACCCTACCTCTCTCCACATAGCCCCAAGCACACCAGGCCTTTCAGCAAAAGGCCACCAGCTTCTAAAGGACCAAAAAAAAAAAAAAAAGAAAGAAAGAAGAGCCTGCTTGGACAGCCAGTCAATTGAGGGCAAGGCTGAGCGTCATGGCTACAGGTGAGTGCTACCTCGCAGGTGTTCATGTCCCGGGACAGCTTGAGGCCCCCGCGTCCGTTGCAGTGGCAGGTGTAGGTCCCCGGGGAGTTGACGCAGGCCTGCTCACAGCGCCCCTCCGTACACTCATCCACATCTGTTGGCCACAAGGAAATGTCCTCACCTCACTTTGTGCAATCGCACATGCTTGCTCTAATCACATCCATGGCGTGTTCACTGTGACTTGGGAGGCACGCACCTCCAAGTCCCTACTCCCAGAGGCCCCACCCTGGCCTCCCAACTCCCGCTCAGCACCAGGCCCACGGCCCCAGCGTCCGACCTGCTCTTTCCTAGGGGAGCAGTTACTGTACGAAGTGAGCAGGATGTTAGGATAAGTGAAGCCTACCACGCACTCCCAGGTCAGCAAACAATCTCATCTGTACGACGCTTGGCTTGAAGGTTCTGGGGCAGGTTTGTGCCATGGACAGTAATCCCTGGAGTGTTTGGGGGTCTCGAGAGTGGATCTGGGTGCTGGAGGAGGGTGCAGGGGTCGGGACCACCCTATCATCCCCCTCAAGTTTGGGGCAGCTGCCAGGGCACCAGGCAAGAAGCTGGGGAGAGAGAACATCTCTCTGAGCTCCCCGAGGACATGTCTGGACTCAGCAGGGAAGTGAGAGCTCACAGGCCTGACCCCAAATACAGCTGGTTGAGGGGAGGCTAGAGAGAAGCCCCAGGAGTCGCAGGAGCACAGACATGGCCTTGTGTTATCTCTGTGTCTGTGGCATGTTGGAGAAAGTGCCCAGCTGCATCAAGAAGCCCATGTGTGCATATGTGTGTGGTGTGTGTACATACAGGGCACATGTTTACATACGTGCAGTGCATGCGTGTGTATGTATGTGTGTGGTGCCTGCGGCGGCTGGGATGGGTACCTCGGCAGGCCTTCTCCTGGGAACTGAATGCGTAGCCATCGTCGCACAGGCAGGAGTAGGAGCCGGGCAGGTTCTTGCAGCGCGCCTCCCCGCAGGCATCTGCATCTGCACATTCATCTATGTCTGCAAAACAACCCAGAGGACCATGGCTGTGTCCAGATTGACAGGGAGGATGCAGCCGGCCTAGGTCGCCCGTGGTGAGCCAGGAATGTACTGTTGCCCTGCTGGCAGGCTGACAACAGGCCCCTGAGAGCACCCTGGTCCCAGGTTCTGCTGGTCCTGACCCTGCCCTCTTCTTCTTCCCCCTCCCCCGCTTCCTGCCTGTCCCCTTCTTTCCATCCACTGGACTTTTCAGCTCTAGGCCCAGGAGCGTGGACTGAGGATGGAGGGGCTTTCTGATCAGGGTCCCGACTGCAAAGGTCCATTTCAGACACTGGAGAGAGCACTGCTTGGCCAGAGGTGTGCACAGAATTGTTGTTGAATTCAAGTAATTGCAGCACAGGAAGGTAAAACAGCACCCCCTGGGGGCCTTTTGAGCTGGAGTCCCAACCTGCATCCCTGGAGCCCCTTGCTTTCCCGGGGCACCCTGGACTCATCTCCACCACCAGGGAGGGCCTCCACGCTCCGCACACTGGGCTCTGTCTTTTGGAAATCAAACCCCAGTAATGACACATCACCAAGGCTCTGTCCTGATATTTCCACCCACTCTGCCACTGTGGCAACCCAAAACCCTGCTATGAAAAACCCATTCCCTTCAGCAACAGAAGGAATCTCTAGAAAGTGTTGGTTCTAGAAATGTGACTACTTCAAATAACATGTGATTCCTCCTATGGCTACATAAAGGCATGTATTACAAAGCTTCCCAACTATTCCTAATTTCTTTACAAGGATAGTTTACCAACAAACACAGGCTTTCAAACATGAACACAGTCAGACAAGCATGTCAAACTCAAAGGCTAACACGGCCGAATAAATGAGGCAGGCGGCCCACAGCCCTCGGCCCGCGAGTTCGACATGCTTGCTGTAAGACCTTGCTCACAGATGTAAGGATGAGCCAACACAACCAGCGCGCGTTCCCCAAGAGAAAGTGTGTAAAACAGCCGGTTCTCCTGTGTCAGTATGGATCTGTGGTGATGCTTCTGAACCTGTATTTCATTTCAGGAGCCAGGCTGGCCAACCCCACATCGGGGAGCTGAGAAACCCGGCTTCCCCTCAGCAAGTGCATGGTGGGTGCAGGCTGGCACCAGCTACCCCAGGGACACGGGCAGAGCCCCCGGGAGCGGGGAGGAGACGGCTCCTGGGTGAGCACCCCGTGTACACTTGCAGCTGCCCCATCCCAGTGCTGGAGCAGCCGCCCAGCACCAAGGATGGCTGGTTGGGCAAACTCTGACCATAGCAGACACTATCCTGCTGGCCGCTCCAGGATGCCCTGCACAGGGTCCTCAGGCCCTAGCTGCCCCAGAGCCCCTGGAGGCCCTGCTCCACCTGGGTGGCCCACCCCCAACCTCCTGACTCTGGTGGCAGGGAGGACCCGAGAGGTGGCATTTTCCCACGTTCCAGAGCTGCTGGCCTGGAACACCCTTGGGGACCAGCGTCAGAGCAGCACCAGGGAAGGGCCTGGAATGGGACTTTCCTCCTGGCAGGAGTCTGTCCTTGCCGCAGCCCAGCAGCCCCAGCACTGGGCCATCTCTTCCCCACAAGAAAGAGCAGATGGAACCCCGAATTCCACTGTGTCCATCATGGCCCCCAGTCACCTCACTTTCTTCTCCCAGAGCAACTGCATTGCTGCAGAGCCTCCTTCAATGCGGCTGGTGGAGCTGGGGGCCCAGGCCACGCCCGACCCCCATCCTTGTGGCCTCCATGACCTTAGCCTCCCTCCCCTCCTTCCTCCTCAGTCCTCCTGACACTTTGCCCATTGAAGATGCCACTGTCCGACGATTAATCACAGTTGGTGACCCAGGAAAGCTGAACGTGGGCAGCAGGCGGATGGTGTTGGCACTGAGCACATAAAGCCCAAGCCCAAGCCCAATGTGTGCGTTGTGGCCAAGGGGCCCACAGGTGCCAACCCCCCTCTTCCCAGGGGGCCTGCATCTGCTTCTCTCCTTAGGAGAGGGGCTGGCCCACTCACCTGCCCAGCCACATGGCCTGAGGCTGCCCAGTCCCTTCTTGCAGCCAAGGAGAGATGGTGGAGAGTCCTGAGCTAAACTCACCAACCCAATGCCCGTTTTTCTCATGCTTCCCAGGGAAAGTGCTTGAAACAGGAGTTCAGGGGACCTCCCACCACTTCCTCCCCCCGAGCATCCAAGGAGGACATGATGAAAAGTCCAGTATCTCCCATGGTCCTCATTCCCCAAAGTCCCCTGTGCCTAGGTCTGGTGTCCCAAAGTCCCAAAAGAAATGGCCAAGAGAAGGGAGCTGTGTGAGGGCCAGTATCTGCAGGCACACACTGAGGCCTGGCTACCAGGTGGGGTTCCTGCCATCACACCGATTACTAATCAGTCATGGTACGGGGAGTGCCTTTCGGCCCCCTGACTCGGGCAGGTGCAGACCCCACCCTGCTGTCCTGCCCACACTCTGGGGGGAAAAGGCCACAGGATGCAGGGGTTCTCTCAGACCACCGTCTCCTTCTCAAGCTTCACAGGCCTGGTGGGAGGTTGAAAGTAAACTAAAGATGTGGTCACTTGGGGTCTTTCCAGGAGGCTAAAGCAGGGCTTCCCTCTGCAGTGCATAGCGTCACTGCCTGGGGCATCTAAAGAGCCCAGTAGTGAGCCTCACCCTGGAACCTGGCGATGCGTGTGGGCAGCCCCAGACACCCCCACCCCCACCCCTCCCCATGGCTGCAGGTGCACCAGATGCAAACTCGAGTTCAAGAGCTTCTGGTCTGCAGACAGGTCCTCAGGATTGGGGGACCACTGGGCGTGTAAAACGCTTCTGCCCCGCAACGCAGTGTCCTCGGTTGCTCTTGGAGACAAGGACATGCCTGCAGGGTGCATGGCCGAGCCGGGGCTGGGCCTGGCGCCTGGCCGGCAGTCCTGATGGAGGCTGCTGGTCTCAGGTCGAGGAGGCAGATGGGAAGGGCAATGGGTTACTCCGTGCACTCAGGTGAGAACTGTCGTATGGATGCAGGAATGGGGGCCACTGATGTGGACAAAAGTGGAAGCTGTTTTTCAAACCGGGAGCTCTGCCCTGGTCCTGATTCAGAGATGAGCCCCGTGGTGCCAAGCCTGCGTTGGGCCCTCAGCCTGACGCTAGC
>NW_006294767.1:612932-628946 GCF_000327345.1 Myotis davidii
GTTGTGTGGCTCGTGGTGGCTCTGACCAGGCACCATACGGTGACCAGGCTGCGCGGGAGCAGAGGGGATGGGCCACAGTTTGCAGTGTCCTTCGCGGGTCGGCTCAGGGTGCTGGGCCTCCGGGAGCCCCAGACTAGACTGGAAGCAGAAGCGGGAGTGGGCTGCTGAGCTCCTTCCTGCGTTACTCAGCCAGTGGGGGCCTTTCTAGGAGGAATGCTGGCCACTGGGCGGGGAGCGGGCCCTAGGGATGGGAGCGGGGTGTATGCAGGGAGTGATACCCTGGCACTGGGGCTCCCTGCCCACGGCCCCTGCGATGTCCTGGGCGCTTAGCTGCACAGAAAAGCCTGCAGGCTCCGTGGCACTGGAAGGAGGCCCAGCAGCCGCACTCCCTCCGTGGCAGCGATCTCCATAGACACAGTGAATCACCCCGTCTGTGGTGCTGCCGAGATGGTGATGGGCAGCTCCCTCGGGCTGCCGGCATGCCCGGGCATGTGCTCCTTCTGCAGAAACCCTCCTCCCTCCTGCCTTCCCTTCCAGAACCAAAGAAGCAGCCACTGCCAAAGCCTCTTGCAGAGGAGCCAACGTGACTGCCAACTTCAGCAACTTGGCAATTGCAAAAGTGGAAGAGGGGAGGAGCTGCGAGGAGGGCGGGGGAGAGGAGGAGAGAGACCCGGAAAGCCTGTGGTCGGGCCCAGGCCTTACCTTGGCAGCTCCGGCTGTCTCGGGAGAGCTCGTAGCCGCTGTAGCAGGCGCAGTGGAAGCTGCCTGGCTTGTTGTAGCATATTTGGTTGCACCCCCCATTCTTCTGGCTGCATTCGTTGACATCTGGGTACACACAGGACACAGAGGGACTGGGGAGAGCCCGGAGGCGACACACATCCACCTCGAGCATGTGGCAGTGTCTGCACATCTCTCTCCACTGCACCCACCCCCAGGCCATGGGCGGGAGGGCATAGGGAGCTCTCCGGTGCTGTGGATGGTGACAGTCCAGTGCCAGCTCCGTGGCCATCCGAGTGTGCATGGGACGAGGGCAGTCCGAGTGTGCATGGGACGAGGGCAGAAGGCTGAAGTGTCCGAGGGTGGATATGGCCAGGCAGCCGCAAGGCCCAAATGCAGGCTGGCCAAGCCCCACACAGGCTGAGCTGAGCCCTCGTGGACCACATGTGGGCAGGGCCTCCAGTTCTGCTCAGCGGCCCCAGGAGGAAACACCAGGAGGCCCTGAGGGGAGGCCTGGCTCTCCACCACAGTGAAAGGCCCACCTGAAGTCCAGGTTGCGGGGCGGGGGGTGTTTGCAGCTTCCTTGCTGACACTGTACAACTGCAGACTCGAGGGAGAAGAAACTACTCTCGTCTCGTTTAATCACTGGGGTCTGAGGTTAAGTGGGCAGCTGCTAGGCTCCCGCGCGGGGGTCTTACTGCCTGCGGTGGCCCCATCCTGTGCTCCAGCCCTGCTCTCGGAGAGGAATCCCTCTGCTCCTCCCCAGCTCTCTCAGGAGCTGACCGATGGCCTTTCCAGCTGGACAGCGCCCCTGTCCCAAGAGGCAAACAGGGCCTCCAGCGCTGTGTAAACATTCTCACTCTGGGATGACTCTCCTGAGGGGCCGGGGATGCCCTGCCCACCCATCTCTCCCTCTTCGCCCGGGAGCTGAGTGGAGGCTGGCCAGTGTGGGGCCTGGATCCTAGGACAGCCTGCAGGCACTTCCATGCCTCCCACTCCTGTCTCAGCCAGAACGGACCAGCATGGCCGTGTCCCCACGTGGGGCAGGGTGGTTGGGGCAGGGAGAGGAAAAGAGGGAGGGGCCCTGCAGGGAGGTCCCAATGCCCACACCTCACCCCTTGTCCGGCGGCTGTGGTGGCCTTACCTTTGTCGCAGAGCCGTCCCGCCCAGCCGTCTTTGCACTGGCAGAAGAAGTTGCCCATGAGGTCTTGGCACACTTGGGTCCCCTCCTTACTGCAGGGGTTTGGAGAGCACTGGTCAGGCAGGTCTGGGATGAAAGGAAGGAGGAAACTGTCCTGAGCTGCTCCCGGCCAGCTGAGGGGGGCGGGGGAAGCAGTCATGGTGGGCAGGAGCACAGCCTCTTGTTGGACCCTGGGGCACACTGGCTCTGGCAGGAGCACTCTGAGGCAGATCCTGGGCACCAGTGTCCTCTCCACTGGCCCAGGCCGGCCACATAGAACCCCACCTCTGGGCAGAACTAGGGTCACAGAAAAGGCTGGCCAGGCTCCTGGCTGGTTCCAGGAGGGAGTGGCCACCCACACACAGGGCCAGGGTGTTGGGGTCTTGGCCCCGCAGGGAGCAAGGGAGGAGGGAGTGAACCCCATGAGCTCGGACCTCCCAGGGAGCAGGTCAACAGAGCCCTGGCTGACCCAAGGGCCCTCCAAGCAGACGTCCCCAGTGGACATCTCCACCCTCTCAGGCCAGGCCCCCTGCCCACTCACACCATGAGCCCATCCACCTTTGCCAACATTCTCTCCACTGGTCTTGGCCTCTGTGGGAGCCCCACCCCATTTCCCCTAGAAGTCTGCCTGCACAGGATGGGGACTGCCCCAGGCCCAGGCTGCACTAGCTGCTCCCACAGTGCCCCAGGGTGGCAGTGCCCAGGCCGACGTGCCCGACCCACTCACTTGGGAAGCCATCTGCCTGGGATAATAGCATGTCAATCACCAGCATCATTTCCGCCTGTTTTAGGGACTGCGGCTAAGAGACTGTCCCAGTGGGGTGCCTCCCGAGGGCTCTCCATGCGAGGAGGAGCTTCTCACGAACACGGCTGAAGCTCCCACGACCTAGGCCGGCCGGGCACTAACCCCGTCCACGTGGCGATTACACGCTCCCATGCTCTAGCAGCGGAGATCAGAGTCCTGGGGAAGCTATGATTGCACCCAGAACTCCAAGAATCCTCCCACGAGGCTCCTGGCCACACCAATGTGGGCCTGGCCGGGAGAGACAAGTCTTTCCGGCCCTCTCTGCCATCGGCACTCAATCAGGACACTGTGGAGAGGCCGGACTCCACTGGCCTGAGGAAGGCTCATGCCTACAGACAACACGATGGCTGGGCCGTTTCTGGAGGTGGAGGAACCCGGAGCTGGCCAGGAGCAGCCGGTGGAGGAACACAGGCAGGTCCTGGGAGCAGCAGGCCCTGCATCACCGCCGCTCACCTGTTGAGGTTTCCCAGAGACTCTCCTCGAGTGCAGGTGTGTCCTGACTCAGCCCAGCTCAGGCTGTGTCCACACTGGCCTCCAGCAGCATGTCCGTCCAGCTCGGACAGAAAGCGCCACGTGACCGTCTGCTGCTGAAAGGCCCCTTCTCTTCCATCGTTTAAAGCTGCTTTCGCCTTTGCTCCTCGCAGAATCTGCTAACTGTCTTTCCCTCATGAGTCTACAGACATCAAACATCTCCCGGTGACTCGCTGCTCTTTTCCTATTTCTCTCTCCTCCAGTTCTTATCCAGGCCCCGAACAGCACGGGGTTCATGGCTGAAGCCCAAGCTGAGGGCAGAAGCTGTCTCGTTCAGTCAGATGGGCAAGGCACCCAGACTGCCCTCCGGAAACTCGTCAGTGTCCCCGGTGCGTGGATTTTAGCTGCATTGACAACCAACAGCAAAACTGGCTTCTCGGTTTTGTTTTTAGTTAAGGGCAGCTGGGTACGTTTCCCCAGCAGCCCTGGAGATGTGGTCACCCAGGCCAATTGCCTGTCACAACCCCCAGGCCCAGGCAGGTGGCACACCAGGCAGCAGCAGGGCAGGTGACACCAGGGGTGTGCCACCCAGGTGCGGCTCAGACCAGCTATCCTGACCCTCTCTGACACTCAGCACCCACTGTCATTCACACCATGTCACCTGTGTGGTTTCCAAGGGCCACACACCCATTGACAGCACGTGAATCAGGTTTTATCACCTTTTTGATGTACAAAGTGAATAGCCCAGCTTAGGTAACGTGGCAGGTGAGTAGAGGATCATCTGACCCCCGGGGACCTAGGATTCAATGGTCCTTCAGCTGTTCCTCTCTGCCCCCACCCCATCCAGATCTGCAGACACCACTCATTCCACTGCCTGGCCTCTGGGAACAGGCCCGAGCTGAAAGCACCAGGTGTCACGCACAGTTGATCTCTTCGTTCTTAAAATGACTCATGTTTCCAGCCTGACTCCAAATTTGGGGACAGCGTTCCCACCGCAGGGCTTGCTCTTGTCACCACAATGAGTCCTGGTTGACCGGCTCCCCTGCCCCCAGCACCGGATGGCAGTGGCCTCTGCGTTCCTCGCGGGACCCAGCGTGGGCCCCCGTCGCCGTGCTTTACGTTCTCGGCTGCCCACGCGGTCTGTGCACCCTGATCCTCGGGGAATCTGCATAACCTTGTCTACAAACTGGAACCCAAGTCTCTCATTGTGTTTTTCTTGCGACCCCCCCATGGCACACCTCAAAGTGGGCTTGTTTTGCAGGGGCACAACCAACACAAAACACTCGCGAGTGTAGACCGATCATGTCTCCCAGTATTTGTGAGGCACTGCACAGTTGTTTTTGGCAGGGAGCTGTAATGCCTTCTCCCAGTAAGCAAGTAGGAACTGGGTCCGGCGATCACAGGAATTTGGTCATGGAATAGTGGGTCACCCACAGCTGCCTCAGATCCTCCCGAGGTCAGCCCTGAGGTCCCACATGCGGCATGGATACCTTTCCAGGCTGCTGCACTCGCAGTAAAGAGGGTTATACTCTGGGGGCAGAAAGGACGAGACTGTGAGGTCAAGTCTAGCCCCAGGACTAGGGAGATGAAGGGACAGGTCTGCTTTCCTGACTTCGTCCTGCCTGACAGGAAGGGGCTCTGATGGCAGGAGGGTCAGAGACTGGAGGTAGGCGACATACCGGCCTGGCCAACACCTGAGCCCAGGCAGAGCAGCTGGTTCACCTGACGCCTCCCACAACACTCAATCCAAAGCCCAGATGGGCCCCCACAGGAGAAAAGGGTCAAGGAGGTGGTGTGGGTCTCCACTTGACATATTGGTTAAAGATTTAAAGTTAAAGGTACACACATGTACCTTTGACATGAAGAGCTGGTTAACTTTATCTAGAATTTGCCTAAAATGCCTAAACCCTCCTTAAAAAACAACTCACACAGTCCCCAGGGTTGAGAGGCCAACACCAACTTCTCCTGGGGTGGGGTTTTCTGAGAGATTCCTACACAACACCCATCCCAGAAGAAAATCCCTCAGAGCCCCTTCCTGCCAGATATGTCCCTTCATCTTTCTAGTCCTTGGGCTAGACTCGACCTCACCCTCCCCATCCTTTCTGGCCCCAGAGTATAACTCTTGTTACAGCGAGTGCAGCAGCCTGGAAAGGCATCCATGCAGCATGTGGGACCTCAGGGCTGACCTCGGGAGGATCTGAGGCAGCTGTGGGTGACCCACTACTCCATGACTAAATTCCTCTGATCGCTGGACCCAGTTTCTACTTTCTTACTGGTAGAAGGCATTACGGTTCCCTGCCCTCGCCAAAAAATGTGCAGTGAAGGAAGGAAATAATAACAATCAGAGCAGAAATAAAATCTAGCAAAAACAATATAAAAGACCAATAAAACCAAGAACTGTTTCTTTGAAAAGATAAACAAGATTGACAAACCTTTAACAGTTAACCAGACCCATCAAGAAGAGGGAGAACCCAAATAAAATCAGAAACGAATGAGGAGAAGTAACAACTGATGCCAAAGAAATACAAAGGATTGCAAGAAAATATTACAAACAACTGTATGCCAACAAATTGGACAATCTGGAAGAAATGAATAAATTCCTAGAAATATCCAATCTTCCAAAACTGAATCAGGAAGATTCAGAGAATCTGAATAGATTGCAACTAGTGAAATTGAAGCAGTAATAAAAAATAAAAAAACTCCCCCAAAACAAAAGTCCTGGACCAGATGGCTTCACAGGTGAATTTTACCAAACATTCAAAGAACTAAAATGTATCCTTCTCAAACTATTATAAAAAATTAAGAAGGAAGACTCCTAAGCTCATTTTACAAGACTAGAATTATCCCATTTCCAAAACCAAATAAAGACACTACAAGAAAGAAAATTATAGGCCAATCTGCTGAACATATATGCTAAAATCCTCAACAAAATATTTGCAAAGCAGATCCAGCAATACATTAAAAAGATCCTATACCATGATCAAATAGGATTTATTCTGGGGATGCAAGGATGGTACAATATCCGTATATCAATAAAAGTGATACACCACATGAAATGAAAGATAAAAGGCCAATTATCATATCAATAGATGCAGACCAAGCATTTGATAAAATCCAGCACCCATTTTTGATAAAAACCCTCAAAAAATGGGAAGAGATGGAACATACTTCAACATAATAAAAGCAATATATGACAAACCCACAGCCAACATCATACTCAATGGGCAAACACTACAAGTGCTTCTCTTAAGATTGGTAACAAGACAGGAATGTCTGCTTTCACCACGCTTATTCATCATCATAGTAGAAGTCCTAACCACAGCAATCAGACAAGAAGAAGAAGAAAAAAAGGGATTGAAATTGGAAAGGAAGAAGTAAAGCTTTCATTTTTGCAGATGACATGATACAGTATATAGAGAGCCCTAAAGATTCCACCAAAAAATGACTAGAACTAACAAATGAATTCAATAAATTAGTAGGATACAAATTAAATATCCAGAAACATGTTGCATGTTTATACACCAACTAGAGGCCTGGTGCACAAAATGCATGCACTGGGGGAGGGGTGTCCCTCAGCCCAGCCTGCACCCTCTCCAATCTGGGACCCCTCAGGGGATGTCTGACTGTTGGTTTAGGTCTGATCTCATAGGTCAACCCTCTCACAATCTGGGACTGCTGGTTCCCAACTGCTCACCTGCCTGCCTGCCTAATTGCCCCTAACCACTTCTGCCTGCAGCCTGATCACCCCCTAACCACTCCTCTGCCAGCCTGATCGACGCTTAATAGCTCCCCTGCCAGCCCCCAACTGCCCTCCCCTGTCAGCCTGGCCCCCCCCAACTGCCCTCTCTCCCCTGTAGGCTCAGTTGCCCCCAACTGCCCTCCCCTGCTGGCCTGATCACCCACAATTACCCTCCCCTGCCAGGCATCTTGTGACAGCCATCTTTGACCACATGGGCAGCCATCTTGTGTGAGGGCATGATGGTCAATTTGCATATTACCTCTTTATTATATAGGATAATGAACTATCAGAAAAGGAAACTAGGAAAACAATCCCATTCACAATTGTTTCAAAACAGACAAAATACCTAGGAATATATTTAACCAAGGATGTAAAAAACCTATACTCAGAAAATTATAAGACACTGAAGAAAGAAAGGTAAGAAGATATAAGTAAGTGGAAGCCTATACCATGTTCATGAATAGGAATAATTAACATCATTAAAATGCCCATATAATCCAAACCAATCTATAGATTTGACACAACCCCTATCAAGATATCAATGGTATACGTCACAGATCTAGAACAAATATTCCAAAAATTTATATGGAATCACAAAAGATCCAGAATAGCCACAGCAATCTTGAGGAAGAAGAACAAAGTTGGAGGAATTATGATATCTGATATCAAACTATACTACATGGACAGAGAAATCAAAACATTATGGCAATGGCATAAAAACAGACATATAGAAAAACGGAACAGAAATAAACCTATGCCTTTATAGTCAATTAATATTTGACAAAGGAAGCAAGAACATGTAATGGGATAAAGGTAGTCTATTCAATAAATGATGTTGGAAAAATTGAACAGATACATGCAAAAAGATGAAATTAGACCACCAACTCACACCATACACAAAAATAAACTCAAAATGAATAAAAACTTAAACGTAAGACGGGAAACCCATTCACAAGAATAAACTCAAAATTGATTAAAGATGTAAACGTTAGACTCAAATCTATAGAAATCAAAGAAGAAATGGGACTACATCAACCTAAAAAGTTTTTGCACAGCAAAGGAAACCATCAACAAAATGAAAAGACAACCCACTGAATAGGAGCACATATTTGCCCATGATAAATCTGATATGTGGTTAACATCCAAAATTTATAAAGAACTTATAAAATTCAACACCAAAAAAACAAACAATCCAATTAAGAAATGGGCAAAGAAAAAAGAAATGGGCAAAGAACTTGAATACACACTTCTCCAAAGAGGACACACAGAAGGCTAACAGACATATGAAAAGATGCTTAACATCACTAATCATCAGAGAAATGCAAATGAAAACCACAATGAGATATCATCTCATGCCTGTCTGAATGGCTATCATCAATAAATCAGCAAACAACAAGTGTCGGAGAGGATGTGGAGAAAAGGAAACCCTCACGCACTGTTGGTGGGAATGAAGATAGGTGCAGCCACGATGAAAAGCAGTATGGAGTTCCTCAAAAAATAAAAATGGAACTGCCTAATGGCCCAGTGATTCCACTTCTGGGAATATATCTGAAGAAACCCGAAACACTAATTTGAAAAAACATATACACTCCTATGTTCATTGCAGTGTTTTTTACAGTAGCCAAGGTCTGGAAGCAGCCCATCAGTACATGAGTGAATACTGCTCAGCCATAAAAAAGGAAACTGTGACTGCATGGACGGACCTGGAGAGTATTGCATGGACTGCATGGACGGACCTGGAGAGTATTGTGCTAAGTGAAATAAGCCAGTCAGAAAAAAACAAGTACCATATGATTTCACTTACTTGTGGAATATAGTGAACAAAATTAATTAACAAAGTAAACCAGACTCATAGACACAGAGAACTGACTGATAGCTACCAGAGGTGAGGGGGGTAGGGGGACTGGGTGAAAAAGGTGAAGGAGTTAAGCAAAAGAAACAAAAACTCATAGACAGAGACAACAGTATGGTGATCACTAGAGGGAAGAGGGTGGAAGAAGGTAGAAGAATGTATAGGGGGATTAATAGTGATGGAAGGAGACTTGACTTGGGGTGGTGAACATGCCATAACGATATACAGATGATATATTATAGGATTATACACCTGAAACCTATATTACTTTATTAACCAATGCCACCTCAATAAATCCAATAAAAAAACAAAAACAAAGTTTATCCCCAGGACAAAAGGAAGGAGGAATGAGCATCTGACAGCCTGACTGACACTCAGCAGGTGCCCAGCAAACCTCTTTGGAATTGAGACAAACCTCTGCAGGCCCAAATGCATCCACTTAAGTCCCCATCCCTGACGCCCCTCCCTCTCCCCCCAGCAAGCCTGCAGAGGGTTTCTGAGTTCACAGGTGATCTGTGCCCTGACGTCAGGCCTCTGAATGGAAGGAGCTGTTTAGGAGATAACGGGCTTATCTTGGCCTTGAGACGGCTGTGTTGAAGGAGCGGGAGGAAGGAGCTCCTTTGTTGCTGTGGCCTGGAGTGTGAAACCGGCTGACATCCAACAGGACCGCTTTCTCGGGTGCTCTTTACTCCCCCCAGATTGGAAGGTAATGACAAGCTACAGCCTGGACAGCATGCTTCCATGGGGTGGCCCACTGTTCTGACTGAAGAGAAAGGGCAAAGGGACCCTCCCTCACGAGGAGAATCAGGCCTGGATCTCCTCCAGCCGGCCTGGGCAAAGCAGAGACGCCCGGGCCTCAGAAACCGACCGCAGGCCCTCCAGCTGGAGGCACACCAACGTGCTGAGGGAATCTGTGAGCAGGGAAGGCGAACTGTCAGTGGGAAAGTCTGCCCCAGGCCTGGGGCTTGTCTGGGATGAACACTTTGAGGCCATTTGCTTTAATTTTAACAATAATTGATAATCAAAGCACCCAGCCATAAACTGCCCTTCATCACCAGATAGGACTATTTTTAGGAAGAAACAGATGAAAATTATCTATAATGATAAAAGCATAATATGCTAATTAGACCGGACGTCCTTCTGTATGTCCTTCTGGACGACCTTCCTGACGAAGCCAGGGCTGCGAGGGAAGCCCGGGTCCCGGGTGCCAGAGGGAAGCCGGTGCTGGCAGCCGGGGGAAGGAAGGCCTACTCTTGCATGAATTTCGTGCATTGAGACTCTAGTACTGTTATAATAACCTGGTTATTATTTAACAAGAAAGGAGCAAAGGGGAGACTACATAAAATAGGTATGCCATTTATACAGCTTTGCCAGGAAGCTGTAGTTAACATTCTCCAAGTTTGCTCCCTGTAGATCATTGGAGGGACTCACTAGACAATAGATGCATGCCCAGTAAGGTCTGGGTGACATGGGAAGATGCTCACCTGTCAGTCACACCTGGGAGCGAGTCAGTGATCAGAACAGGCATGATGTATTCTATAATACAACATCTGCTTATGTATGGTATGTTCATCACCGCAAGGGCGTGAAATCTGAGAAACTTCACTCCTGAGCAAAGGAAGTTCCCTCTTTTCTCTCTTGGGACTCCTGTTTCAGGGGGCGTGCTCCCCTACATCACCCATGTCGCTCACAACCACGTAGGACCCACACAGTGGATTATAGACGGCAGTTAGCCTGATGCTACATCGGACTCAGCTCCACCGTGGAACGGAAACTCTGGACACTGGCTTTGCTTTTGGCTCTGCTAGGGCCCCAGCTACACCTTTTCCAGGACTGGATTAAGGGACCCGAGAGTTTGCAAACTGAGGGATGTAACTCTACGCAAATAAAAACCACTCATTCTCCCCTGCAAGTCTTAGAAAATTCCTTTTCTCAATATATCGCAAGCACCCCATTCCCACTAGTGACAGAGAAATTCTACCCGCTCAATCCTGAATGACACCCCAACTCCCTGCAGTCTTTACGGTATCCCTCCGTAAGGACAGCCGGTGCATTTGTGCAGGGCCTCAGGCTTCAGAGACTCCTGTCACGCCAGGAGCCATCGGAGAAGCCCAGTGCCCTGGCCCAGTGCCCGAGGAGGAGGTTCTGGGTCCACAGGGAGGGAAGGAGTGAGAGGCTTGCTCAGTTGGCCAGAAAGACCAGGCATGGAGGCAGCTTCCTAAGTTTCTAGGAACTGCATTTAAAACATCTGGCATAAGCAGCAGCTGCACGATTTTTCCCCTCTAAGCATCAGTTCAGGAAACAGCTCTGAGATTCTCCCTCCTTCCTCATTTCCCAGGCTGCCCGCCACCCAGGAGGAGAGAAAGTCTCAATCCCACTAAGAAATCATCTTTGTTGTTCAAACAATTTAAGTCACTTTAATGCCATGAAATTTCTCGCATAGGAACAAAGTAGCCCAGGACAGTGGTGGCCCTTCTCTGAGCGAAACCCCAGCGCGTTTACATAAATGGTGTTGGACCAAGGGGGCTGCTATCTGGGAAAATATGAACACACACAGACCCCTCCCTCCTCGGGAGAAATTCCAGGCGGATCATACAGTTAAACATACAACTTAGATAACTTTTGTTATAACCTCAAAAAACGGGCAATTTAAAACCCAGGCACTAAAACAGCCTAATGAATTTGAGTACATTATTATAAAATAAGAAATTGGCTTAACAAATGGACAGAAAAGTGCTAACTAAAAACAACAAGCCAAAATGACACAAAGCTGACCTCCTCCCTCGCCTGCCTCGGGCCGTGAGGTCGTGGATGACCCCGGGGAGGCTGATGTCATGGCTTGAGGGGAGGGGCTTGCTCCCGGTCTCCCTCCATGCATGGCCATGGGTTTTGGTCCCTCTGCGTTAACAGGTGCTTCTTCCCAGGGGGAGAAGGGATTCTGGGTCACACAGCCCTCCCACCCCGAGCCCCTGACAGCCAGCTACTACGAGCAGCTCGGAGTCTGGCCAGCCTTCTAGGCTATCCCGGCAATGGCAGGTCTGACACCAAGTACAGGGAGAGTCCTGCTACATTGCGCCTGGCTGTGCCCTTCGAAGCTCATTTTTCCTCACCTGTAGAACAGGTGCAGTAAACATTCCGGCACCACGGGCTGTACTTTGAAACTCTCAGACCAAGGAAGGCCCTGAGTCAGGCTCAGCGGAGGTGGTTACAAGTTCTATGAGTGGGTTAAAATTCATGCAACAAGAGTATCCTTTTTACCGTATGATGACTTATAATAACAATAAAAAGAAGCATTATGGCCCAAGTAAAAAATGTTGCTACCTTTGGTACAAATGGCAAATTTGTGGAAATCTAATCAAGAGCTCCTATAAATTGAGAGAAATAGGTCAAGAACGTGAACAAATTGTTCACAGGAGAAATACAAGGCCTTAAACACATGAAGGTCAGCTTCACCCATTAGTAAGAAAAACATAAACGGAAATGACTGAATAAAATATAAAATAAAGTGTCATTTTTCACCACTTATATTGGAGAAGATAAAAAAGTTTTAAAAAATACATTAGACTGTTGAAGATGTGGGGGATGGGCGCTCCTGCTCACCCCCTGCTGAGGGGGTAATTAGGGTTAGATCTTCATCACGAGGAAAAATAAATATAGGTTTCATTCTGCAATTCCATTCCTGGGAATTTATTCTGCAGATATACTTAGATGTGTGAGAGGTGACAAAGGCACAAGGATGTCATTCTGGTTTAGTTTATGATAACCAAAAAACTGGAAATAGCTAACAACTCCACCAATACACATTGGTTAAATTATGCCCCTCACCCATGGCCAATGTTGACAGCGGGCAGCTCTGTATGTACTGATATGGGAGGTATCCACCGTATCTGGTGGCAAAAGTGGGGTCAGATCGTGTGTGGGGGAGCCACCCTCGACACTGCTCATATCATGTATTCTTAGAGCTGGTAACGTGGTGGCCTCTGGGAAAGAGAACTCCCAGGTTCACTAGGAGGCAGGCCCAGGGATGTGTCTTCTCTTTACACCCTCGGGAAAGGTTTACGTTTCGTACCTTGTGTGCTTCTTGCTGATTCAAAACCAAAACATACTTGCTTGAACAAGATAGTTCATTGAAAAGGGAGACCTCAGGCAGGTGCGATAGCCCCTTCAGATAATGGAAATATTCAAGACCCCCCCGAAAACCACAACACAGCTTACAGTTACCTAAACTCACGGGGCTTTGAGGAAGACAGGAAGGAGACGGACTTACTTTGAACGCACTGAACAAAGTCTGGGTTTTTTGAGTACGGAGATCCATGTTTAGTAATGCACGCTGCAAGAGAGAAACGGGTGGCGTGTCACTCTTCAGGCAGGAGGCGAAACAAACTTTAGAGACAATACCACAGCCTCTTGGGACCTCTGGTAAAGCAGACTATTCACGCTGACCTGAGTGCTCCAGTCCGCCAGCAATAACGCAGTTTAGCTTTTGCTAATACATTTTAACAAAACATTTTGGCACTGACCCATGAAAGTGCCTCCACCGAGGGGAAGACTGTGCACACTGTCCGCAGCTCCTCCAGTGGGCTCCCTCTGCTCGCGTACGGAAGGATCACTAAGAACATCCAGTAAGTTTTCTGATCGTAGTCAGAGAGCTAAACTTCCATTTCAAATGGACCTTACTGTGAAAGTCAAGCTGTCTGAGGTGCTGTATGCCAGTGGTTCTCAACCTTCTGGCCCTTTAAATACAGTTCCTCATGTTGTGACCCAACCATAACATTATTTTTGTTGCTACTTCATAACTGTAATGTTGCTACTGTTATGAATCGTAATGTAAATATCTGATATGCAGGATGGTTTTAGGCAACCCCTGTGAAAGGGTCGTTCGACCGCCAAAGGGGTCGTGACCCAAGGTTGAGAACCACTGCGTATGCAGACGGACACTGGCCGTTGCACACGGGCATGGGGATGGGGACAGGAGGCTTGGCCTCGAGCACATGCATCCCGGGATGATAGGAAGCTTGAAGTTGTGCAGAATGGGTGTTGAACCAATTCATTGGGTCCTTCCACAGGTCCCTGCTACTTCTCCATGCCTAAGGGGACACTGGCCCGGCAACAGATGGCCCCTAAAGGGTGGGCTCATGGGATAACTGGCCATCCTTTGCCTCAGGAAACAAACCTCACATACCCAGGAGCCAGGCCAGCAGAGACCAACAGAGCGCCCAGAGGCAGGCAGGTTCCCGGGCTTTTCAGGGCGTCACCGGTCCATTCGGCCTGTTGCCAGATACAGACCCCGAGAAGGTACCTCTAGGAGAATGTAAGGCCAATGGAACATTTACCCACACGGACTTTACAAAATTAACAAGGAAGACCGGGAATACATTTCTCTCATTGTTAGTGATATGCATCCCAGATCATCTTGAAACGGTATTCGTTGAAGGAGCAGTTCTCAGGGGAACCCAGGGCCCTCCGGGTGGTTGGGGAGGTCAATGTCATCATCCTGATAGGACTCAATTGTCATTTGCCCTTTACTCTCACTCTCCCCCCAGCGGACAGTAGAGCCACCCTCACACAATGACATCACTGCTCAGTGGCCAAGCGTGTTTGCTTGTACATTCCTGTCATTCAAATGAAATAGAAACGTTCTTTAATGTTCTCAGTTTTAATTACCAGCCACGTGAATAAAAGCTCTTTGGCATCCTCAGTAATGTCAGAAATGCAGAGTCCTGAGATCAAAAAGTCTGAGAATTACTGAATCGGTCATATCCCCCAATAATAAGCTAAACTTAAACTCAGAGCAGAAAAGAGGTTTACAAATAATGGCACTGGATTGAGGTTAACACGGATCATTATGGTACAAAAGACACAAGTGTTTTGACCTGCGTGCTCTGGATAATTTCAAACTCTCTATAATTAAGCGATCTTCCCTCCAGGAATAACTTGGTAAATGAGGTTTTGACCCCTTGTTTCTCTGACAGGTAACGACCATCCCCCAACTATGCCTTTATGACAACTAAAGGAAGCAGTGATTTAAACTTACCTAAGTATCTGGGGTAAAAGTATTCCTGCGGAAAAAGAAAAAGGGCAACAGTTTACTGGCACAATATGAGTCTTCCTACACAGCACAGTCCCCAGCTGGTTCATCGAACCTCACCTTTCTCCCCCAGTAGATAGAAATAGACTCTCGGGGAGCAGGTGTCTGAGGAGAGCGGAGAATTTCTCCACAGATGGCTCAGTGACAGGCCAGCAGAGCGAGCACCACCCAGAAAGCCACTTCCTGACTGGAGGCATGAGGGAAGTGAGAGGGGACAGCCCAGGCGGCTTCTGCAGAACCGTGAACGTGGTTAGACTTTCTGTAACCAGCAACAGCGATGCCCTTTGTGGCGACTTTGAAGGCGCCACTCAAAGTGTCTCAGAGGACGAGAAATAATGTAAGTAAAGGCCAGGTCTTAGACCCTTGTGGATGGAGGGGTCCTCACAGACAGGTGGAGACCTTGTGCGACTACCCACACATAGGCACTGATGTGCCCTGACTGTGTTTGTAGACCACAGTGGTGCTGGGTGGGTTATGGAGGGTATAAGCAAGGAGTCTTCTGTCCACAAATGCAAGCTAAAGACTTCTGCACTGCACAGGGGACTGTCAAATACAAGAACCACCCGCCCTTCCTTGGCGAGCAGCAGGGACCTGCTGGGAAGCCCTCCAGGCTGTGGCTGGTTAAAGCAGCCCCACCACGTCCACTCTGATCTCCCCCTTTGGGCCAGTCATGGGACAGTTAGGCCCTAATTACCCCCCTTCATGGAACCAAGTGGCTAACTAAGCAACGTCAGCCACTAGGCCAGTGATGGCGAACCTTTTGAGCTCGGCGTGTCAGCATTTTGAAAAACCCTAACTTAACTCTGGTGCCGTGTCACATATAGAAATTTTTTGATATTCGCAACCATAGTAAAACAAAGACTTATATTTTTGATATTTATCTTATATATTTAAATGCCATTTAACAAAGAAAAATCAACCAAAAAAATGAGTTTGCGTGTCACCTCTGACACGCGTGTCATAGGTTCGCCATCACTGCACTAGATGTTGGGTGTCAACTGCATGCTGGTGACATTCCACATTTTTACATTATTTTGTTTGATTCTCACAACCACGTCCAAGGAAGGTCTTTCGTATTAACCCATTATCACAGATGAGGACACTGAGGCTCAGTGGGGGGGTGGAGTGTGACTGAGGTCATGAAGCTAGAAAGGGCTCCCAA
>NW_006294767.1:628992-640848 GCF_000327345.1 Myotis davidii
GCGGGTGCGTGGCATTTGAAGAGTGATAGGCAGCGGTGCCCCCAGGGCCACCCACCCAGGGCGCTGCTCTTCCACAGATTTGCCAGCTTCATACACTGGTCTTGGCACAGCCTCGTCTGTCACCTTCACTCGAATGTGTGGCCAGACCTCCCTCCTCACTGTCTGTGAAAGAGGCAGGCTGGGTGGTACCACGTGAGGGCAATGAGAGTTCTTAGACTGGGTGGAGCTGGGAGCGCTTTGCTAAGATGCACACAGATGAGATTTTAGAAAGTCATGTTCTAGTAAAGGTGTGATTTTAAAAACCAAAACTCTTAAACCCGTTACAGGAAAAGTAATAAGCAAGTTTGCTATTTCAGCTTGTGTGACAGTCGCAAAGGTAACATTCAGTGACAAAGAGGCCAGGTTTGGAGGTCGGAGCTACAAAGTCAGGAGGGATTGCCCCTCTTTGCCAGCATTCAGAGGCCCCTGGCATGCCTGCTTTCACTTCCTTCTCTTGCTTTGGGTCAGGGATTGGCCAGCTGCCGAGCACAGGAAAGGAGGCCAGGCCAGGTGCGCGCTGGTGAAACCTCCCTGACCAGAGGGTGGAGGAGGCTCGCTGCCTCCTTCATGGGGTGCAAGCAGGCTGTGACGTCTTTCTGGGTTTAGAGGGAGAACAAAGGCCGCAGAGCTTTGTCACAAACGGAAAGGTGTTGGCTCCGAAAGAAAAGACTTAGAATGAATGCAAAGAGTGTGCACTCCAGTTTAGGAAATTGAACATTAGGTTAAGAAAGAACGGAAAACAATGAACAACTCTGAGCAAAGTAACCTCATTACACATAAACATTTACATGATCACAACTCCCCAGAAAGGTGTATCGTATTGTTCAAAATTGTGCTTAGTCTATAGTTATGAGTTGCATGCTTTAATAACGAGTTCTACTGTTGTGAAAACAACAACACATTATTAATAGAAAAACCGTGCTCATTGCTCCTCACTGAACCACACCTAATGGGAATGTGGTTACTGAAACCACAGGGTCATAAAACCTCGTGACAATTTATCCTAATTCGTGTGTTAGATTTATTTGGGGTGGGAGAGGGCTGTAAACTGTGTGCTAATTTGCCTGGTAATCTAGGAAAGAGAGAGGGTTAACCCCGAATAAAAGCAAAGCTAAGACAAATACATATAAAACGTGCTACACACTCTCCCCGGAGAAAGAGACATTCCCATTTGTCCTTCAACGTTCTGACAGAAGAGGAGGGCTATGAAAATCGTCCTCCCCTTTGTTCTGTGAATAAAGGCACCAACCACAGAACATAGAGCCGGCCCCACCTGCATCACAAGTTGGTCAGGGCGTAAACCCTGGCCTAGGGCCCAGGAGCTGCGCTGGTTCGATGAGCA
This sequence comes from Myotis davidii, assembly GCF_000327345.1. Taxonomy (NCBI): domain Eukaryota; kingdom Metazoa; phylum Chordata; class Mammalia; order Chiroptera; family Vespertilionidae; genus Myotis; species Myotis davidii. The sequence continues at coordinate 630,374 of NW_006294767.1, forward strand.
GCACGCCATGGGGATCCACCGAGCAGAGGCACAGCCCATCACTGACCTCGAGGTCAGCTGCAGCTCTGCAGGGCCTGTGCGGCCTGTGGTCCTCAGATCCAGGCACCCTCCTCCTCCACGGCCATCCCCTTGTGCCTGACACAAAGGGTGGGGCAGGGAGAGGGGCCTAAACCAGCAGGGAGCTCGGGAGTGGATGCAGCCCACTGGAAAGCCAAGGTCTCCAAGTTCTTTTTCACAGCCAGTGTTAGGGCAAAACTGAAACACGTGTAACCAAGGTGAGTTGACACATGCTCTTCTGGATGCTCAGGGCTCTGGTATGAGCAGCAGAAGCTCTTGGGCGTGTGAAAACTTTGGACCCCTTCCTGAACCCATGACCATGTTCGCTGCACTCTGCACCTGCCCACAGCACGACCCTCTGCACTGTGCACATACGCTTCTCATGTGCTATGGGCCCCCCGGCAACTGCAAGGAGGCCTGAGTGGAGCCCCAGACTCCTCTCCAGCCATGCCTGGGCCCCCAACGATGAGAGCTGCAGCCCTCCCCTCCTTGCCAGCTGCAGGTTGAAAGGTGACTGCACAGGCCCAGTGTGGGACACCAAGGAATGGAGGGGAGGGCTGGTCCCTCCACCAAGTATTGCATTAAAAGGTACAGCACATTGTGTGAGTGTAGCTGGAAAGACTCATGTTGAGAGGTGGGTTGTGCAAAAACTCTTAGGACAGCTAATTACAGTGTCTATCACCAGGCTTGGAAATATTCACAGTAATTAACCTCATAAAAGAGGCCCTAACCGGCTTGGCTCAGTGGATGGAGCGTCAGCCTGCGGACTGAAGGGTCCCAGGTTCGATTCCGGTCAAGGGCATGTACCTTGGTTGCGGGCACATCCCCAGTGGGAGGTGTGCAGGAGGCAGCTGATCGATGTTTCTCTCTCATCTAACTCTCTATCCCTCTCCCTTCCTCTCTGTAAAAAAAGATCATATATATATATATATATTTTTTTTTAAAGGGGTTTGTTCCCAAATACCTTTTCCACATAGCAGAGATGCCCAATTCTCCTTCCATCCTTAGTAATAGAACTTTGGGTTTATTTCAGAGCTGCACTGCACTCAGCCAGCTACACTACATTCCCAGCTTCTCTTGCAGGGAGGGGTGGCCATGTGACTAAATTCTAGCCAAGAAGATGTGAGCACAAAGTGAAACTGAGTGAAGGGAGTTGGGGGAGGGGAGCTTTGCTTCTCCACCTTCCTTGCTACAGTGCAGATGTGATGCCTGGTGCTCCAGCATCTTGGCAGGCCTGTGAAGAGGCCTTGAAGACAAAAGCCACACACCAGTACAGGGGAGCACAAACAGGTCATGTGAATCTGTGGGCGCTACTGAGCAGCACGACTCAGCCTTCCTCCCGCCTTTTGCACGAGAAATACACTTCTATCTCCTTGTTTACATTTTTCAAATGTATGCAGCAAAAAAAATATCAGGCTTGCTGAATTTGACAGATCAGTGCCAACAGAACTGTAATCACCCGCAAAGTGAAATTATAAATCTACCAAGGGTCAAGATCTCATGAGTTCGTGAGAATGTCTGGGAGCCACCCAGTGCAGAGGCATTGACAAGTCAGGGTGTAGGCCAATTAACAATAAAAGAAGGAGACGTCTGCGAGTGTCATAGAATGGCTGCTTCCAAGAGAATAACCTGATGATTAAGAATATGGACAAAGCCATCACACATTTTTTTTTGTTTGCAAAAATATCTCCATTTATGGTCAGAAGAAACATTCTAAAAATCATGGTTTTCGGAAAAATCGTGCCTGGCTCCCTCCCCAAATTCTTACTTCCGTCTTCCTTTGTACTAAAAATTTAGTGCCTAATTGCATTTGTACTCTGACTTTTATAGAGTATGAGATGGACCAAATTTGTTTCTATATTTTACAGTTTCATTTCCCAAGATTGATTTGTATACTTACTGTGTAACGTGATGTGTTTTAACTGGAGTCACTTTCAAAGACCTCTCTTCCTGTACTCATGTGCTCTCCTGGCAAAGGCCTCTCTCGCTTTCCCCAGCGCTGGCTGACCATCAACAGCTTTGCTCAGCAAACTCCTTGGTTCTCAAGGCCAAACGCAGCAATGTCACTCACTGAGTGAGGAAGACGTGCTGACAGGAAGGAGCAGGAAGCAGCTAGCCCTCGCGGGATTCGGGCGTGGTGGTGGGCCCTGCCTGCTAGGCCAGGCACCTTCTTACTGGGGAAACGAGATTCACAGGGGCTAACCAACGGAACTTTATTCAAATTATGGCTATACTATCCTCACATGTGGAAGAAGGCAGAGAGAGAACCAGAAATGGCAGCTGTGGAGGCGGAGGAGGGGCTGCCAGCCAGGGCATGTGGCCCCTAGACGCTGAAAGGTGAGTGAGGATGGATTCTCCCCAGGGACCTCTAGAAGGAGCAGCGGTGGGACACCTTGGTTTTAGCCCCGCGGACCCATCCCGACTTCGGACCTCCAGAGCTGTGAGTTTATGCTGATTGGCCACAGCCCCAGTGAGGAAGCAGCTGTACTCCCTTTGCTTATGTCATCCGCACCGAGTCACATAAGGCGGCCGCTCCGGTCTCCAGCGACAGGTGGCCACTGGAACTAGGAGAGCTCCAGCCGTTGCCCTGGCTGCACAGCCCCTGGGCTGAGATGTGAGCGCTGTCCATCTGCCGGAATCAAAGACCACACCCCGAGGGCCCCAAGCAGGGTGCCTGCGGGTAGAATACACACAGCCAGGAGCATGGCTGGAGCAGAGAAACAGGGAGGGGAATCCGTCTGTTTTGGACACAGAAGAGGCCTGGTGATCTCGAGTGCTGGAGAGGGCGCACTGCCTCGACAGGCCCGGTGAGAGGTTTGGGCTTGATCCCAAAACGTTCAGGGGAGTGGCTGTGCCCGGTTGTTTGGGGGTGTGAATGGGCGCAGACAGGCCAGTTGGGGGGGAGGGCGGGACTTTACAGATGGGATGGAATGTCAGCCTGTCCATCATGGCCGAGGGCGGTCAGGGAGGCGATAAGCAGGAGACATGTCCCAGGAGGAGGCTGCTGGTTACAGGCAGTGGTGGGAGGGGATGGAGAGCAGAGGGGACTTGAGACTTCTACCCAAGGCCTGAGAGGCTGAGCAGCACGGACCAAAATGGGGAAGGAGGAACGAAGCCAGTGTGAGGGAGGAAGAGAGAGATGAGAAGCGGAAAAGAGGAGAGTGTGGTGGGAAGCACCGCTGGGACCCACCCACAGTTTACAGGTTTAACGGTGGCGGGAGGAGAGCCCATGACCACCTCCCTTCCTCCTTCCCCCCTTGGATGGCACAGTTCTCCCTGCTTTAGGGAAACCTGCCTTTAGGGCAGGTACTAAGGAATACACACCCACATCACAAATGCAAAATTGCACTTCTCTTTTTATGTTTCTTTGGGAAAAACAAAATGATGCATTTTCCCATCACGTAAACTAGAAGAAAATACTTACCAGAGTACAGGATTAACAATTTAGTAGTTTATCTTTGGGGCAAAGGTATTTTTCTCTAGAAGTCACTATTTAGCCGGTTATATAGACAATTCTTTGGACCCACACTCTGAAGGTCTCTATCACTTCAGCATTTGCATGTTAAACTTGGAGTTGGGGGACCTGAGTTTCCATCTGAGTCCTCCCACTACCTTGACAAGTCCTGAGCTAACTTGGACAAGTCCCTTAATAGATTCTTGGGCCCCAGTTTCACGGGAGTGCTTAAAACGAGATGATGCCCAAGACTCTCATCTGCCATAAACATTACTGCAAAATTCTTGTTTGTTCCTAGCTTATGAAAGGGAAATTTACGAGCACCTGGGTGCCTCTCTGGGTCCATGCTAAATCACAGCGTGCATGTGGTAAGCGTGATGTGGACAAGGATAACTCGGAGAATGCATCTGGTGATTACGGCTGTAGCAAGCACGTAGGAAACAGATTCCTACATCACAAACGGTGGACTTGCCTTTGAAGTTGAGGCGTTTGCTATCCAATGGGGCAGGAAGGAAGCACAAACCCACAGGCCTATGTCAGCCCCTGGACAACTGCCAACAGGACCCTCCTGAGCGGCCTTCCATTCCTTTCTGAAGCGTCGTGCTAAAGAAATGTGTGTCCACAGCCGAGGGTTCCAGGCAGGCTGCACCTGCAGCCGCCAGTCACGCAGCCATCCCAGGCAGATGGCCCCAGCCAGCCCCAGGGGGGCCCTGGGCCACTGAGTGTGAGGCTGCAGCAGCGAGCAGGGCACCCCGCCCAGGATCTGGCGGAGCCCAGCCGTGTGATTTCCAAGGAGCCCAACATTCCAAGAAGAGATCTTGGAAAAACTGGGTCTAGATGGCAGGCTTTAGAGACCCATGTGGGGAAAATGTATTTTATTATCATGGGCACTAACACCAGAAAGAAACAAATTTCAGCTGCAATTAAAAAAAAAAAAAACAAGCCCAAAGAAAACAGTATGGTATTAAAAAGTATGACAGTGCTATGTTACTCTCTCTCGGGAATATTACATTTTGAATCCCTTCAATCAGCCCAAGCAGACCTGTGCCTTTGTCAGAGGGAGATCAAGGACTGATGTCCTTCTGAACTTCTTCCACTTCCAACTCCCCTTTAAAAATTAATTCAAAGCTTTTAATGAACGACTGTGTCAGGGTCAAACCTACACAGCATATGCACCAGGTGTGCAATGAAATCACTGGCCTATTATAACCACTGAAGAGGCAGAGTATTTCCAACATCAAATACGAACCCTTAACCCACAACGACTCTGCATTACAGCTCCTGGTTTGACCTTAGAAAAACCAGGGGAAACGAAGCGTGAAGGAGTTGGGACACCTGCCAGTGGTGCTGGAGACTGTTCACCTGGGAGGTGTTTGAAATGTCCTGGCCCAGCCCCTTGGAATTTCAAGAAACAGGCCATCAGCATCAGTTTCTTAAAAGGGCGTTTTGTTCCTAAATAACAAAGGCAGACGTTCGGTGTTTTTTGAAAGGTCTTTAATTGGTTTTCCGCAGATGTTGAGCCCCTTGGCGAGGATGAGGTGTAATTTATGGGCCCGGCCTGTTATTACGCCGGAGAGCCTGGCACTAAGTCCCTGCAGACTCCTAGGATTAAAACAAACATATAGGTAGGCGCAGGGACAGCAGAAGGCGACGGGGCGGGGGAGCCAGGCAGGGTTTGTATCTCGCTCAAGGCCCACCCCTAGACAGTGGCAGCCTAGGTGCCAGGACCTGTGGGTGCCAGCTCGGGTCTAACCAGCCGTCTGCAGGCCTCTGAGCTGTGCAGGAGCCAACTCCAGAGAAAGCACAACCGGTTGAACAACAATTCAGCGACCCAGCCCCTGTGACGGGCTTCCTCAGGCCTCCAGTGGCAACAGCCCAAGTGGGAGAGGTCCCAGGAGGGGAGGCCTGGGCCCAGAGCGGTCAGTGGGAGCTAGAACCACTTGCTCTGCAATCAGGATGCTCCACAGAACCCGTAAAAGAGAGGACAGGGGCTGCACAGGGTGAGGGGCCTGGGCTCAGTGGACCCACAGTTGCAGAGAGAAGAGTATGTGCATGTGTGTGGCTGTGTGTGTCTGTAGGTGTGTCTATGTGTCTGTGTGGGTGTACTGTGTGTCAGTATGGGTGTATGTATCTGAGTGTATGTCTGCATATATGTGCATGTGTAGGCAACCCAATAAATGCCAATTCTGGTGTAGCCTTCACAATTTTTCGTACCAACAAGCTGTGTGTGTGTCTGTGTGTGTGTTGGGGACGCAGAGTGGGGTGTGGAGGGCAGGTGGGGGGCAGGAAGGTGCAGGTGAGCAGCAGCTATCCTGGATGTCACTGCCAAGGTGTCACCACCCCGGCTCCGGGTCCTGCATTTCAAAGGCAAGTCACTGGGGCTGACAAGGTCCCCCTCCAACTCCCTCCCCACTTTCCTGCCAGGGCCCCACTTCTGCCCCCATGATATCCCTTAGGTCACCCCAAAAAGGGGTAACGTGAGGGAGGGGCTTTCACTTCTGTATGGGAGTGCTCCTCCCCAAGTTGTCCCCAAAGAATCTGGGATCTCAGGAAGACAGGTGTCCTGGGAATGCAGATGCAGTTCTGAAATTGACTGCACCCCGAAACTCTCCTTGGTAGGGAACCCATCACAACTGGGTTCCCCAGCATTTGCAAGAGCTGGAGGTGGGGTGAGAGAGATGGGACGTAGAGTCAGAAAGAGTGAGAGACAGAGAGAGAGAGGAAGACAGACAGACAGACAGAGAGATCAAGCTAGAGACAGAGAGAGACAGAGACATAGAGAAAGAGAGAGACACAGACAGAGACAAAGATGGAGAGACAAAGAGACACAAATGCACTCCAGCACAGGCCAGCGGCCAAGCATGTTGTGAAGTCTTCAGGGTGCGCCACTAGCCAGTTGAGAATAGTGTAAATATTACTGTTTGCATCTCAAATTAAACCGGGTGGTAGGATAAGAAACTGCAGCCTGGATTTTTTCTTCCCCACAAGCTGAGGGGCAGGGGCAGCCCAGTGCTGCCAGGTGGTGACATGTACCTGGACAGCAGGGCGGACAGGTAAGCCTTTTGTCCAGAATCCTTTCAGAAAGCAGAGGGTGATTACTGAGATGGTATCTTTAAGGTGTTCAGAACCCACCTGCCTTAAAGGATTTACGTAGAAAGATGACCTGTGGGCTGGCCTGGGTGACCTTTCAGAAGAATTCAGGAGAACCCCCGTGGAGACAGCTGGGGGATGAACTACGCAGGGCCCTAGAACAAGGAAAAGCAAGGGAGAGGGAAATGCCAGGAACAGAGAGTAACAACACCAAAGGAAACAAGATAAGGAGGGAATGTAATCACCCCTTGGGCTCTGGAGAGGAGAAACATGATTAGCAGTGGCAACAACGGTGGCCTGGGCCACTCTCCTGGGGCCAGAAAGAATGTGGGTGGGAGGCAGTTTGCCCCCAGGAGGGAAGCAGGTGCCCAGAATGCCTGAGAGCCCCTTCCTTTGCAGCCAGGTATGTGATAGCCCCAGGAATCAGGAAGGGCCATGGCACTAACAGCTACTTGCTAAAGAAGAGCTTTAAGATTAAAATATTTTTGATTGATTGATTTCAGAGAGGAAGGGAGAGGGAAAGAGAAATAGAAACATCAATGATGAGAGAGACTCACAGATAGGCTGCCAGATAAAAACATCAATGATGAGAGAAGATCATTAATTGGCTGTCTCCTGCATGCCCCCTACCGGGGATCAAACCCACAACCCCCAGGCATGTGCCCTTGACCGGAATTGAACCTGGGACCCTTCAGTCCTCAGGCTGATGCTCTATCCACTGAGCCAAAACAGCTAGGGCAAGAACTGTGAAGGTCAGACTCCTTCCCTCGTCCCAAAGAGGAAAACAGCCCAGTCTGGAAAGATTCAGATCAGAGAGGAAGACCTAGAGCGCACCCAGCGCACAGCACATGCTCAACAAGCACAAACCTCTGAGCTCAGGGGAAGAGGGTTTGCAGCCCAGAGAGCTGGCTCCAGGGGCCCAAGTCTACCTCACCCCACCCCCAGCTTCCCCTGTCCCTTCTGGAGGCTTCCTCTACCAGAGGCCCAGGAATGGGAAAGGAACACGCAGCACTGCCTCCTCAGCCAGCAGGAAAGAGCAGTGTTGCAAACTCCACCAAAGGCAGAACCAAAATTGGGCAGGTGTGATTACAATGGAGCCAGACACACTGCGGACAGGCAGGCTGCTTCCAGCATCCTAACCCAGCAGACAGCAAGGTAGGGCAGGTGGATCAGCCACTAAGGTAACCCTGGTCTCTGAGGACTGGCACTGCCTACAAGCACACCCATCAGAGGGTCAGGTGATTACAACCCAAGAAGTGCCAATTCTGGTATAACCTTTCACATCAGGATACTATGGCTCTGGAGGTCCTATGACAGTCACATGGCCAGGTCCAGGGGACTTCTTAAACTAAATAAGGCCAGTGCTCATCATCCTGGGTCATTCCATCAGCCTCAGTCAAAAAATGCAAAATGAGCTGCCTTTGGATGCAAGGAATAAATATTTCCTAGTGAGAGCCCAAAACTTTTTGGAGCAGGGGAACTCATAGGACTACCTTTTCAACAGGTATATTTACTAAAATACATTAGCAGTGAGTAGTGTTTGGAGGATCTCACCACTGCCAGGGTGATGGAGTGGGAAACCTGGACACATCCAAGTGGACAACTGGTCTACCAAAACAGCTGGGACTCAAATCAGCCCCTAACTCCTAACCCTGACTCCTGACCCTTAACCCTAACCCAGCTCCTCCCAGCATTCCACACTGCCTCTCAAGGAAAAGGAATACAAGCCAAGGGCCAAAACCAGACAACACTTTCTGCAGAATAAATATTCCAGGCTAGGCATGTGGATGGAGAGCACTGCACCTGTCATACAATCTCACAGCTGGGCAGGGATCTTGGATGGCCAGGCACACAGCCCTGCTACTAGGACCTTCAGAAAGCCTCTGCAGAGGCATGAGTCACTGGGCTATTAAGATTCATCATCAAAGAAAAGGGAAAACAGTGAGGCCAGAACAGACCCTGCAAAACTGCTCCTTAGGACAGGATTGAAACTGTGTTGCTGTTGACAGTGAAGGCAGTAACACTGGAGAAAATAACCCTATCATAGCGCAGCAGAGGCAACCACTAATGGTGCCAGAGAGAACCACACAGTGGCGGTCAATCATTTTAGAGCTCGTTTTCAGAAAGGTGACCTAGAAGGGATGGTCAAGTCAACTGATCAGAAAGACAAGTCCAAAAGAAGCCTGCACTGGTCACACAGAGCCTTTCGTTTATTGCATGAGACATTTATTTCATTCCAGAGGATTCTTTAAAAGAAAAAAGCTGCTACCAAAACCAGCTGTGAAATCAGCCTGACCTCACAGCATGAAGTGAAGTAATGTAAGTCCACCCCGTTTCTCTCACTACTGCTTCCCAAAGTCACTTGCCCAGGAACAGATAGACATCTAGGGCTTTCACGGGTCCCACAGGTCACAACCACCATGAATGCTCTTACACATCTCTTCCCCTTAAGATGGCACAGCTCCTGCACAGACGCCAAGCCCACACCTGGGCTGCTCCCTGCCTGCACTTGGCTGTCTGGCGCCCTACAGTCTCCAAGGACATTATTAATAGAAATATGTCCTAAGCCAGCACCATCAGGCTTCTGAAATCACCAGCTGTTTCTAAAAGAACACCTTGCTGAAAAGGCGTGTGTGTGTGTGTGTGAGTGTGTGTGTGTGTGTGTGTTTGCGCGCCCGAGCACTGAGGCCCTTTCCTAACTTCTACCTTGAGGCCCCATGACCTTGTGCCCCCTTACAGGTACCCCCCTCCATATATATTCTAGCAACCTTTCTAGTAATCATATTTTGGGACCTACTGCTACAAGTCATTCCAGTCTATATATATTTTAGAGAGAGAAGACGTGAGAGGGAGAGAGAGAGAGAAACATCAATGTGAAATAGCCTGGCTCACATGCGTCCCCACTGGGGATCAAGCCTGCAACCTGGGCATGTGCCCTGAGCGGGAAGCAGACCAGCGACCTTTCAGTGCACAGCACAACACTCAACCAACTGAGCAACACCGACCAGGACCCAGCCCTCACATCTTTTAATTCCTCTTTCAGGCAAACCCTCTACTCCTCTTCATGAGGATCAAGAGGCTGTGGGCAGTTCTACTCCTCCGATCCAGTTAAGGGAGAGGAGCGGTAGGAAGCTGTTGGTTTTTTAACCATGGTATTTCTTTTACATTTTACAAACAGCCTCTAGTTTATTCTGGTGGAGGTGTCCTAGATTGCATATTTCCTTTAATGTGGCTGCCTTCGGAGGTCTATTGAAGAAGAGAGCTGCAGGGTCTCAACAGGACCCCCGCTCAAAGATCTGTTTCTGCCTCCAGCCAACAGGAGCGCCTGGGGGTCACCCAGAGAATTGGGGCTCAAAAGGTGTGGAGGAGGTTTGAGGGTGAGCCGGGTCCGGATACCCCACATTCCTGGCCTTTCACCATTCCCAAACGCAATGCCTCCGTATTGAAGAGTTCTGGGCGTGACTTGCCGCAGGGTCCCCCACGTGAAGGAGACGCATCTCAGACTCCGTAAAGGGAAGTCTGCGGAACTCTGGGACTCCCTGCAAGGGCGCGCACGGACGCATGTCCGCAGAAATGCGGTGCTGCGGGGACAGCACTCGAGGTGACCTGGCCGCTTTAATGCTCCGCGCCGCGGTCCCGGTCCCGCCCAGTCGTGGAATCCCGGAGCGCCAAAGGCACACCTCCCCGTTCTCCACCTCCCCCGCCGGCGCCCGCGCCCGGCACCCCGCTCACCGTCTCGGGGTCGTTCTCGAACACCTCCCGGGCCTCCTCCTTGCTGCACAGCTCCTCGACGCATTCCCTCTCCAGGTGGCCCTGCTTGGCCTCCTCGAAGACCTGGTATGCGCGGCGCTGCCTGGGCCGCAGGCACTGCCCC
>NW_006294767.1:641294-643333 GCF_000327345.1 Myotis davidii
GCGGGGCCGATAGCTCCCACCCGCAGCCTGGCGCCCGAGCTGGTTTCAGCTGGGAAGATCAAAGATTGAAGGGGAAGCAGGTCACGGGGCGTAGCTACTTCTCACGCCGGCTGCTTAGACTGCTAGGGGAGTTTCTACTAAACCGGCGATCGAGCGTATTAATCCGAATGGGGTGAAAGGAAAGAATAAAGAACACCCAGGTACAACGTGAGCAGGTGCTAGAATATGACCATTTACTACTATTAAACCTCGTTCCCACCCCACCACCCTCAACTCAAATCTACCATATCCCTTTTGGGTTCTTCATTCTTAGGCAAATTTTCTCAAGACTTAAAACCCACCAAAAAGAAGACAAACTGAGGCCAAACTGAATCCCAACGAGGGCCAGGAGTGACATTGGATTATTTCCTTCTGTAATCTGTGTTTTCCATAATGATGACATTGAAAACCTTGAGGTTTCCCAGTGGACATTTAAGCTGAAAGCAACATTGTGCTGGTTCACAGAGACCAAGACTTTCTGTCTCTCCTTCCCGAACATTTCGCAAAGTTATAGGCAAACACACACAAACAGAAACAAAACACAGCAGACCACTGGCTCTGGGGGTGGGGGTAGGGGTGTGTATTTGTGTGTGTGTGGGGGGGAGCAAGGCGGTGTGAGCCCGACATGCAGGAGGAGGGGGTCCTGGAAACAACGGGCCTTTGGAGACTCCTAGTCCCATACCCACCCCACCCCACCCCCCGAACCCCAACGTGATGAGAAAGGGGACAGCAAGTCACCTCCTCCCCAAATGGCTGGTCATGTTGCTTGTGGGTTCAACACTTGAGGTCCAGACCCGTTCCTTTTCCCCTTTCACAGGAGAATGAGATATCATTGCTGGGACAATTATTTTTAGGCCACGGGTTTAAAGGTAGGTTAATGAGCATTAATACGTTCAATTCGGGGAAGCGAATGCTCATGGGGACTATCTTCAAATAGAATTAACGATTTAATAGATAAGTCATCTGCATCTGCGTCTGAACGTCACCAGGCACTGCCTTGTCAGCTCAGACTCACATGAAGCCTAGCGCTGAGAGTGCTGCAGACACCGCAGAGCTGGAGAGACCTGTGTGCGGGCACTTCCATTCATTATTTCTTGGGAGTTCTAAACCAGTGGTCCACGGGTAGATTTCCGGGAGTGTGCGAACTACTAGAAATTGTTTGCAATTAGTTTCTGCATCATTTGTGTGTGTTTGGAGAAGAGAGTTTTTAGAGCGCATGTAATTCCCAGAAGCTGATCCCCATAAGAGTGAGCATCCTGGCCTCTGCGATGTCCCTCTGGAAGGGTCTGTGCGGGGTGGGCTCACTGCTTCAGGTGACCAGGCACCAGTATGGTCCCACTGGATGGAGCTTTTCAGGTCCTCTGACCTGTTAGCATGGACCTCACTCCTTTCCCCATTCACCCCTCCTGCTGAGTTGGTATCCCCATAATTACCATACCTCCCTTTATGCAAAAACTTCATTTAATAAAATGCATTCACACTTGCTCATTGTGATTTTGATAACTATGGAACGCAGAAAGCAAATAAGGGGAGTATTGGAGGAGGTCTGATCCATGCTAAAGCCCACAATTTTCAACCTAGTTACCAATGCAGGAAATAGATAAGAAATAAACTGGATAATGTGTTCTGAAATTGGAAAGAGTTGTCGGGCACTGTTTTATATCCCCTGAAATAGCAACGATGAAGTAGACAGCTCACCTCCACAAGGGGAAGGTTAGATCCAGGGCAATGGAAACTTTATGTGGGCAACCAGCCTGTGGTCAGGAGGTGGAGAGCCAGTGGCTCTTTCTAAGGATAAAAACTGAGATGAGCCCTAACTGGTTTGGCTCAGTGGATAGAGTGTCGGCCTGCAGACTGAAGGGTCCCAGGTTCGATTCCAATCAAGGGCATATACCTTGGTTGCAGGCACATCCCCAGTAGGGAGTGTGCAGGAGGCAGCTAAATTAATGTTTCTCTCTCATCAATGTTTCTAACTCTCTATCCCTCTCCCTTTCTCTCTG
>NW_006294767.1:643423-653271 GCF_000327345.1 Myotis davidii
GTAGGGAAATAAGTTCTGTATTCTCCTGTCACCACATCTGTGGGTGATGATTTCAAGGAAATAAAACCATGTATTTAAGTGTGCACCAGTAAATGTGTATTGAGTACAGCTGGTCCTTGGACAACTTAGTGCCGACCCTCCCCACATATAGTCAAAAATTCATGTATAAGTTTTGACTCCCCCAAAACTTAACTACAGTCATCCCTAGGTATTCAGGGGAGATTGGTTCCATGAACCCCACTCAGATACCAAAGTCTGTTTATGCTCAAGTCCCTTATAAAAGATATTATAGAACAACGCATAGAGTCAGCTCTCTATGTCCGTGCATTTCCAACCAGGGATCTAAAATACTGTTTTCTATCCATGGTTGGTTGGGAATCTATGGATATTGAAACCCAGGGATATGGGAGGCTGACTGTGTATTTATTTCAAAAAATCTGTCTATAGCCAAAGCCAGTTTGGCTCGGTGGATGGGGCGTCGGTCTGCAGACTGAAGGGTCCCGGGTTCGGTTCCGGTCGGGGGCATGTACCTTGGTTGCAGGCATATCCCCAGTGGGAGATGTGTGGGAGGCGGCTGATCGATGTTTCTCTCTCATCGATGTTTCTGACTCTATCTCTCTCCCTTCCTCTCTGTAAAAAAATCAATAAAATATATTTTAAAAAAATCTGTCTATAACTGCACAATTCAAACCCATGTTGTTCAAGTGTCAAGTGTCTTAAAAGAAGACATAGTGCTGGGTGCTGACCAGACCATTCACAATTGGTTTTTATTTGATTTTTTTGAACAGCTTTATTGCACTATAGTGGTAATACAATATACTGCTCACGTAAGTTTTGCTAGATCTCTGATGTATGGATATACCTGTGAAACCACCACCACAGTGAAGTTAGGAGCATGCCCAACACTCAGAAACATCTCCTCAGGCCCTTTGGTAAATCCTCCCTCCTGAACATAAACCCTCATACCCATCACTAGGCAAAACCACTGGTCAGCTTTCTGTCACTGTAGGATAGTTTGCATTTTCTGGAGTTTTACATAAAAGGAATCGTACAGTATGTAGACTTCTTTTGTCTGTATTCTTTCACTTAGCAAATTTATTTTCAGGTTCATTTACATTGTTGCATGTTTCGATAGTTTATTCCTTTTTATTACTCAGTAATATTCTCGTGTATGGATGTGTTAAATTTGTTCATCATTTACCTGTTGTACATTTGGCTTGCTTTCAGTTATTGGTTATTACCCATAAGGTGGCTACGAACATTTGCATACAAGTTTTTGTATGCACATAAACTTTCATTTCTCTTGGGGATATATCTTGAAACAAAATGATTGGACCATATGATAGGTATTTATTTAACTTTTTAAGAAAGTGAAAAACTGTTTTTGAAGGTGATTTACCATTTTACATTCCCACCAGCAGTGTATAAGTTCCAGTTGTGCCACATCCCCACCAACACTTGAGATGGCTAGTCATTTTAATTTTAGCCATTCAAGTAGGTGACTTGAATTTGTACTTTTCTAATAACTAACGATGCTGTTAATAACTAATGATGTTGTTTAATATGCTTGTTGCCATCCAAATATATATTTTTTATGAAGTCTCTTTAAATTTTCTCTTTTTTTCCTTTTTCTTGGGATGTTTGCTTTTCCAATTAGTGAGTTATTTGTTGACTGTTAAGAGTTCTTTAAATATTCCGGATATAAGTCCTTTATCAGATGTGTGATTTACAAATAATTACTTCTAATCTGTGACTAGTCTTTTCATTCCATTAAGGAATGAAAACGCTGCTTTATCAAAAGGCAGAGTTCTTAATTTTGAAGTACAATTTATTATTTTTAAGTGAATTCTACTCTTGCAATCATATTTGCCTAACCCAAGGCCACAAAGACTTTCTTCCAGAAGTTTTATAGGTAAAAGTTTTTTATTTGGGATGATGATGCGTTTTGAATTTGTTTCTAAATATTTTGTATTTTTCATTCTATTGTAAATGTTTTTTATTTCAGTTTCTGATTAAAACACTTGATTATTGTATATTTACCTTCTATCCTACAACTTTGCATAACTAAATTTTTTGTTTCATTGCTTTTTTGGTAGATTCAATAACATATTTTACATAGATGATCATGTCGTTTATAAATATAGACACTTTACTTTCTCCTTTCCAATCTGGGTGCTTTTTACTTCTTTTCTTGCCTTATTGATTGTCTAGCAACCTTCTCTACTAGGAGAAATAGTAGATAGTGGGTATCCCCATCTTATTTCTGATTTTAGAGAAATAATTCACCATTAAGTATAATGTTAGCTGTAGGATTTTCATAGATGCATTTCATCAATATGAAGAAGTTTCTTCTATTAATAATATCATGTGAGATTTTTAAAATTAGGAATGGGCATTAGATTTTGTCAAATGCTTTTCTGCATCTATTAAGACAATCCTATGTTTTTCTTTTTTTCATTTATTAATATGTGAATTTCCTTGATTGATTTTCAAGTGTTAAATAAACAAACCTTGAATCCTAGGAATAAACCCTATTGGTCATGATGTATTATTTATGATGGTATTTCCTTTTCCTGTATTATCTTTATCTGGCTTAGTATCCAAGAAATGCTGGCCTCATAGAATTAGTTGGTAAATGTTTCTTTCATGGTTTGCAACCCACTGGTAGGTTTTGAAATCAATTTAGTATTTTGTTAACGAGCAGTTTTTTAATGATACGGAATAGAGGATATCAGAGTTTATCAGATGTGAGTTCTTCATTTCCACTATATCTGGTTTCTGAGTGTGCACTGGGTCATGATGTAAAATGTCATTATAACTGTGGGTGTGGTAAAAAGATTGTCACTCTGCTCACCATAGTGAGTGAAGGTGGCCAGATCTCGTTAAGGTGAAAATCCCTTTGTGGAAAAGTCCGCGGGGCCTTTGCTGAGGGTGACCATCTTATTTTGGTTTTCAAGGGAAGATTTGTTTTTAACATCAAAAATCTTGCTGTAAAGACTTTTGCTCTCCCTACTCTGTGCCCTTTGTATCCTGTTCCTGATGGTGGTATTTAGTACTAAGTATAAGTGGTTGTATGGAACTCCGTAGAGATCTTCCCATAGAAGCAACACCAATTTCCAGGCAAGGCTGCCTACCATAGCCTGATTAACCCCTCCTTAGTCTGAAATGTGGAACCTCACCTTTGTGAGTCCTGATTCTAGTCCTGGTGAGTTTGCTGAGCAGGTGCAGGGAGGAAGGGAGGCAGGGGAGGGATGAAAGAAGGGAGGGGAGAAGATGGGGCAGGGAGGAGGTGCATGGTGGGAAAAGGAGGACCTTTAAATTGGAAAAACACAGTTCACCTCTTCCATGTAATGTAACCTTTCCCAAGTTGCTTTTATTCTCCACCCCAAACTTCCTTATCTGCAAAATGGCATGACACGTCCTAACTGTTGGTGCGTAGTATGGCAGTTCAGTGAGACAGTGAATGGGAACTGCTTGGCATGTCCAAATGGAAGCCATGCCTGACTCCCCAGCCCTGCTGCAGCCACACGGCTTCCACTGCTGACTCCCTGCTGGTCTCAGAAGGGAAGAAGAGGGCGACAGTCTCATTATTGAACATGTCTACTACTAGAGGAGCTACTACTGACCAAGTGTTAGTTCAATCTCAAACATCCCATGCTCAGCTCTAGCACAAGGAGCTGCCAGAACCAATCACCCCAGAGACACCTTGTGGGAGCTGAGAATCATGGGAAGGGTGCGGCTGGATGGTTGATGATGCCAGGTTGAGACATCCAGCCAGCTCCATGGCTTGCCGGTCTGCGGGGACCCCAGAAGCAGGGATGGCCAAGGTAGCATAAATATTTTGCCACAGTCATCCTCATGCACCTGTGTTTGGACAAAGCCTGTGTCCTGGGATGCCATTGCCCAGGGATAACTGCAGCAAGACTTGGAGATTTCAGTAATGCGTTCCTTAGGGCCAGTTTGGCTGCATGAGCAGAAACTCAATGCAAACGTGCTTACACTGCAAATGGGAATGCATTGGTTTGAGTAACTGAGAAGTCCAGGCTTGCACTGACCTCAGGGTTTCAGATGGATTTCTCCTGAAGTTCTGTTTCCTTTGGGAGTGGCTCCGTTGGCACAACCGCTCTCAGCTTGCAATGTCCTCAGGTCCGGAGGAAGCTTCCATGGTTCCACAGAACTCCCACTGGCATTCCAGGGAGGAGTCGGCTGGCCTTGCATGGGCTGTGCTCCCACTCGTGATCTGTGGGACGTGCATAGACGGCTCTCACTGGAAATATGCCATGTGATCAACAGCCCTGAGTGGCAGGGCAGAGCTCCAAAAAGGAAAGGATTCTGGACAGACAAAATGCAACAGATGCCCCTTATTTAGAAGAATAGCTTGTTGTATTGGAGGTGTAGATAAATGTCCAGTGATATAAAAGTTTACATTTTTAGAGCTTTCAGTAACTTTTTTCAGAACATTTTTTCCCTTCTGGCTGATAAAAATATTTGTTGGAAAAGCTTGTGAGTCAGCTTACGAGGAGACGTGTATTTTAAAATTCTGAAAACTTGGCATTATTTTGTAGGGCCTCATCTGTCTACTCTTTGCTGCCGTGACCATAGAATGGAGTCATAGTTTCCAGAAAACGTCTTCATGGGGTGCTGGCTGGACTGTGGCATCTGGCACCGACTGATATGTCCATGGAAGGAGGTAAAGTCACATTCCCCCACTCATTACACCACATAACAGGTGGCCTTTAATTTTGTAATTGTGACAAAGATCTATATTTTTGCAAAGCCAACAGGAAAAATGTTCTTTTTGCACCCATTTAGCACCCCCAGTAAATTTTGTTAGCTAAGTAACTCTGAACACACTTCAAGTGGATTTTGAGTTGAAGTCTCCCCTTTGCAACGGGTTCCTTGTCAGTCAGGCTCTAAGAAGGCCCAGAAGGGGTGGACATGGAACTTCTTGGCTGAAAGCAGGAAGGTCTTTGATGCCGACAAGATGCTGTGTGGCCAAATGAGGCCTCTCCCCCGACCCTGAGATGGGAGAGAGCCAGCATAGCCAGGGTACATACCTGCCTTCACTGCCAAGGCTTCGTTAGAGGGAGGGGAACTCTTGGCAATGGCCCTTTGGCTGAGAGCAAGAGCCTGGGGCTGCTGACTGCAGCTGGGCTGCCTGCACTGCACTCTCTCTTTCGGGAGAGAAATCAGCCAGAGCTACACAGAAAGCAGGTATGTTCCAGAAGCTTGACCTGGATACTCTGCAGCCTGGCCCGCAACACCCAGACATTTGGGTCTTGTGGCCTCAGGAAATCAGGCGCTGCTTTCAAGGACAGGAAGCCCCAAACTGCCCCCGCCATGCTCGGCACCACTGGTACTTCCTTTTGCTGGGCCTCTAAGGCTGTGTTCGCAGATGGGCAGAGAGCACCCTCCCCCTCCACCCGAAGGATGTCTTGGCTGAAATCCTTCTCACTTGAGATATGAGGGGTGAGGACCGAACACGTCCCCGCGAGACACAAGCTGGTACAACACACGAGGGCTTCTTCATAATGTTCTGAGGACCGAACACTCCAGCCGGGTGGCCTGCTCCTGGAAGAGGCGACCTCGGGATGTCCCAGAAGGAAGTCAGAGCACTCCGCAGCAGTTGGCAGTGCTCAGCCGGCGTCCCCGCTCCCCAAGGGACGAGGCTCATGCCCTGGAAGTCTGGATTCACATCCTCCCATTGAGACGGCTCAACTGTCAAAGTTATGACTCATGGCCTCTGACCAGGATCCTTCCAGACTGGGCCAAGCAGGGACACACACACACACACACACACACACACACACACACACACGGCATGAAACGTGTTGTGCGTTCAGCACAGGAGAGCCGGGTTTGCTTTGAGCTGGTGTTTTGCTGGACCTGCTGCTTGGAGCTTGTGATGCTTCCTCCTCCCATCACTCTTCTGACTCCCGCCCTCAGGCTGGATCTGGTCTCTCCCTCCTCAGAAGTGCTTTAGCGTTTCATTGTGGTTTCCTTCTGGTGCTTGAGGGGTTGGTGAGAGTGGGGAGAAGAGCTGAATAAATGGGTGGTGCAAGGTCCCGCATTGGCCATACTGACTGGCACCCCTCATGTTGATGTGTAGAGGTGCTCATAGCCGCGGTGACCCTTGGGGCTGGAGAGTGTGTGGAAGTCATTTCCATTATCACGGTGATTGGGGAGCATCGCTGGCAATTAGAGGAGAGAGCTGGGGGTACTGAACACCCTTGCCTTGTGCAGACAATCTCACCCACAAATTTACTACACGAAGCGACACGTGTGCCTCTGTTGATAAATTCTGGAATGGGGGGAGGAAGCAGAGGAGAGTGAGGGGTTTGTGTTCTCAGCTAAGGCATTTGGACCTTCTTTAGATGGTACATGGAAGCCATTGAGAGTTGTGGGGAACTGAAGTGCCATGTGACTGTTTTGGTCTGGATGGAACCATCCTTTCAGTCCCAAGTTTGGCCGTGAGTGAATGCCCAAGCCCAACAAAGGGCCTTTGGTTTCTTCCTCATGGCCCACATGCAAAAGACAAGGGTTAGATGATGGGCCTCCTGCATCACTTGGGTCCCCCAAGAAATGTCTGGTTCAGGTCTCTTTGAGGTACCTGAAGGGAGGAGGCAGACCACCTGCTGGGAGGCCTGGCCTATGGGAAGCTCCGGAAATGAAGGCCCATGAGGGCAATGGACAGTGTAAAGGTTTCACCAAGACGGCGGCCCAAAACAGGGAGATGCTTAGACTCTAAGGCAGTGGTTCTCAACCTGTGGGCCGTGACCCCTTTGGGGGTCAAATGACCCTTTCATAGGGGTCGCCTAAGACCATTGGAAAACACATATATAATTACATACTGTTTTTGTGATTAATCACTATGCTTTAATTATGTTCAATTTGTAACAATGAAAATACATCCTGCATATCAGATATTTACATGATGATTCATAACAGTAGCAACATTACAGTTATGAAGTAGCAACGAAAATAATTTTATGGTTGGGGGTCACCACAACATGAGGAACTGTATTAAAGGGTCGTGGCATTAGGAAGGGTGAGAACCACTGCTCTAAGGGAACCGCCCAAGAACCATGGTTTCTAGGATAATCGGCAGCTTTCGCAGAACCTGAGAGAGAAATGCCATGTTCTGGGGAAGGTCCTTTCTGATGATAAGCTGTGAGCATGTGTTTCGGGGTGGGGGGCGGGGGGCGACGGGCAGGCTGAATGGTGGCCTCCGAATGTCCCCGGTCGAAGCTGTAAGAAGGAGGGAGGAACTGCCGTATGCCTCGAGTCGGGGATGTGTGTGAAAAACACCATTTCCATGACTGTTTGGGTCATAGACAGCCTGGGGACATGCTGCTGACAGCAGCTACCTGTAGGAGGGAGGGGAAATTCCCTATTTGCTTTATTCGTATCTTTCTGCACTTACTGAATTTTTCACAATGAGCATGTATTACTATAACCTGTAGAATTTACAAATACCAACGCAGCCCTCTGAGGGTGAGCATTCACTGTTGCATAAAGAGGAACTTTTATAGAAACTGAGAGGGTTTAAGTAAATGACAGAGGCACAACCGCGTGTGAGGCTGCGGACTCTCCACCCAGACAAGCGTTACACACGCTCAGCTGAAAGCGTCTTCCCTGTGCGGTCTCTCTGACTTTCCGAGGCCAGCTGTGAGGCCAGCTGTGTGCATGGCGTGCATGCAGTATGCTTAGGTGCTTAGGCTAAAGCAACCTAATTACAGGGTCATTAGGATTGTTTGGTTTGTTGGGGTGAATTATCTGATTACTCATTTGACTGTTCCCTTCTCTTATCTGTAACAGTCATCAAGGATCTTCGAAAAGTCATATAACTTAGCTTATTCATTTGGAAAATTATACCGATAACCATCTTCCCCAGCAAATGGCCTCTGAAGACAGAGGCGGCTCACTTAGTTTTCACAACAAGAATTAGGAAGTGATTCCAATTGTTCTGGAGAAGGCACTGAATGGTACTGCTGAGCCCAAACCTGGCAGCATAAAGGAGCAGGTGACGGTTAGGGTCTCTCGGGAGAAAGTGGGGCGCCCGCTCTGCCCCCTGCCTTGGAGGGGCCATGTTGCACCCTGGGCACTTGATGGGTTGAAACTGGGGAGAAGCGTGGAAGAGTTAGCATGCCTAGACAGGCCTCGGGTCTGCTTTGTCATTTAATGTTTACCTAAAAGGAGTCATGGACCGTCTTAAAAACCAGACTTAGAGAATCCCTAGGAGTTTCAAACGCCTCCCCTCTTTGATGAGGACTGGAGAAGAGTTTTTAGGGAAACCAAGCAAATGCGTAGAAAGGGAGTTTAGTACTCGTCTCTCCCCTTGAGTCTAGGAAGGAAGTGTGGTTATATGAACTGATCAAATCAGAACTGGGCTTCAGCATGGATGGCACCTCCCCACTTTTTCTCTAATAGGTGGGTCCCAGATGACTCTTTCTCCAGGAGAGGAAGGATTTCAATGCAGCTCCGTACGGGCAGCAGTGGGGATGGCAGTAGAGTATTTTGGTCGGATCCACGTTCATGGCTGGCTGGAAGCCGAGGAAAACGTGATGGAAGGCAGTCTTGGGAGGAACGGAGTCATGCTGTGAGCTCAGTGGGAACACACCCACCAGTGCCGACAGAAATGGAATCCTGGACATGAATGCTGGTGACACGTAAACAAAGTTATTAAAAGGAAATTGAGTAAACTGTGGCACACATCTCCTCAAGAGTGCTGACGTTTTGCTGAACCCTGCAAGTTTCAAACAAAACGATGAGCTCTGCTTTAATTAATTAAAAAAGAAGAACTGTTTTCACATGGAGCTTGAAGAGGTCTAGAAATGTTTGGAGAGTATCCAAAATATTTATAGCAGCCTCCCGAGCCTTTAGGATTGACTCAGCTATTTGAACACATGAAGAGTCAGTTTTTAACCTCCACGGACCGGCCAGTTGTCACGCTCAAGGCACCACGGTGGAGCTGCCACGGCCTCTCAGCGCAGCCAGCCAGACTCAGTCCCCAGGAAGGCTGTGCACATTGGTGTGTCAGTCTCCTGGCCACCAAACAAGGACCAAGATCGGGGTGTTAGAGGCCCCACGCCCCTGGAGGCCTCGCGGGAGGATTCTTTCTGCCTCGTCCAGCTCCTGGAGTTGGCCAGCAGACCTTGGCTGGTAGACATGTAACGTTAATCTCTGTCCTTACACAATCTTCCCTCTGTGTCTCTTCTCTTCTTATAAAGACACCAGTCCTATTGGATTAGGACCTCATCTTAACTAGTTACATCTGCAATGACCCTATTTCCAAATAAGGTCCCATCCTGAAATACTGTGGGCTGAGGACTCTAGCACATGAATTCGGGATGACATCTTTAACCCATAACATTGGGTGATGGATGGCAATGCTGGCAGAGCTTCACAGGGACTTGTCTGCCCCCTGCGTGCTTCAAAGGGGAGATCATGGCGCTCCATTTCCCGAGGACAGCAGAACCAAGTGGACCCATCTTCTGGTTACTCCCGCCTGTGCTGCTTTCAGGCGATGGCTTGTTCTTCTGCCTTATGGATATGACATAATTTCAAAGCCCGACTCTCACTCAAATATAGAATGAACAAGTATCAGAGATGTATTAACTCGCCCTAGCCTGTGTGGCTTAGTGCTTAGAATGTTAGACCACACCCAAAGGGTCAAGGGTTCGATTCCCAGTCAAGGGTACATACCTGGATTGCAGGTTCAATCTCTAGCCCCAGTCAGGGCTTGTGCGGGAGGCAACCAATCAATGTGCCTCTCTCACATTGATGTTTCTCTCTCTCCCTCTGTCCCTTCCACTCTCTCTAAAAATCAATGGAAAAAAATCTTTCAT
>NW_006294767.1:655312-678244 GCF_000327345.1 Myotis davidii
TTATTGGAAAAAAAAGCACTGTAGAGCAGTGGTTCTCAACCTGTGGGTCGCGACCTCTTTGGGGGTCGAATGACCCTTTCACAGGGGTCGGCTAAGACCATCGGAAAACACATATATAATTACATATTGTTTTTGTGATTAATCACTATGCTTTAATTATGTTCAATTTGTAACAATGAAATTGAGGGTCACCACCACATGAGGAACTGTATTAAAGGGTCGTGGCATTAGGAAGGGTGAGAACCACTGCTCTAAGGGAACCGCCCAAGAACCATGGTTTCTAGGATAATCGGCAGCTTTCGCAGAACCTGAGAGAGAAATGCCATGTTCTGGGGAAGGTCCTTTCTGATGATAAGCTGTGAGCATGTGTTTCGGGGTGGGGGGCGGGGGGCGACGGGCAGGCTGAATGGTGGCCTCCGAATGTCCCCGGTCGAAGCTGTAAGAAGGAGGGAGGAACTGCCGTATGCCTCGAGTCGGGGATGTGTGTGAAAAACACCATTTCCATGACTGTTTGGGTCATAGACAGCCTGGGGACATGCTGCTGACAGCAGCTACCTGTAGGAGGGAGGGGAAATTCCCTATTTGCTTTATTCGTATCTTTCTGCACTTACTGAATTTTTCACAATGAGCATGTATTACTATAACCTGTAGAATTTACAAATACCAACGCAGCCCTCTGAGGGTGAGCATTCATTGTTGCATAAAGAGGAACTTTTATAGAAACTGAGAGGGTTTAAGTAAATGACAGAGGCACAACCGCGTGTGAGGCTGCGGACTCTCCACCCAGACAAGCGTTACACACGCTCAGCTGAAAGCGTCTTCCCTGTGCGGTCTCTCTGACGTTCCGAGGCCAGCTGTGAGGCCAGCTGTGTGCATGGCGTGCATGCAGTATGCTTAGGTGCTTAGGCTAAAGCAACCTAATTACAGGGTCATTAGGATTGTTTGGTTTGTTGGGGTGAATTATCTGATTACTCATTTGACTGTTCCCTTCTCTTATCTGTAACAGTCATCAAGGATCTTCGAAAAGTCATATAACTTAGCTTATTCATTTGGAAAATTATACCGATAACCATCTTCCCCAGCAAATGGCCTCTGAAGACAGAGGCGGCTCACTTAGTTTTCACAACAAGAATTAGGAAGTGATTCCAATTGTTCTGGAGAAGGCACTGAATGGTACTGCTGAGCCCAAACCTGGCAGCATAAAGGAGCAGGTGACGGTTAGGGTCTCTCGGGAGAAAGTGGGGCGCCCGCTCTGCCCCCTGCCTTGGAGGGGCCATGTTGCACCCTGGGCACTTGATGGGTTGAAACTGGGGAGAAGCGTGGAAGAGTTAGCATGCCTAGACAGGCCTCGGGTCTGCTTTGTCATTTAATGTTTACCTAAA
The DNA here is from genome assembly GCF_000327345.1 of Myotis davidii. Taxonomy (NCBI): domain Eukaryota; kingdom Metazoa; phylum Chordata; class Mammalia; order Chiroptera; family Vespertilionidae; genus Myotis; species Myotis davidii. Next base: position 656,695 of record NW_006294767.1, read on the forward strand.
AGGAGTCATGGACCGTCTTAAAAACCAGACTTAGAGAATCCCTAGGAGTTTCAAACGCCTCCCCTCTTTGATGAGGACTGGAGAAGAGTTTTTAGGGAAACCAAGCAAATGCGTAGAAAGGGAGTTTAGTACTCGTCTCTCCCCTTGAGTCTAGGAAGGAAGTGTGGTTATATGAACTGATCAAATCAGAACTGGGCTTCAGCATGGATGGCACCTCCCCACTTTTTCTCTAATAGGTGGGTCCCAGATGACTCTTTCTCCAGGAGAGGAAGGATTTCAATGCAGCTCCGTACGGGCAGCAGTGGGGATGGCAGTAGAGTATTTTGGTCGGATCCACGTTCATGGCTGGCTGGAAGCCGAGGAAAACGTGATGGAAGGCAGTCTTGGGAGGAACGGAGTCATGCTGTGAGCTCAGTGGGAACACACCCACCAGTGCCGACAGAAATGGAATCCTGGACATGAATGCTGGTGACACGTAAACAAAGTTATTAAAAGGAAATTGAGTAAACTGTGGCACACATCTCCTCAAGAGTGCTGACGTTTTGCTGAACCCTGCAAGTTTCAAACAAAACGATGAGCTCTGCTTTAATTAATTAAAAAAGAAGAACTGTTTTCACATGGAGCTTGAAGAGGTCTAGAAATGTTTGGAGAGTATCCAAAATATTTATAGCAGCCTCCCGAGCCTTTAGGATTGACTCAGCTATTTGAACACATGAAGAGTCAGTTTTTAACCTCCACGGACCGGCCAGTTGTCACGCTCAAGGCACCACGGTGGAGCTGCCACGGCCTCTCAGCACAGCCAGCCAGACTCAGTCCCCAGGAAGGCTGTGCACATTGGTGTGTCAGTCTCCTGGCCACCAAACAAGGACCAAGATCGGGGTGTTAGAGGCCCCACGCCCCTGGAGGCCTCGCGGGAGGATTCTTTCTGCCTCGTCCAGCTCCTGGAGTTGGCCAGCAGACCTTGGCTGGTAGACATGTAACGTTAATCTCTGTCCTTACACAATCTTCCCTCTGTGTCTCTTCTCTTCTTATAAAGACACCAGTCCTATTGGATTAGGACCTCATCTTAACTAGTTACATCTGCAATGACCCTATTTCCAAATAAGGTCCCATCCTGAAATACTGTGGGCTGAGGACTCTAGCACATGAATTCGGGATGACATCTTTAACCCATAACATTGGGTGATGGATGGCAATGCTGGCAGAGCTTCACAGGGACTTGTCTGCCCCCTGCATGCTTCAAAGGGGAGATCGTGGCGCTCCATTTCCCCAGGACAGCAAAACCAAGTGGACCCATCTTCTGGGTACTCCCGCCTGTGCTGCTTTCAGGCGATGGCTTGTTCTTCTGCCTTATGGATATGACATAATTTCAAAGCCCAACTCTCACTCAAATATCGAATGAACAAGTATCAGAGATGTATTAACTCGCCCTAGCCTGTGTGGCTTAGTGGTTAGAATGTTAGCCCACACCCAAAGGGTCAAGGGTTCGATTCCCAGTCAAGGGCACAATCCCCAGCCCCAGTCGGGGCCCATGTGGGAGACAACCAGTTGATGTATCTCTCTCACATCATCTAGCCCCAGTCAGGGCTTGTGCGGGAGGCAACCAATCAATGTGCCTCTCTCACATTGATGTTTCTCTCTCTCCCTCTGTCCCTTCCACTCTCTCTAAAAATCAATGGAAAAAAATATCCGTGGGTGAGGGTTAATAGAAAAAAAGAGATTTATTAACTTATTAACGAGCGAGCCAGGAAGTTGATAAAGCTTGTTGAAAGAGTATTTAAGGAGCAGGGTACTCATAGACATTAAAGGAGGAATGTGAGAGCAAGCAGGCTGGGTCAGATACAAAGCTGGTGAATGTCTTTCAAGGCCATTTATATATATTGAATGTATCTTTTCCTGTGGGCAGAAATTATTTGCCTCTTTACCAGAAAAGATCTGAGTTCTCATGTAACTTACAGAGTCTGAATCTGTAATTCATAGTAAATAGCCATGTGAGACCAGGCATTTGCTGCGATGATGAAATAGCCTGGTGGGGCCTGGGAAAGAACGTCCCAGTGTGACAGTGGAGAGACTCGCCACCTGCTCTCTGACCTGATTTCCAAGTGTGGAGATAAGCACTTCCCATAGATAATGGTAAGACCTCTGTGAGGAGGCCATCTTGTGCATCAGGAAGTATCTTGGAGAACTCTTCACCGTGTAGGGTGTTATCAATCAGCCTTTCATCTGTTCTGTACTCATGCTGAAGCAGTGATTCTAGATAATAAGAAAGATTGTACTTGGGCCAAATTCCTTTACAAAGAAATTCTAGGTGGATAAATGCCAGCACTCAGTTGGTAGACCACTGAGCGAATTTGGGCAATGTGAGCCTGGAGATGCCTCCCTCGGGGCCACTCATTTTCACAAAAGGTCGGTTTGTTGGGCAATTCTTATGTTGGTATTTATTGGAGAAGGGAATTCTTACTGAAATTTCTTTTGGGGAGCCAAGAATAGGCACTTGGACTACGGCGTCTATTAAACAAATTCCAGGTACAACCAATAAATGTGGTCAAGTTCTTAGAATTTATAGTGAGAACCAACCCTCCTCTGTTACACTGTCATTTAGGATGTGCTGATGGGATGTGCTTATATATCATACACAGGGCACCCCAGAACTCAAGGTGGGGCCTTCCCTGAGTCAGGCAAGTAGAGGCAGGTCATGGAGGTGGGGTGTGAATGCAGGCCCCCTTCCTTCTGGCTCCTACCGGCAAATCCCTTGAGTCTGACTATCACACCACGTGACCTGTCTCAAGGCGGAAGCTAAAGCACAAGCTCCTTTGGGATCTATTTCCCTGCTGGAAATCTGTTACTAGAGCCTTGGGACTCAGAAGTGGAACCAGCTTCATAGCAGTTCGTGTGACTGTCCGTCTTCTCATCCCTGGCACTTTCCTTGTCGAAGATCCTCTGTTATTTAGTCACTCCTCATCCTCCTGCAACTCACGAAACCCAACGTTATAATTGCCTATCGGCATGACATAGGAAATTTCCCAGGAATTGGGCAGAGAGCAAACCTGGCCAGTACTTGAAATTGCTTCAAGCAGTATTGGTTTACCGGCCTTTAAACAACCAGCATCCAGTTAACCGTCGCAGGAGGAGCGAGAAGCAGCCGTCAGAACTTTGCGATGATCTGTGTGTGTGCGCAGTGAAGCAAATGGTGTGCATGTACTGAAGATGTGCACGCAAGGAGAAGGCCTGCGTCAGAATGCTGAAGCCTTCCTCCCATTCCAGGTTTTTAGGGTTTGGAACAGGCATGATTTATGCATCACACAAAAATGGATTTTCTTTTACTGGCTTTTTATTGCAAGAGGCAAGGGGAACACAACCAATTAGTTATGGTCAGTCAGAGTTGCCAAATCCTATATGATCACAGAGGAGAGAGAGCTAAGTAGGGCTTAGGAAAGCACATTTCATTGGCCCCAAAGGCAAGGAGATCAGTATATTCTGGTGCCGAGAATGAGCTAATGATGTCCAGGGATTTAACAAAATAAATGACTTGTTGAAGTTATACCCGCTAAGGCCGTGGTTTGCCAAGTGTGATGCAGGCAGCCCTGGAAACTGCTACATTTTGGAGGGAGGATGCAGAGGCTGGGGCCAAGGAGACAGAAATGCCTGCCTGCTCCTCTCCAGGCTGCGGTGGAGTCGGCCTCCCCTCCCACAGCCTGAGAGGGTTCACTCCAAGGGGCTGACACCCCTATGTACGGGGTGCCTGTTGAGGACCATAGAAATGCGAAGGGATTTAGACTTGATGTCATGCACCTGGACTTGATTTCAGGCTTCTGGACTCTGCGTGTGAGCCGAATCATGTTGGAAACGCAGAAGGAAAGCGGTGGCACTACCTTCCTGGTGTATATTTGTAAAATAGAAGTCCCGGTTGAGTGGATAGCTTTAATTTTTATGAAACTCAGGTTGAAGACATTGTCTAGTTGTGACTATCATTGTCATCTACATGTAAGATCCCAGTCTTGATGCATTTCTGTGTGTGTAGGTTCAGAGAAAAAGAAGTTATTTTATAGAAGAAAAATTTTGAGGGCTTACTAAGGGCCAAGCATTGTGCTAGGTGCTGGGAACCCAAGATCTGTGGGCATCTGAGAATCATGAGGTGTTGGCTGAGGGAAGGGCTGGTACACCACTACCTCCTGAGTGTCTGTTGCATTGTTGAACACACTGATTACATTACTTTGCTTTGTTACATTATACAGTTGAGGAGTGCGAGGCTCAGAGAAGGTATTTTGCCTAGTGTTTGAAGCAGAAGTGGTTGAACTGAGTTTGAATCCAGTCCCATGGGCTCCAGAGTCTCTACAGTCCTCTTGCAATGACCCTTCCTGTGACCCATGGGACGGTGGGGAGGTGCTCTCATCTTTTACATGAAGAGAAATCTCCATGTCATATCACTGCTAGGAAACGTGTCCTATCGCTGACTGGTCCATATCATTGTTGGTACCGTCTTCAGAGGGCCCAGCATCCACCACACAGCAGAACTAGGCCCAGGCCAAGAGCGTACAGAGGGTACCCCCAACCTCAGCTGCTCTGAGAACATAGTCACATAGCCAGGAAGTTACAGAGCAGCAAGAGTGGAGGGGCCTGGGTCCATGCGCTGCCTCATGAAGTTGTTACCCCAACAACTTTGGTCTGCCATGAGCAAGAAATGGACTTCCCAGTTCACTAATGGCCATTGTGATGTCGGGGCTCTTGGCTGGAGCAGCTTAGCTTTGACCCCAAACTGGTACAGGGTGGAGGTGGTATGTGAGTCCAGGTATCTTTGACACAGCAGTTGCTTTTGGGATGCTGCAGGGACTTCCCTTGCAGGTGCTCTGGGCTGTGGGGACCACCGAACTGCTCTCAGGCCTGTCACAGGCTTGTGGCCTCTGTCCACGTCAACAGGCCCAGTCCCTGTCTGCCACATCTCAGGCAACCGTGGCTCCTTCGTGGGCCCCTCCTCCACTCCCCTGTGCCCTGGGCTTCCTGCCAGCCTCACCCCTGTGCTGACATCACAGTTCAGAGACTCTCTCTGGGAGGCTGCTGTGGGAGAGTTTATTTCAGGTCATGCCTGTCTCCCAGGGCTGCCAAAATCAGGGTCATGTCCTGAACCAAGGCTGTATTTGACACTTCTGGTTTCTGTTTCTAAGGGATGGATAAAATGCAATTGAGTGAGAGTAAATAAAGGGACATTTGACCTTTGCAACACTTTGGAAGGGAGAGGAAGAGCTGCAACAGTGTGTAAAGTGAGAACAAGGGCTGTAAAGACTTTACAGCTTGTTTGACATTGTGGGCTTGGCCTTTACAACCCAAGGGGCCGGCCTCAGGCACAGCTGTGTTTCCTCGGATGGTGACTCCGAAGAGTGCAGTCCACCGAGTCACAGAACACGGTCCCCGTCCCGTGTAGCACCCTGGAAACATCGAGAAGGTCGCCTAGGTCCTCTTAACTTTTCCAAAATGAGACCAGACTCTCAGGCCAAGCAAAAAACAGGGAGTGCCAGCCAAAGAAACGTTTTCGTCCAACTCCATTTATCTGACTTTACCAGCATGTAGCTCTGTCTTATCAAAACAAGTCGTTTCCTCTCTGTTAAACTAGGCAGAAGTCCTGATAAATGTGGTGGGTGCGGGATTTAGCAAAAGACGGGTGTTGCTTTCCCTTGCCTTGGGCTGGTCAGTCTGTGGACGGTGACCTTCTCTGTCCTTGGTGGTGGGGGGATGGGATGTGTGGTGTGGGGTTTAGACTGTGAAGATGGAGATGATGCAGGTGAGCAGGCAAGCACAGACTTTCATGGTTACTGGGACTTTCACTTCTGTCCACCCTTTTTGTGCTCAAGGTCATTTGAAGCATTGTGTATTTCATTCATTTGCTCCTAAACTCCTCTAAAACACGGAAGGCATGCCTGAGGAAAGTTGATGACTTTTATTTTATAGAAGAGGAAAATGAAGGCAGACATTATACAGGTAGAAATGGAGAAGGTCCTTTAAAAAACATGTCCCACTAAGGCCAGAGGTGTAGACAGACAGCAGCAAATTGTTGAAGGTCAAGTCTCTTCTGTGAGCTCCTCTTCTCCACTATGAAGAATGTGCACCGAACACTGTTCAAAGTCACCTCCTGGATTTAAGAGCTGGGATCAGAGATGTCCCACTTCTTGACTCAGGCAGTTAGCTGCTAAAAGACAATACAGGGAAAATGAATTCACAAAACCATTGGGAATTCACACATTTGTGATGTTTATTATTCCAACTTTCAAGCATACACAAAGCAGGGGACCAATGTCCGGAGCCCTATGAGCTAGTACCATGGCAATAATGCCAGCCCCTGGCCTGCCTTGTTTAGTCTGCACCACACCCACTTCCACCCTGGGTTATTTTAAGCCAGTCCTGGATGCCATATTACTTTATCTATAAACACATCAGAAAGTATTTCTCACAGATAAGAACTTGGAAACCCCCACACAGCCACAAATCCATATTGACAACTAAAATAATTGGCAGACTCCTTAAACTAATTAGACAACAGTGATCAGAAGTCCCTGGTTATTTCACAATATTTTTAAGTTGCTAGTTTGTTCCCCTGCCCCCCAATTAGGATCTTGTAACCATTTCATCTCTGGGCCAGGTCCTGGGCTGGACACAGCAAGAGGACATCAGGGAAGAGGGGCAGACCATACCCAGTGGCTGGTCAGTGCTGTGGGAGGATGTCTGTGAACAAGGGCATGCTGTGGCCAGACACACACCCTTAGGGAATATGGTCACCCTCCAAGTGTGGTGGCGTTTGACAGAGAAACATGCATTCCACCTGGAGGGATCTGTGCACAGAAAAGCAAAGACGATGGTGTGTGCTGGAAACTAAAAGGCGCATCGGGCCTAGTGGAGGATGTAGAGGCTGGAAGGGTGGGCTGGGACCTCCTCAATGGGTCCTGAAAGCCCAGCTAGAATTCCGACTGTATTGGAGACCATGGGGATGCTGATGTGTTCCAATGGGAAACTTGCTAGATGGAAGCTTTTCTTCGTGAGGGTCTGCATGTTTCTGGCTTTGTGAGCCTCAAACCCTCCCCCCACACGCCGCCCCCCAACACACAACACCATCAGTGTGGTACCTCTGCCCAGTCTTCTGTCTCCACCCACCCAGCCCCACGACTTAACTTGCCCTCTGTTTGGCCTTGGGTTAGCCCAGGGACTGAATCCCATGGTGGAATGTCTTGTTTGAATAGAAAGGAGACACATGGAAAATTCTAAATATCTATGTGCAACTATGATCTGTATTCTGGCTTGCAGGGATCTCTGGTTTATAGCCGATCCTTAGCACTGGCCTGGAATATTGACATCCAGTAAGTATTTATTGAATAAAATAATTAACTTTGGGGTGGGGTGGGGGATCTTAAAACAACACAAATTCATAATCTTACCATTCTAGAGATCAGCAGTCTGCAATGAAGGTGTCACAAGACTGCTTCCTTCTGGGGGCTACAGGGAGAATCTTCTTCTTGCCTTTTCCATCTTCAGGAGGTGCCTGTGTCCCTGGGCTAGCGGTGCCTTCTCCATCTTCAAACCAGCAGCACAACATTTCGCAGTCCCTCTCTTGCCTCCTGCCTCCCTCTTTCTCTTATGAGGACCCTTGAGAGTTCATTTGACCACCATAATAATCAGGATCATCTCCCATCTCCACATCCTCAACTTAATCCCACCTGAAGAGTCCCTTTTGTGTACAGGGTAACATAGTCACCAGTTCTGGGTATTTGGATGTGGATGTCTTAGGAGGGCATTATGCTGTGACCACACGAACTACATAAAATTTGGTGCTCTGCGGATCAGAGACACATTCCCAGGATGGATGTAGGTCCAGGTACTTCAGGGGCCTTGACTTACGAGCTCTTTCTTCAGATGGTTTGTTAGAATTCTGTTTTAGTGTTGTAATAGATATTTCATAGTAAAGTTCAGATAAACCATTTGATGTCAACAATTATAGAGGGTGTAAAATAATAACACCTACGTGTTTACATAGGAAGTGGCTTTTTAGAACATAAACGTCGGTTGCTGAGGATTGCTCTGCTGTCTGTGGTTTGTCTCTGCTCAGGGCTGCACCAGCTAGAAACTGCTCTTCGCTTTAGCTCCAAAGTTCTGAGCCTGAGGATCTGCCCATGCCTCCATAGTGGGGTGGGAGCGGGATTTGGGGGCTCAGGGTCACAAATATGGCTGCCATCACCTCCCCCTGAGCACAGATTTTAGAAATTTGGGGCTGCCAGCTATGCAGACAGCCACCAGCCCTCATCTCTGGATGACAGCTCCTTAGTCCCCTCCGTGATCTGGGCCTAGAGCTGCCTAAAAGGTGACATTGTTTTTATAGGAACATATGGCACTAAGATTGCTAAACTCCCTTGGATGGTCCAAGACATCTTAACCTTCACCAACCTGGCCTTCATGTCACATTCACAAGGTCCTGTTGTAATTTCAGAATCATGGACTCCTATTTGAGGTGCACTGATTAGATTTAGAGTTGTGTGTGTGTGTGTGTGGGGGGGGGGGGTTGGAAGAAATAGGAAGACGTCTGCTTCAGAGAAAGGAGAGATGGAGTTGGTTGATGGCTGGTACATTTTCCCCCTTTCCCCACACTCTTGTGGTAGGAAAAAGTATGCTTTGCTGAGAGGTGAGAAGGAGGAAAAGGAGTGGTTCTTCCCAACTGAGAAGACCTGTAGGGAAGGCCCGCTCCTCTCATTACCCATCACATTCCACAGAGGTAAACCAGCAGGAAGACATGACATCATGTCCAGTTCTGTGAGTCGCTGGACAATTCTGTGGTTCCTGACCCAGGCGAAACGCATGATCACCAAATGGGAAAGTGCAGGTTGTTACAATGCGAGATCCCTGACATCCAGGCTCCTCTTTGCACTGCTTCTCCTTAGAGCAACCCAGGGAAGCACATACGTGAATACTTCCTAAGTGCCAGAGGCTGTGATGGGCGTCTGGACTCTGGAGTCTACAGTTAGTAGGATTAATGGTAGGAGCAAATGTGGGTTAAGTAGAACACAGTGTGGGATTAGTGGCAGAGACTAAAAATGATGAGAAAGCAGCAAAGCACTCACTGGAGTTTATGGGACTTTTAAGGCCTTAGAGGTTGGATCTGGCCCAACCTCATTTCCAGTAGCAGAGGGAGCCACGGAAGGTCTCAGAGCTTGGGCATGAGGATAAAGCTATGCATCCCAGTGCAGGATGGTTAGGACAGGTGGGAGTGGAGGGGCATCTGAGCTGAGAGGTCATTGAAAGAGGCTGTCCTCAAACTAACAACCGTCCATTCTGTGAGGGTGACATTGAGAAAGAAGGTGAATGAGATTTGCTGACACAGAATGATAAGCCTTGGTAAACTCTTCAATGGCTCCCCATTCCCTTGGGATGATCAGACTTAGCTCCTCAGTGTTGCTTGCATGTATGTTCCCTGTTCTTCTCTCCCATCTCACCTCTCTCTACCTTTTCCCGTGTGTGTGTGCCTGATGCCTGAGTAGCTGGATGACCCACCCTTCTCCCATGTGCCTCACACCTGGACTCAAGTTCTTCAGACATATGATGGCCTTGGCCTAGACACTCTCCTTCTCCCTCAGCCCTGTCTGTCCCCTATCCCATCATTCTTACCTCAGCACAGGGTTCTACCCACTGGGACCCTCTCTTGAACCCAAACCTAGAACTGACTCACGGGGCCCTTCCGTGTGCCTGGCCCTTGGGCTGTGACCACTTTTTGGGCGTAGATTTTGCTAAGCTACACTCCTGAAGGTATATCCCTGGCATTGTGGGTACTCAGCAAAAGAGTCTGAATGTCTAAAGGATGGAATGAATGTGAAAAATGGGGAGGAGGGGAGGGCAGGGAGCTAACACAGACCAAGATTTAGTCCTGGGCCACTGGAGAAGTCATCCAAATAGTTAAGTATTCAAAGTTCTGTTCTGCAAACACCCCATTAGGAGAACGAAAGGACATGCTACAGACAGAGAGAGGATACTGCCAATCACACACCTAACAGAGGACTTGCATCCAAAAATATAACAAGTGTTCTAAATTCAGCTGCAGAACAAAGCACAATTCTATTAGAAAATGAGCAAGAGATTGAATAGCTCACCACATCACTAGTCATGAGGGAAATGCAAATTAAAACCATAAGGAGCTATCACTCCACACCCTTCAGAACAGCTAAAATAAAAACAGTGACAACACCAAGTGCTGGTGAGGATGCTGAGAAATGACCTCTCACCGGCGCCTGGTGGGAGTGTGAGATGGCACGGCCACCCTGGAGACATCTGGGCAGTTTTATAATGTCGAGATACTCACCATGCCACTCAGCAATCACTCTCCTTGGGATTTGTTCTAGAAAAATGAAGACTGATGTTGACACAAAAGTTTGGAGCAGCTTTATTTGTAAATAGTCAAAGACTAGAAAACAGCTCAGATGTCCCGCAGCCACAGACGTTTGCAACTGTGAAGTGGGAGGTGCTGACACCGCCCCTTTATATGTGTCTCAAGAACATGGGCTGAGGGAGAAAGCTGGTCTCAAGAGGCACACACCCAGCATCCCATTTGTGTAACATTCAAAGTGACAAAACCGTAGGGATGGAGAGAGGTCAGTGGTGGCCAGCGGTTAGGGTGGGGCGGTGACCATTCAGGGGTGGCAGTTAATTCGTTATGACTTCATCAGGTGGCAGGTACAGAAACCTGGGACGAACTGGTGTATAGGAAACGTGAGTTCATTTGTTGGCTTGTGTAGCTCAAAGCCCAGGGGCAGAGTGGGCTGATGTCTGGCCCCGCCCCGATTCCTTTCTGTGGATCCTCAGGGCCAGCTTCACTCTCAGGCAGGCCCTGTTGGGCAGCCAGACAGGAGCTCCAAGACTTGGGAGGGGCAGCCTCGGACCTGGAGGCTCCCGGATGCCTGGGGACCTCTGGATCCCTGTTCAGACCACTCAGACCAGGTGGACTCCCAAAAGAAAGCCATGTCCCTGGGTGGAGAGACAAGGGTAGAGTGGACCAACTTTAAGTATCGTTCACTGATGTCTCACCCGCTGCCGGCCAGCATAGGGAGCAGTGTTTAGAACAGCACCCCTCACATGGTCAACTCGGGAATGGCTGAGTCGTTATGCAAAATGAATCTCTGTCCAATTAGCCAAGAACTCACAAAGATCACACATGGGGGTTGTGCTGTTTTGGAAGGTGAGCCTCCCGTTCAGTGGAGATGAGTTCTGAGGATGGAGGAGCCGGCTGCTGCGGCCTCAGCACCTGCCACAGTCTGTTAGGATGGCCATAGCCGTGGCTAATGACAAACCAAACCACCGCAGAACGAATGCGTCGCTCCAGCTTCCCGCTGGTCTCTTTGCCATGGAGAGGTGTTTGTTTCAAACAATCGAACAAAATCGATGGAAGGTGTATAGACTCACTCGCTTGGAAAGTTATTTGGGAGGTTATCATGTAGCAGGGTCCAGGTGAAGTGGAGAAGATGAGGAAGAAAGCTGTGTGCAAGGAAATTGTTTCCAAAGTATAATTCTGACAGCCTCGAGCTTTTAGTAGAATTTAGTTTTGAATGAAAAAAGCTGACTAAGAGAAGAGAATCCTGGCGTTTCAAAGCAGGTTCTGCGTCTGGGCATTTCAGTCAAGCCCAGCCATGGTCCCCACTCCTGGGCCGTCTGTTCTCACCGATGTGGGGGTTTGGGGAGGTCAAAGTTACGTATAACGAGTTGTACAGTTTGATAAATTGATAATCCTATGTAACCCTCACCCCTGATAAAATACAGGCTATCTCCTTCACTTCTCTCCCCCGCCTGCTAGAGGCAGCCAGTCTCCTGATGATATTTTTTCCATTGATTTTTTTTTTTAGAGGAAATGGAAGGGCTGGGGAAAGACAGAAAGAGAGGAACATCAACATGAGAGAGACGCATCCATTAGTTGCCTCCTGCACACCCAGGTACGTTTCCAAAATCAAACCTGCGACCCTTCAGTCCATAAGCTGTCACTCTAACCACTGAACAAACTGGCCAAGGCTGATCTGGTTTTGCACTTAGACATGGAGGCACGCAGTTTGCATTCTGTGCTGCTGTCCCTCAGCGTAATACCTGTGAGATTCATCCTCATTGCTCTGCAGATTCATCCTCATTGCTCTGCAGAATGTTTTGGATCGGAGGAGGAAGTGTTGTATTGCCAGGATCTTGTATCATTTTCCTCCCACTACAGAGTGTGGGGATGAGATGCTGCCCTGTGGCTGTTTGGCCCCGTGTGGATGAATCCCCAATTCCCTGGGGAGAGGGAAGCTCATGTCGTGGGTGAGGGGCCCCAATTTTGTGACCACTTTCATGACCACTCGTAACTGTGTCCGCAACCCCAGCAGGGTCTGCACAAAAGGTCCCACCCGGGTGGTTTAGAATAAATGTTAAGTGAAGAATGAATGAAATGCAGGAACCTGATGGTTGAGGCATCTTGGGGCCATCACTGCTCATGTGGTCCTCCAGCAGCTGGCGTGAGAAAGTGGTCAGTCAGACTCCGTGCGATTCATCTTAACAGGAAGGCTGGCCCTCAGATGATGGGCTGGTCGTGGAATCCATGTGGAGAAGTTCCAAAATCAAACAGTAGAATGTTCAGAATTCTCTCGCTCCGTCTAGAACTCGATTCTTGTTGCCGGGATTCTGTTTTTCCTTACAACAAAGCAGGAATTTAGATGCTCTGAAATGTCAACAAACCAAAGGTTGTAGGCTCATGGGGGGCCTGGGGTTCTTATTTCAAACTTGAAAGGGCTTGGAATAAGAATACATCATCACTAATTAGACCTCTGGCTCCAACAAGGCAAAAAGAAGCTTTATCATAACCACCCACAGGCTGGAGGGAGATAAAAGCCGCTCCTCTAAGATTGGGGACCACAGGCAGAGCCGCACTTCGCCTCCACACTGGGGGCTCCCGCCAGCTGGAGGCCAGCCCTGAACATCACAGGCCCGCAGACTTGATGGGAGCAGAAGGGTCATCTCATCAGCTGTGTGTGCAAGGAGGCCTCCACCAGCCCCGTCACACCCTCCCATCCTCATCTGGGCTCCCACAACTCCCCTCTCCTTTCTCCTACTCTGTGGAAACGGGGGTTGTTTCAGGAAACAGTGTATATGAATCTAATGAATAACCAAAGCTTAGAATCAGGCTTCCAGGAAAAAGATGCAGAACACTGTCAGGCCCCCTGCAAGTCCTTTGTTTTGTGGGGTGGAGTGCGAACTGCAGGAGGTATTTAGAGTTTTCTCTATTGTTCCACTGCAGTGGAGGTAAGCATGCTTTGAGCTGTTCCTGCATTGGGACTTCCGGTTTACAAAGTCCCTCCCTCCACCCCACCACACTGAGTGATGTCTGACCAGGCAGGTGCCTTGGTAACTTCAAGGGGCTCTTCCAGAATGGAAGGATGTCGGAATGTCTACCTCACCCTCACTCACAGGGCCAGAACTTGTGAGAGGGGACTTTTCGCCCACTGAGAATTGGGACCCCCTCATTATATCTTTTCTAGCACCCAGTAGATTGGGTACAAATAGTAGGTGCTCCATAAATACAGGAAAAAATTATAACCCTCACAGTAGACTCTTCTTGACATCCAACCTATGCACTATTTAGCTTTTTTAAAATTTGCACAGCTCTTCGAAGCAGAAGACCAAACTCCTTCCCAAAGCTCTCCAACAAAATAGAAATGATTCAGTATTTGAATATACTTTCTTTAACTAACAGCACTGACTTGGTGTAAGGTCAGCCAAGTAGCATGTATCGAGTCTTAAAGACATTCATATCCTGTGTTCCAATATTCTACTTCTGGGAATTTATCCAAAGAAAAGAGTTCAAAATATGGGGGGGAAATTCTTATGCCCCAAAATATTCATTATAGGATAGCATTATTCATAATAGTGAAGAGTATAAAGGCACCATATGTCCAACAGGGAGATTATTAAATGAACTGCAGTAAATTCTACTTAATGGATGACGAAAAAGCAATAACACTTATCAAGAGTTAACAACCCTTATTCATACGTCCATGAGTCATGGCAAAGTGTTCTGTGTGATAGCCCTGTTCTGAAGAAAGAAGATTAGGTTTATGATATATGAGAACAACTTTTCTTTTCTTAAACTACATATAAAACTTCTCAAAGAGAGTCTGGCAAAAAAAAAAAAATGCTCACCATGGTTTTCTCTGGGTGATGGAGCTTTAAGTGATTTCTTCTTCCTTTTAAAAAATTTCCAAATGTTCTATAATGACATTTTATCATGGAAACCTCCCAATAAGATGTTGGCTTCCCTTTGTATGTTTCCTACTCGTGTATATGCTGATTACTGTTGTTCTGACACCATTCCCTGTGTGTGTGTCACCTTCTCAATGCACTGGAAATTCCTTGAGCAAACCAGTGACACCCTGGAGACCTGGAGTCCAAGTGCAATGCAGGGCCCTGCATGCAGTGGGTCCCCTCCGTGCCTACAGAGCAGGACGCATGCCTTACCTGCGCATTTCCCCCACTGTGCAGATGAGGAAACAGAGAGGACCTCAGCCTGCCAGAGGACACAGCGCTGGCCGTGCCGGATCTTCACCACACACCACCGATAAACTTCAGTGGGGGATTAATATTTTTAGTCTATTAATGTTATTCCGGAAACCATGTGAATCATTTCCAAACACCTCCATTGTTTCAGTGCATACTTTCCTTATGAGGCTGCCTTTGGTGGCCAAGGAATTCGCATGCTATAGCAGAGTGCTCATAAATCTCCAAACAATAGCCCCCAATTGTCTGCTTCTCTGGCAGGAGGACAGACACTGCAGCTTTGGACTCACTTTCTTCCAAATATGCACACTGTCAAAGACAGAGGACCTGGCGGTGACTTCAGTAATCAGGGTCTCATTGGAGCACGCCACTGTTGTAGCTGTTAAGAAATAGACTTCCAGGCCGGAGCTCCAGTGGCGCAATCGGTTAGCGCGCGGTACTTATAAGAAATAGACTTCCAGGAAGATGGTCAAAAGGATAGCTTTCCTCGGGCTAAATATTCTTCAAAGTGAGAGTCGTACCCAAAATAAAGGACAACTAACAAAAGCTCAGCAGGGAACTCTCTAAAAGTAATGAGGAAATTTAGAGAAGGCCATCCCTGGTCCAGTTAGCAATAACTCAGTTGCTCCATGGGGTGGGGGAAGGGACGTAGGAAAAAATAGAGGGGAGAGACCCACCGGGCTGAGGTTGGAACACCCTTTAAACGCTGTTACTCAAGCATCCCTGAATTTACACTCTTTTTGGAAGAGTGGAAAATGCAAATATCTGTAAAAGTGAAACAGGTTAGTGGTATTTGAATACTAAACTTGTAATTAGAATAGGTATTTTGAAAGACCAAGCAAAGATGCAATGTTGATCAGACTCCAAAAGCATTGCCCAAATCCATAAAGATGACAACACAAAGGACCTGGTAGAATGAGAAAACGTCAACAATGAATCGCAGAGGTTTTACTTGCAAATATTAGGGATGACCGTGGAGGTGGTAGTAGTAACCATGAGAATTGTGATAATAATAGCAACCCCATTTACTGGGTGCGTGATGCATTGTCTTGTTTAATCTCACAGCAACCCAACAGGGCAGGCAGTCTCGTATCAATTGTCCAAATAAAGAAACTGGGAAGATGACATAATTAATAAGCAAGCAGGACCACGTTGCAACCCAGATATAACTTTCAGGCCTGTACCCTCCATGTGGAAATGAATAATTCAAAGATTAGTTCCAGGCCCGGCAGGTGCGGCTCAGTGGCTGAGCATCCAGCCATGAAGCAGATCACAGTTCAATTTCCGGTCAGGGCACATACCTGGATTGAGGACTCGATCCCCAGTGGGGAGTGTGCAGGAGGCAGCCGATCAATGATTCTCATCATTGATGTTTCTACCCCTTTCTCCCTCTCCCTTCCTCTCTCTAAAATCAATTTAAAAAATTAATTCCAGAAACTTTCCTGACTGACAGTGGATCTTGGCATTGACATTACAGGCAGCACAACTTGCCCCAAAGCAAATTTAAAAGTAAAGCTCCACCCAACCTCCAACCCCAGGCACCTACTTGCCAAGGTTTTAGATTAAGAAAAGGAAGAAAGGATCATATAAACACCCATGAAGAAGAGAGAGATCATAGCTGAATATTTTGGAATGCATCCATTAGACTTTTGAAATGAGAATAGTTTGGATGAAATGTTACAAAAATACAATTTCAGTATATCTCCTCTCTGCTACATATCCCCAATGGGAGCTTCAAACGAGGCATGTCTAACACATCACTCTTGATTTTCACCTGGAAACCTGCCCTGGCCCCTTATTTTTGTTAAACAGAGCTCCTATGTCCAGGCTGCTACCACACCTTCTCCACGTCTTCTATAAGGGAGGAGAACTAGGTGCCCAGTTTCTCCAATCTCTCTGAATAGTTAGTGAAATGTATACCAACTCATCAGGAATTTCTGGAATTGTTGCCGATATCCTGGAAGTCCAAGCCAACCACAAGAGTCATCCCCACCGTATGCAGCCAACCTGAAGCAGCTCCAGCGGGGGGCATCAAATTTCAGGACGACCTGGTCAGGTGTGGCCTGCGAATCAGCCAAGCTTGCCTAGGTCACTGACCTCGCAGTGATGTCATCCTACAACCTACCCATTTGGATTTTTGGGGACCCCACTTGAGGTGGGGTTTTATTCTATTTCCAAATTGTAATAATTAGAAGAAGGTGATTATAATTGAATCTAAGAAGCAAAGATGCATTTAACAAATTTTACAAAACTTCAGTATATCATATTGCAAAAATATGTAAATCCACTAAGAAAAAGAAACATGAATATACTTAAGCAGAGGGGGATTAAGACTATCTTCTTAAATAAAACAGAAGTGGTGCATATATAGAAAGCACAGTGAAAGGTATTTAAAGGCAATCAAAACATGGATACGACATACTGTATTTATAACACGAAGAACAAGCATTTTTTCATATGGCAATGTTTCCCAAATTTTAGGCATCTGCATGCTAATTTTAAAGTTTTGCCTTTTCCCCTCCACACTTTGGGACTTCCATCTTCCCCCATGAAAACACGGCACAATAAAGAATATAAATAGATGGACAATGGCAGTCAAAACAGAGAAAACAGCACAGCTTTCAACCCTCCCCCACCACCAAAAGGGCGCTTGACATATGTAAAAAACCATTCTGAAACATCACCAAGTTGGTATGTGCTGCTACTTATTTTATTAGGGAAATCCGGAAAAAAATATAGGCAAGTCCCACTTAAAATCTAGGGTAATTTCCTCTCCCAAGTAAATTCTTACTATACCGGTAATAGGACTTCTCCTCACAGAGCAGACCTAATTTATCTTATGGAAAAGTGGCACCAGAATGTGTATTAAGACAGAAAAATTTAAGGATAGCATAAATATCTGAGCAGTTACCAAGATGGCACTCTAAAAATCAAATTATTTTTTTAAATATATTTTATTGATTTTTTACACAGAGGAAGGGAGAGGGATAGAGAGTTAGAAACATTGATGAGAGAGAAACATCGATCAGCTGCCTCCTGGACACCTCCCACTGGGGATGTGCCCGCAACCAAGATACACGCCCTTGACTGGAATCGAACCTGGGACCTTTCAGTCCGCAGGCCGACGCTCCATCCACTGAGCCAAACCAGTTAGGGCAAATCAAATTATTTTTACAATTTTTTTCTAATTATAAAAGGAATCCATGTATATTGCAGATCACTCAAAAAATACAAGAAAACAAAAATAAGGAAATAAAATTTATCCAGAGATAACCACTGTTAAGATTTTTATACATTTTCTTGATATCTTAATACATAGGTAAATGTATAAATATGTTATATCAGTATAGATATACTATATTTTCACATAAATGTGTTCCTGTGGTATCTATGGTTCTGTAACATGCCTTTTCTTCTTACTAATATTATTAGCACTTTTCAAGTTTACTAAAAACGCTTCTCAAGTACCATTTTAAAGTCTCCATGGTATTTCATAATTAATAATAATTATAGTTTATCTGGCTATACTTTGTCCTAACACCTAGGCACAGGCACCCTTACACATTAGCTCAGGTGGGCATTCAATTAAAATAAGACATTTGAAATATATTAGCACTATTATGATTCCCTCCTTTAACCAATTTCTTCACTTATCTGACCAAATATTTCAACAAGTAAAAGGACTCCTAAGAGGGCAGTGTGTTTCTCCATTTGGTTACACCCTTTTTTATGACCATAGCTGGAGGCTTGTGTTTTCATCTGCTTTACAAATGTGTGCATGGTGCGTTTTATAGTTTTCATATGTTTAATATTTTTTATGCACTCAGATCTACCAGTCCTCCCATCTTGGGTTTCTGCTCTTGATATTATGCTCACGTCTCTCAATTTAGTCAAATTTCTCTTATAATCCCTTACAAAATTTCTACACATGTCTTAACCTAACTAATGCTAAGTCTTTAACAGATTGGGTTACTATTTTGAATAGGTTCTCTGTCCTCACTATTGTTTGCCAATTGGTTATTGCCAGGATCTGGAAATACTACTGGATTTGTCTATTAATTTTATTATCCATCATTGTCATTTTCTTTCTTAGTTTTACTAATTTTAAGTTCATTATTTTAAGTGAACTTGAGGCAGTCTAGTGGCTCAAAGCTCTGATTCTGGAATCAACCAGGCATGTGTTTGCATTCTAGAGATACCATTTGCTAGATCTAGGTCTTGGGCATGTCATGACGTTGGTTGGGATGACGCCAGGGCTATCTCTTGGCTTTTTGATAATAGCTATTCTAACAGCGTTGAGGTGACATCTCCTTGAGGTTTTGCTTAGCATTTACCTGATAATTAGTGACGTTGAACATCTTTTCATGTGCCTGTTGGCCATCTATAAGTCTTTGTTGGAAAAGTGGTTTCTAGGACCAACTGGACTCAGGATCAGGGACCCCTGTTGGGTTCATGGGTGCCAGTGGCCCCTGCTGGTGCTCTCTGCCTGAGGGTGGACTCCAGCAGCAGAATTAGATATGGACAATTGGCCCAATATGCAATAAGAGCTAACTCTCCCACTCCAACCTTTTTTATTTTCTTTCTTGCTTATCTCTAACTCTAAAGAGATGTTGAAATGTGTTGGGCAAAGACATCTGGGTAGCTTCCAGGTAGCAGCAGGCTTGTCTTCATGGAGAGGATTTATGACTTTAGATATACAGCTATGAAAGGAGAATAAAAGCCAGGATGTAGAACTATTCAAGAGGGTTTCCCACCAAGGAAAAAAGTAAAAATGTTTTTAGGATGTTTCCTTTTATTTCTAGTTATCAACATTTTTTAAATCAGATAATGTTGCAAAAAATATAACAATGTCTTGTTAGCATCGGTGGGAAAAAAGGCAAATAATTTTTCGTTGTTGATCTTTTTCCTTTTTGTTTCCTTAATATTGTCTTTCCAAAAGGAAAAGTTTTGAATTTTTATAAAGTCAACTTTATCAAGTTTTTCATTTATGGTTCATGTCTTTTGTATCCCATCCAACAAATCTTTGCCTAATCAAAGAGTGCAAAGATTTTTCTCCAAGAAATTATATAATTTTTTATTTTACATTTAGGGTTCTGGTCCATTTTGAAGTTATTTTTTTTGAGTGTGATGTGTGTTAAGGGTCGATGTTGATTTTTTTTCTAGATGAATATCTGGTTGTCTTAGCACCATTTGTGGAAAAGAGATTTCTTTCTTCATTGAGATATTTTGACATTGTTATTAAAAATGACTTGAGCATGTATATGTAGGTATGTTTTTATTGATGTGTAAAGATACAATTCAGTTTTAACCTTACACTTAAATCCTACAATACTACCAAATTCATGTAATTACTTCTGGTAGTTGTCTTATGCATGAATAGGTGTTGATTTTTGTGAATTTTCGTCAATTTTTTTTCCTGCTCAATTGAAATAATTGTGTATATATTTTTTCCTTTGTTCCATTAATGTGGGATATTACACTGAATGATTTTCAAATGTTGAACCAGCTTGCATCCCTGGAATAAACCCTACTTATTATGGTCTACTAGAGGCCTGGTGCACGAAATTCGTGCATGGGTGGGGTCCCTAAGCCTGGCCTGCGATCAGGGCCCATTGGGGCCGGGCCAATTGGGGCTGGGTCAATCAGAGCCTGCCAGCTCAGGGCTGGGGGGCGGGTGGTACGGGAAGGATGGAGGCAGACACTATGGGAGGTTGACAGGGGGTAGGAACCAGCCAGTGGGAGGGACCAGCCGGGGGAGAGGGACCGCGGGAGGTTGGCCAGACGTGGGAGGTTGCTGTGGGAATGCACTGACTACCAGGACGCTGCTCCTAGAGTGAGTGTCTACCCCCTGGTGGTCAGTGTGCATCATAGTAACTGGTCAACTGGTCATTCCGGTCATTCCGTTATAATGGTCACTTGGGCTTTTATATATATACTGGTAGATAATTTTCTTTTTGTTGTTCAGATTGGGTGTTTTTCATTGTTTTAACTTTTAATTTACTGATTCTTTACTCTGTCCTCTCCACTTTTCTGTTGAACTAATCCATTAAGGTTTTATATTTAATTCCTCCTGCAAGAAGGGCCACCTGCTGGCTGGTCTGCGTGGACTTCCTGGTGTCACCAGTCTGGGCACAACTTGGAGCTCCTGGAGCTTGCCTTGTATGGCCAGAACAGGTCACAGGAACCAGGGAACACAGTTAGCCTACAGGAGGGCGGACTGGAGTCCAGAGCAGCTCAGTGCAGGCCAAAGTCTGGCCACCAGATCCAAGTGGACATTCAGATACAACTGGAGAAATGCAAACTTGAAGAAGGTTCTGGACACCCCTTCTTTGGTCTGGCCCTTGGTTACCAATGATGACCTCAGACATGTTGCAAAGCTCTAGGAGTCCGCCCAGACCCTCACCACCTCCACCATGCGGGGCGTTTCCCAAAATGCATACAGGCCATCGGGGCCAGCATTGTGGCTTGCTGTTAGGCTGACTGGTGATAAATATTTCAGAGGGTCACGGTGACAGTTTCTCTCGTTCTGTCATTTTTTGGACAAAGGATCTTCCTGCAATGGTCATAACACGCACAGTGGCACTGGTGACAATTTTGCATTATGCTGACAGTTTCTACTGCCCTGGATGATCCGTCTCATCATTCCACTCAAGCACACAGTGAGTTATTTCCCTTTTCTATGGACACAGCGATGTTGGCTGCTTCCCCCAAGGTGACTGGTCAGCAATGCAGGTGCAGGGACCTGCACAGGACACCCACCTCTGCAGGTAGCTGAGCCTCGCGATGAAGAAGGCCTTGTGGCTGCTGTTTACCCACCAGCTGCTTGCTAATGGCGCGGCCGGTTTATCCTTTTTACCTGCCAACCATTTGGTATCTTGGCATATCAAAGAGTTAACGGTGTCCGCAAAGCAAACACAGAATAGTTTCTTAATTCCTCCGCCATGTTTTCAGTGCTAATTGTGTTTAATGGAAGAAGGATTCATGCTTGGTTCAAACAAATCCTTAAATTGGAAAGAGT
>NW_006294767.1:678382-684433 GCF_000327345.1 Myotis davidii
AGGGCGGAGGGTCGGGGAGGGAGTGGACAGTGGACGGCGCACCCGCCGGTGGAGACCGAGGACAGACCCGCGGGCCTGGCACTCAGCAGTGCTAGCAGCATCTGGTCTGCATTAGACAGAAGCATTAAGGACATTGGCTTCTTGGCTGATCATAAAGCAGTTACTTATTGTGGTTGCATTTAAAGAGCTGCCCACGTTTCCCTCTTGATTGGAGTCCCTGCTCCCTTGAAAGCACAGCGCAGACGATCTCTAGTTCAAAGGGCATCGAGCGTGGGCCCTAATTACGTGTTCAGTCAAGATGCCTTTTCTTAGCACCGGAACACCCAAGGCTGGTGGCTCCAAGTGACAGTGAATGAAGTCCTCGCCAGTGCTGTCTCTCCCAGGCTGTCTGGATGGCTGAAGATGCTTTGGCCCATGCTTTGGTTGTAGAAAACTACAAGAGGATTTTAGAAGAGCAGCATGTCCTTGGCAAGCACAGTAGATAATCCTCCTGTATTCTGTGACTTTCCTCTTTGCAATTGTGGTTCCAAACAGCGGAGAGCGGTTTCCTAGGAAATAAATAGCAAGGAGATGGAAGAACAAGGGCTGGCCAGTGGGGTGCTAGCGGGTGGACAGCCACCATCTAAGAGGTGCCCCCTACATCTCGATGTCCACGCCAACATCACCAAGCCAAACTCATTGATGTGTACTTACTGGAGCCCCTACAATAATAACAAGCCTCGGAGAATGCCAATTCTTTCAACATCTTATTTACGGTATGGAGAGAGTGCTTGTAAAATCTGGAAACTTCACAGCAGAGCTTACAAAAGTCTTGGTAATACTCAGCAAAATTTCTAGTGAACAAGGGCCAGGCTAACAGCAGGATTCAATTACCCATGGAGGACTTAAGGACAGTTTCACCAGCCGGGGTCAACTGAGCGAGGGTAGATTATACAAATGGACTTTCCGTATTCGGCCTTCATTTTTCTGCTCCTTCTGGATCCAGTAGTCAAAACTCATCTCAGCTAGCACTTCATATTTACACAATGGGCCGAGGACCTGCCGTTTCTGACAGGGAATACCAAAAAAGGCTACTCTCCTCCGACTTTAGGGAAGGGGAGAGAACTCCTTAATTTTGCTGCCAGTGAAATCAACCAGACATGTAGGAATGAAAAAGAAAAGCAGGCACCATGGAGACTAGTGACAGGAGGGACATGGTCCAGGGCCAGGGCTCCTGGCCTGGTTGGGTGTTATCCTGTCACCTGGACAGCGGGTGAGCAGTATCTACAGTAGGGTATGTGGGTCACACCTGGGAGGTCACCGCACCCAAACTCTGCTGGGGCAGGGAAATTCTCACACAGGAAACACCTCGACCCACTGCCACAGCTGCCCGTGTTCTCTGCACAACCCACGTGAAACGGCACTCAGAATTTAATGACCTGGACAACCCTGAGGCCAGGACGAGGGTTGGACTGAGGGCCCTTTTGACAGCTCACTATGTGGGATTCAAGCACAAAACGGGCTCTGTGAAAGCAGAAGGGTTCTGAGACCACAGGGACAATAAACGTTACATCTTTAGCGTGTAGCTTGGGATGAGCTGTAAGAGTGAGAGGAAATGCTGGGGGAGGCCCTGCAGTGGCAGCCAGCGTCCAGGCAGGCCCTTTAGCAAATGCTGGCTCACGAACACCTCAACAGTCCTGCAAGGTGAGCCCTTTTCAGCTGAGGAAACCAGCTTGGGAATGTTGCTGAAACGGGTCACATTAAGCAATAGGCTGGTTGGTTTATTGTTCAAAGGACTCACCGCCTCTTCATGGCCCCACTGGTGTCAGGTTTGATTGCTTGACTTGCTTTCATCAATGAAATGTGAGTTATGTCTGAGCAGAGGTTTTGTGGACCATGGCGTTCCCATCAGGTCCCCTTCTTCTGGGCCAGGAGATTTCCATTTCCCAGAGGTGTGTCAGTCCGGGTCCCACAATGGAGCAGAGCCCCTGCTGACCCTCCACGTGCAGGTAGTGTGAGCAAGAAACTCTTGCTTATAGTTGGAGGCCCGTGAGATGTTGTGGTTGTTTGATATTGAGCATAACCTGGCTTAAGCTGACTGATTATGAAGCCAGGATTCAAGTCCAGGAGTGACCAGCTCCAGAGCTGACCTCTGTGTAGCAGGAAGTATGACCACCGACATCTGACAGAAAGGAAGCTGTGCCTCGGGGATACCAGGCCTGGAAGTTCTCAGTAACAGAGATGGGACTTTCACTGGTTCTCTGATTCTGACGGTCACAACGTCACCCCAGAGAAGCCGCAGGGCTGCTGTGCTGAGCCAGCCCAGGACACTGTCCTCTTGCAGTTCCAAGGGCCCCCAGCCTCAGGGGACATGCTCTTTGGAAGACTTCATATATTGGGCATTTTTGTCATGCATTCTACTTTTATTTCTCCCTTTTTTCTGGTTTCAGAAGTCCCTTTTTAGGTGAGAAGCCCTTCTTGATGGTTCAAGCGAAACTGACCCCTCCCTTCCATCTTTTGCCAGAGAAGTAAACACATGACCCAAGGTTGGCCAGTCAGAGAGCCCCATTCATCTGTCCACAGTGATTGGTTGAGTGAGCTGGGCCAATCAGAGCCTACTGTGGGACTTTTGCTGGAGTACCAAGAAAGAAGCTCTCTGCTCAGATGGACATTGCTAGCTTTCAGTATAAGCCATGTTCCCATCACATGAGAAGTTTCCCTGAGGATGAAACCAATTCAGAAAAAGGCAGAGACCCAAGATGAGTAGATTGAACAAGAGATAGTCAAAATGACTTTGATCTAGCCATGCCTGAAGCAAGCAAGATCTACTCTTATACTTTACATGACAAATGATTTCTTTTTCTGGGTGTTGTTCAAAGTAGCTTGGGCAGGGTCTCTCAGTTGCACCCTAAAAAGACCTAACATCATATGAAATGGCACTGCTGAAACATTTGATGTACTTGTAGGTATGATGGATACCTTCCACCATTCATTCATTTCCATTACAGGTAGAACCAAACCAGGCAGTGTGCTAGGCTCCATCTTACTGCAAATCTGGGGAGCAGTTATGAGACACCATTTCCACGCATACTTTGAAGGTAGAATGTATTTACTGGTATTGAACATGGTCCTGCATGGTAAAGCTATCACAGCATAATTCATGCGTGCACCCACAGACACGCACACACAAACATGTGCACACAGCTACATAATGAAGCTACTGGACAGCAGGAGGCAGAGGGATGTGCCCTGGGAATGGTCACAGAGGACCCTGACAGTGACTGCCAGACACAGCTATTTTGGCCCAAGCTTCTTTGTGGAGAGAAACTGGTCCACTCCTAAGGCCTGGCTTCAAGGGAGGACAAGCAAGTTCGGTAGCTGTGGTAATAAGAACTAGTGGTGGTGAGAACTAGCTCATGGGAACAGTAGATTGACAGAGCTGTCCTGCTTGATAGAAGCTCTGCAGAAATCCACCCTGGCAAAAATGCACAGCTGTCTGGCTCTTGGCAGAGGGGGTGGAACAGTGTGGATGCTAACTAGCTTTCGAGGTACCGCTGCCCACTGGGGCCTCAGCATGTAGCAGGCCAACAGTGTGGCATCTGGCCTCATCATCAGTCAATGGGACAGGCGCTTTCCCCAAAGTGTGTACCTGGGCACCCGGATGCCCCAAGGCTCCTCTTAGTGGTCACTGGCTTTATGCAGTATGTGTCCTCACTTGAACCTTGAGTGTTCCTTCAAGGAGCGAGTGCCTTGTCCACCTCTCTGGGCTGATCTCCTCCTCTTCCCCTGGTGGGTAACCTAAGAATGTTAAGAGATGATGACCAGAAAGCCATCTTGGCCAGCATCCCCATGTCCCCCAGATGTCATGGCCCATCTGACTAACACTGCTCCCTCCTGCAGCCCTGCCACAGGGCAGCTCAGCAGTGCTTTAGGGAGTGAGGCCCTGGGAGAGGCTGTTGGGCTCTTAGCTTACTCTTTCATGATCTGGGTGGATTGGGGGAAATGAATTAACTTCTGAGCGTTTCAATGGTAGCTCAGCAGGGGTATTGAGGGGCCTAACAGAGTGAACATGTGAAAGTGCTTATTTGGTTCCTGGCACATAGCAAGTGCTCAATAAATTTCTAAGAACTTCCCCAAAATTTCCATCACTGTTGAGACTAAACATTTAAAAATGCAGCTGGCTCATCTGAGAGCATCTCCAACAAACCTTTTTGGTTTTAAACAGTCCTAGGAGCCTGCCCGCTGTGGGTTCTCCTGGAGGGAAAAGTGTGAATCGATTCTCCAGTCCAGTAATAGGTGGAGGCCTCAGGATCTTCTGGCAGGAGCTACTGGGCCTGGCCAGGAGCTCCAGTGTTAACTCAGAGGGCCCCCGGAGGCCGGCGGCCCAAAGTTGGTGGGTTACTGCCTAGACCGAAGCCACTAGTGAGCACCAGCATCCAAGACTCTTGATTAAGGCGATCCCCGTGCCAAAAAGCAAGCATGACTGTGTTCTCCTGCCAGGAAAATCATTTTAAATACACTGTGTCGCAATATGCCTTACTTCTTTTTTGCCCTCCACTCCCCCCACCCCATTAGCTTCAAGTAGATAGTTATGGCTCTGGGTTGGAGGCTGGTTACAGGCTTGGGTTTTTGTTCGTTATAAAAGTTGATGCTCCTGGCAAGGCCCTAACCTCTGAATTCCCTCTTCATCAGAATTCCTAATTCTCCTAACTTAACTCAACAGATAGTTACTGACTGCTAGATCCTTGGAAGGTGCCGGGAATTCCCTGCAGCACTGTCTGCCCCTGAGTTCCAAAAGGGCAAACTTATTCAGCAAGGCAGCTTAGGAAAGGCAATGTCTGCTTCGACTTGAAAATGAGGATGCAAGCAATTTCCTCCTTTAGGTTTTTATTTATTTGTTAAATTTATTTCAGAGAGAAAAAGGGGGTGGGGAGAGAGAGAAAGAGAAACATCACTGATAAGAGAGAATATTGATTGGCTGCCTCCTGTACACCTCCTACTGGGGATTGAGCCTGCAACCTGGGCTGGGAATCGAACCATGACCTCCTGGTTCATGGGTTGATGTTCAACCACTGAACCACACTGGCCAGGAAGGTTTTCTTCTTTTTAAAAACACACATTATATTCCAAATGGAATGTGCGCCCCTCTCCTCTCACCTCTTCCAGGAATCCTGGCCAGCCCCTCCTGCAGCAACATCAGCCCCGAATCTGCTGCAGCCCCACTGTGGACAGCCTGCCACTCAGGTTCCTATCTGGCCACGTTTGTATGATGGTCACTACTCGGGCCAGTGGTTGGTTGGCCTGCAGATGGAGTTTACCGAGAGAAGACGGGCTTGGGTGGAAAATCCACTAGAAATGTTGTTGTTGTCTTTATTCTTGGGTGGATGTGACACTTAACCCAACAGACATTTACTGACTGCTAGATCCTAGGGAGGTGCTGCATTTATTCCGACTGTGAGGGAGCCATGGGTGATGCAGGGCCCCTGAGGAGACAGAGGAAGGAGCAGTGACAGATGGCTGGAGGTGGCTTCCTCCATCCATACCCTGTCATCCCCTGTCCACCTCCCTGTTCTCAGGGTGTGACCCCACATGCAGAAGGAGCAGGGCTCCGCCACACACTCTGTTTTTTATTCTTTCCTTCTCTTCCCTGGGGGATGGCACAGAAGTTCGATCTTTGCTGCAGACGCAACATTTCATGACAATCCGTAGGGGTGGGTGAGGCTTTAATGAACAGACATCAGGCTCCAGAGGCAGAGACCTGTCTCATCGGAGGAGTCTGGAGATGGTTGTGCTTTTCTGTGCTTGGCAGCCGTTGCGTTACAACTTTGGATTTTCACTCTGGCTTATTCACTTGCGGTCTGAGCCACAAGTTTTCTCTTCTAAAAAAGGAGGTATTGACTAGATCATATGAAATGTCAGCTGTCACATTGTTTAATTCAATAAACAGGATGATTTCATTTATTATTAAAATATTGAAGACACAAAAGTTGCTCACTTTTTTTTAATTCATCTTACATATTTTGAATTTTCCTTTTACCATTAGGTCAGGTAACTCACTAATCTTCCCCCCCC
>NW_006294767.1:684448-689127 GCF_000327345.1 Myotis davidii
CACCCCTGCCCCAAGGATCAGTCCCTCCTGATTCCAGCTATCATTCTGGTCCAATCAGAACTATTTATTTTCTAGACCTGATGCACAGTTGTCATTTTAGGACTTAACCCTCACGATTTTTCTGAGTTTGATGCAGGAAGGGCTGGCTGGGCTTCCTACTATTTTATGGAGCCCAGATCTTCCTCTTTTATTTTCTCCATTTTGCTGAACAACATACTCAAGTAACTTTCCAAAAAAGTGTGGGAGAGATAAATAATCTGGTAAACTGAACACAGAAAATGTCTTTATTCTATTTTCATAATTTTTTGAAACCAATTTCAAAGTTGAAAGTAATTTTTCAGGAGCTAGAAGTAGAACCCAATCTCCCTGGTTCAAAAAGCAAGGTTCTTTTCACTTGATATAGTCTCTGCCTGAGAAAGCAAGTCCACTGTCCTTATTGTCATCAGCAAGTAAATTGAAAGAAATTCTGTGAAACGTAGCCTTAGGTTCACAACCAGAACAGAGGTTTTCTTCTTCTTCTTCTTAGCAAATTGCTTCCTCTTATGATGCTGTAAATTTTCCATCTGTCAAATGAAGATCCTCTCTCAATTGTTTGTTTTCTCTTTGGCACTTTTGGAAAGCTGCAAGTGAATTTTGGCTGCGAACTGTGTGTGATGGATCATTTTACCAAGCACCCTTTATCCAGAGGTGAAGCATGGTCCTATCTTTGGGTTTTCTCAATGCATTTGGCTTAATCTGATTCCATTTGTGCTGGGAAAGGAAATTACCATAATCCTCTGAGAGCAATGACACCACAAATATTGACTCTGGGGGGGTCAACAAATATCTCAGCCAGCTCCAGATGTCATAATAAAATTCCATACACGGGGCAGTTTAAACAACAGCAATTTATTTCTCACAGTTCTGGAGGCTGGGAAGTCCAAGATCAAGGTGTTGGCAGATTTGGTTCCCTGGTGAGGGCCTTCTTGCTGGCTAACAGGTGGCCGCCATCTTCCTGTGTCCTCACACAGTAAAGACAGGGGGAGCTCTGGTGTCCTTTTCTTAGAACACTACTCTCATCATGAGGGCTCCATCCTCATGACCTCCCCTAATTATATCCCAAAGGCCCCACCTCCTAATAACATCATATTGTGGGTTAGGGCTTCAATATATAAATTTGGGAGTGGGGCGTGGGGGGACACAATTCAATCCATAGCAGCAAACTTTCAAAAGTGGTTGTTGTATTTTCCTTTATTCATTCCTAGTTAAGGCACTAGGTCCTTAACTCACAACTGGTCTGAGTAGGAGTCTCACCCTGAGCCTTTCATTCACATAAGCATTCATTGCTCAGGTACTGTGGGCCAGCACAGTTCTGGGCCTGGGGACAGGTCAATGAGAAGAACAGACACAAATCCTTACACTCATGATGTATGTACCCAAGCTCTGTAGGCCCCAGACCCCTACAGGGGAAGCATCTCATGCCTGTTTGAGTTGAGTTACTTGTTACCACTTGGCCTTTGTATATAGATGGTAGATCCAATAAATTCCCTCCTAGCAGCAAAAATCTTCAAATGGGATTAGAGATTTTTTCTGAAAGTTCTTCACAAAATAAATACGTAATTTTAGCACATATTCTCTGGTCAAGTTCAGAACATGTTATCAAACTTGCTCTGATGATCAGTAACTGGGTTCTCCAAAGGCGAGTTATTAATCTTTGGAAAACAAATGAATTCTTTCATGGTGTCCACTCCATGCAGCAAAAGAACTAATTTCCTAAGTGGATGCTGGCAGGATTAGCTCACCTAATTCCTCCATGAATACTGAGCCCTTTGTTAAAGGGATTCCATCCTGCTGTCATTATTCACACACCCCTGACTCTAAGTACCTCTGCAGTTTGAATCTCTCATTTGTCAAAGTGCGCACTGCCATTCACACTACGTAGGTACTCTGTGAGTGGTGCCCGGGGTCAGGACTTGGAGACACTTGACTTTCTGCCCTTTCCTTTTCTGGGGGCCATTTAGAAAGTTTCCCAAAGCTGTTGGTGCTGCCCCGTTGACCCAGTTCTGAAACAAGGAAATCTGAGGAGCAAAGGAAGCAGAGAGTAGGTAGTGCATCAAGGGATGGTGGAAAGGGACTAAGAAGTAGTTGATGATTTAACAGATGCCACCAGTGCCAGTTTGACTTGTACTCAGGACACCGTCTGAGTGTAGCAGTCCTGCTTCGCATTGATGCCTCAGCCCCTCCCGCCACGCCCTCACCCCCCCCCCGCCCCCCCCTCCTCCCCCCCCCGCCCCCCGCCACCCTCCATGGCCTGAGTCCACAGCAGAGGGCTCTGCTACCAGAGAAGCTGCTGTCACCAGGAAGCCTGCAGCACTGTCTTCTTAAAATGCTTCTGGGGTCTTCTTTTCCTCCTGCCCCAGGACAGATCTAGTGCATTGTGCACTGACTAATTAGCTGAGGGCAAATGAGAGCAGTGAAGGGCTTTGGCCAAGCTTTCTGTCCTCATCCCTGCATGCCTTCAACTGTGTAGCTAGCCAGAGAGGTTTCCCCTTCACATCTCACAGGCTAGTCTCCTCAGCACCGATGTTTAAACTGTCCTCGGAAGTCAGTACAGACCCCTTCATCCTAAGCTCAGGGGCATTTATCAGCCTGATACTGTCCCCACTGAAAAATGCTCCCCCTATTTCATCTGAAACGTTTCATCCCCTCGCTCACCTGCTCTGCCTGCTCTGCTCTGTCTCCTTCCTATCACTGTGAGGGCTCCTCCTCTCACTCCTCCTCTTTCTACACCCTGGTGAAACTATCTCCCAGGCTCTGTGTTTTGCCTTGGTCTCTCTTCTCTAACACTCCCCCCATGACAATCCCATCCACTTAGAGAAATTCACAAGATTTGGTTGAAGGCAACTATCTCATCATTGGTTTCTCTTCTCCAAACTTTCTTGAGTGATTCCAAATAAGCAAATGTTCTCTCATTAAGTCATATGCTCACCATGGCCCTTCTCTGAGAAACACTTGCCAGAGCCTCCATTCCCAGAATAAATGACACGGCCCAGCCACCAAATCTCTCCACTCTGCTTCCCACAAGCTTGACATCGGGTCTCTCACTCCCCTTTCTCCTTCCTTTTTGATTCAACACAGGCCAACACTTGGTGAGCTCCAGTCAAGTGTCATTTATTGGGCTTCTGGCCTTTGTTTTCTTTTCCTTCTGCCTGGAATTTAAGGTCAACTTTTTGTATGAAGCCCAGAAAATTTATTCAACACCAGTTACTGCGCCTCTCTTATAGCTCTTAGGTTCCTATACTTTGTTGTATGGTTACTGGAAGACAGGTCTTCTTCCCCTACTAACCTGTGCAATAAATTATTTATTTTTATATTTTACAAATTTGTGCACATTGAAAGGAAATTAACTAGAAGAAATATTTTAATATCGCTATTTGCCCTTTCTCTTAATAGAAGTGTCAACCAAATTCACAATAGACAATGACAGATCGAAACACATGCATGCTATTGGCACCAGTGAAAGCCTTATATGTATCATGCATGCATGAGCCAACTTAGCCTTTTATATAGGGAGAATAAACTTGCTTAATTAGACCTTCTTTCTGACTTAGCTAAACTTTCTCCAGCCCAGTGAAGCACCTCAACTTCTCTTTCAGGTAATTGTCAGCAACACAGCAGTAAATATCAACATGAAGCAGATTATTATTGTAGATCATGAAGGGAGAACAAAGGGTAAAATATTTAACTGCAGCAGTGTTTGACTATTTGACTATATTCTGCACAGTGAGAAAACCTGAAGTCATTTTCAAGGTCCACCACTTCTTACTTCTTTTTAGTTGGGTCAAGTTTCTAAACTTTCTAAATCTCTGTTTTCCAGCTAATGCAAAGAAAATAGGATCCACCAAGTTTCCTATCTACCTACTCCAGGACTTCTGTGAGGATCAAGTGAGATGAGGCACAGGAAAATGCTTCACAGACATTTGGTTAAAGTGTGAAATGTTTCCACCTGCCTATAAAGCAAGTCATGTTCCTGGGCTAAAGAAACTCCAAGGAGTCCAGTTGCTAGGTAGAGGAAGCTGTGTGTTGCTACGTGATGTCATTGCCGGGTGCCCACAGGGACCATTTCTGGACTGGGCTGGGCTGTGTGCTGCATTTTTCGCCATGGGGTCTCGGCAGCATTGGCTGCAATTTTGTGGACTGTCACTCCGGAGTGGTGGCAGGGCCTGTGTCCCACTTGGGGGAAGCTGAGTATTGCTTTGTGGTCACCAGGTCTGTGGCGCTATTTCTCTGTAAATGGCCAGTGCACATCACGGCAGCTCCTGCGTTGAACATCTGCCCCCTGGTAGTCAGTGTGCATCATAGTAACTGGTTGGATGGTCGGACACTTAGCATATAAGCCTTTTATATATATTGATGTTTAATACATTGTGGGTAGAAGAGATGTTACTACATAAATAAATCAATAATTGGTCCTGGCCTGTGTGGTTCAGTAGTTGGAGCATTGGTCTGCACACCTGAGTTTGGATGGGGTTCAATTGCTGGTCAAGGGCATGTACCTCGGTTGCAGGTAGGAGGCAACCAATCAATGTGTCTCATTTACATTGATGTCTCTCTCTCTCTATCTCTATCTCTCCCTCTCCCACCCTCCCTCCCTTCCACTCAATGGAAAAAAATACCTGCAGGTAAGGATTAACAAAAAT
>NW_006294767.1:689267-693370 GCF_000327345.1 Myotis davidii
GCCCTCTCCCCCTCCCTTCCTCTTTGAAATCAATAAAAATATGTATTTAAAAAATCAATGGAAAAATATCCTCGGGTAAGGATTAACAAAACAACAGCAACAACAACAAAAAAGAATCAATAATTGGTCTCTGAATATCCAGCATTTTGACCATACATGTAACTCTTGAATTAATTGATTGGGTAGCTAAATGTTTAATGAGCAAAATTTGTTAGATGAAAAAGAGTATTATTCCTTCACATTCAATAACAGACTGAACACCTAAAAAAGACTAAGAAGGAAATAGAGAACTTGGAAGGCAGCTATGCTCACCACTGTACCACCAACACAGAAAATAGAGAACTTAAACAACACTGTAACCAATTAGATCAGACATATAAAGAATAGTCTAACCAACAGCAGCAGATACACATTCCTCTCAAGTGCACATTAACTATTCTCCATGGTAGACAACACATTAGGCCAAAAAATATTCTCAGTAAAATTTTTAAAATTGATATCATACACACTGTTTTCTCTGATCACAATGAAATATAGGTAGATATCAATAACAAGGAAAACAGGAGTATTTGCAAATATGTAGAAGTTAAATAATATATTCTTAAACAACCAATGGAACAGAAAAAGAAATCACTACAGAAATTAGAAATTACTTAGAAAATACTGAAAATGGAAACACAAGGTAGCAAAACTGATAGGATGCAGTAAAATCAGTGCTCAACGGGAAATTTCTATATATATATATAAAAGCCCAGCAATCAGAACGGCAGAATGACTGGAACGACCAGTGGCTATGACATGCACTTTGGCAGCCAACTGGCCTGATCCAGGCCCTAATCACCCCCCAACCCCCACCCATGGCTGGCCCGGCTTCTGATCAGCCCCCAACACCCCGATCGGGGATGGGAACAGCTGGCCAACCACACACAGCCCCTCCCCCAGCAGCCCCACCCCTGGTCAGCCCTCCCCACACTGATTGGGGGGGTGGCCAGCCAACCTCCCATGGCCTCTCCCCGCCACTAGCCCAGCCCGATGGGCCCCCATTAGGACAGGCTGGCTGGACCCCACAAATTTGTGCACTGAGCCTCTAATATAATTATAAACAGTTACATTTTTTAAAAATCTCAGATCAACAACCTAACACTATACCTTAAGGAATAAGAAAACAGACAGCAAGCTAAACCCAAAGCACCAGAAAGAAAATAATAATAAAGATTAGAGCAGAGATAAATGAAATAGGGAATACAAACAATAGAGAGAATCAACAAAGCCAAAAGTTGGTTCTTTGAAAAGATCAAAAAATTGACAAGTCTTAACAAAGAAACCAGAAATTAACTGTACTGAGAAAAAGGAGAGAAGGCACAACTAAAAACATAAATGAAAGTGGAGACATTACTACGACCAACCTTACAGAAAGTAAAAGGATTAAAAGAGAATACATGAACAATAGTATGCCAACAAATTTGATAATCTGGATGAAATGGACAAGTTCCTAGAAACCATTGACAAATCTTAACAAAGAAACCAGAAATTAACTGTACTGAGAAAAAGGAGAGAAGGCATAACTAAAAACATAAATGAAAGTGGAGACATTACTACTACCAACCTTACAGAAAGTAAAAGGATTAAAAGAGAATACATGAACAATAGTATGCCAACAAATTTGATAATCTGGATGAAATGGACAAGTTCCTAGAAACCACAAATTGCCAAAATTGACTAAAGAAGAAATAGAGAACCTCAACAGATCTGTTTGAAGTAAAGAGATTGAATCAGTAATCTAAAACCTCCCAACAAAGAAAAGCCCAGGATCTGATGGCTCCATGACAAATTCTATCAAATATTTTAAAAAGAATCAACAACAGCTCTTTTAACCTCTTACAAAAAGTACAAGAGGAAACACTTTCTAACACATTCTATGAGGCCAGTATTACCCTCACAACAAAGCCAGACAAA
The DNA here is from genome assembly GCF_000327345.1 of Myotis davidii. Taxonomy (NCBI): domain Eukaryota; kingdom Metazoa; phylum Chordata; class Mammalia; order Chiroptera; family Vespertilionidae; genus Myotis; species Myotis davidii. The sequence continues at coordinate 691,224 of NW_006294767.1, forward strand.
GATACCACAAGGAAACTACAGACCAACATCCCTTACGAATACAAAGGCAAAAATCCTCAACAAAACATTAACAAACCAAGTCCAATAGTACATAAAAAGGATTATATCTCATGACCAAGTAGAATTTATTCTAGGAATTCAAAGGTGTTTCAACATAAGAAAACCAATCAATGTCATACACCATGTTAGTAGAATGAAGGGAATAATAACACAGCCATCTCAATGCAGAAAAGGAATCTGACAAACTTTCAAGATAAAGGCACTCAAGCAAGAACAGAAGGCATCTTTACAAAAATAAAGAGTATTTACAAGAAACCCTCAGCTGAATTCATACTCAATGGTGAAAGACTGAACGTTTTCTTCCTAAGATCAGAAACAAGATAAGGCTGTCCATATCAATCACTGCTATTCAATATTATATTAGAAGTCCTAGCCAGAGCAATTAAGCAAGAAAAATAAATGAAAGGTATCAAAATTGGAAAGGAAGAAGTAAAACTATTTCTAATTTCAGATAACATGATTCCATATATAGAAAATTCCAAATAATCAACAACAAAAACTACTAGAGCCAATAAACAAATTCAGCAATGTTATAGGATACAAGACCAACACATAAAGATGGGTTGTTTCTATAAACATCAATGAGTATTTAAGAAAATGAATAAAACAATACCATTTGCAGTAGCATCTAAAAGAATAAAATGCCTAGGAATAAATTTAACCAATATGTTGAAAGATTTGTAAGTTGAAAACTATAATACATTGCTGAAAGAAATTAAAGAAGACATCCATGTCCATGAATTCAAAGACAATATTTAAAATTAAATACTTCCTAAAGTACAGCCCTATCTCACACACACCCATACACACACACACACACACACACACACACACACAAATTACAAAAATTCCAATGGCCTTTCTTGCAGAAATGGAAAAACCAATCCTCAAATTCATGTGGAATTGTAAGTGATCCTGAATATCCTAAACAGTATTTAAAAAAAAATAAAGTTGGAGAATTTATACTTCCCAATATAAAAAAAAATTACAAAGATACAGTAATCAAAACAGTATTGTACTAGCATAAGGATAGACATAGAGACCAATAAAATATAATTGAAAGTCTAAAAATAAACCCAAAAGTCTAGAAACAACTGATTTACAATGAGGGCACTAAAACCATTCAATGGGGGAGGGGTGAATAGTCTCTTCAACAAATGGTGCTTGGAAACTGGATAATCATATGCAAAAGAATGAATTTGAATCACCACCTTACTCCATATACAAAAATTAACTCAAAATGGATCACTGGCCTAACTATAAGAGCTAAAACTTATAAAACTATTAGAAGGACACAGAAGTAAATATGTACAACCCCAGATTTGTCAATAGTTTCTTAGATTTGACACCAAAAACACAGGCAACAAAGAAAAAGAGAATACTAGACTTCATAAAAATTTTTAAAGTTTGTTTTAAATGAATGAAGATTGCATGAAGAATTCATAACATAAAGACAAACAACTCAATATTTTTAAATGAGCAAAGAACTTAAATAGACATTTCTCCAAAGGAAAAAATGGAAATGGCCATATATAAATAACCAGTAAGCACATGAAAAGATGTTCAATATCATTAGTCATGAAGGAAATGTAAATAGAAACTACAGTGAGATACCACTTCACACCCATAAGAATGGCTATTTGTTTTTTGTTTTTGGAAAAAGATAGAAATGTGAAGAAATAAGAACCCTAATGCATTACAGGTAAGAAACTAAAATGATGCAGCTCCTGTGGAAAATAGTTTAGTGATTTCTCATAAAAGTTACACATAGCATTATCACATGAGCCAGCAAATTCAACTCCCAGGTGTTTATACAAGAGAAACAGAAACATATATCCACACAAACACTTGTACATGAATGTTCATAGCAACATTATGCACAATAGCCAAAAGGTGGAAACAACCCAAATGTCTATCAACAGATAAAGGGACATACCAATTGTGGTATAACCATATAGTGGAATATTATCTATATACTAGAGGCCCAGTGCACAAAATTCATGCACTTGGGGAGGAGGGTGTCCCTCACCCCAGCCTGCACCCTCTCCAATCTGGGACCCCTCTGAGGATGTCTGACTGCCAGGGGA
>NW_006294767.1:693700-701494 GCF_000327345.1 Myotis davidii
CCTGGCCAGAAGACTCCAGTCACCCAATGGGGAATGGGCAACTGGGGGTGGGCGGCAGCAGATGCAGGTGGTGCCAGGCCAAGGGAGGTGCAAATGGGGCCCTAGCCACCCCACACACAGAGGGTGACTAGTGGCAAGGGGCAGGTCCAGCTGCTGGCAGCCAAGGAAGATCAGCCCTGATCATAGGCCAGGCCTAGGTTCCCTGCCTGTGCACGAATTTCGTGCGCAGGGCCTCTAGTTTATCTATAAAAAGGAATGAAGGCCCCGGTTGGTTTGGCTCAGTGAATAGAGCCTTTGGACTGAAGTGTCCAGGGTTCTATTCCAGTCAGGGGCCCATGCCCAGGTTATGGGCTCAATCCCCAGTAGGGGGCATGCAGGAGGCAGCCACTCAATGATTCTCTCTCATCATTGATGTTTCTATCCCTCTCTCCCTCTTCATTCCTCTCTAAAATCGATAAAAATATATATATTTTTAAAAAGGAATGAAGTACTGACACATGCTACAAGCCTCAAAAACATTATGCTCAGCAAGAGAAGTTAGACACCGGAGTTCACATGTTGTATGCTTCCTTTTTATGAAATATCCAGAATAGGCAAATCCATAGAGACAGAATACAGATTGGTGGTTGCCAGGGGCTGGGGGCAGGGAAGTGAGAAATGATTGCTTAATGGTTATTGGGTGTTTTTCTGGGACGAGTGTTTTGAAAATGTTTTAAAACTAGGGAGAGGTGGAGGTTGCACAACACTGTGAATGCACTAAATGCTCTTGCATTGTATGCGTTAAAACAGTTGTTTATTATGTGAATTCTACCTCAATTAAGTATATGAACAAAGAAAAGAGTTATGACTGAACCTTTACATTTGCCATGGCAAGTTATTGAGATCATTTTTGTTTATAGAGCAAACCATTTACACTCATTCTGGTTCTTGTTCAGCTTCTGCATCAGGGCCTTTAGGGACGTCAACCCCAGGTGGTATCTTGTTGAAGACACCACCTTTTGACCTGTTGCAGGAACTCTGAAGAGCATCTGACCATCCCTGCCGCATCTTCTCTGTGCCTTCAACCTCCAGGCGAGGACAGAGCTTGGATCTTGTAGCCACAGTCACCACCGGCTTTTTGAGGTCTGCCATGTCCTATCTGACAAATACCATCCCACTTACCTGTGGAGGAAATCATTGCCCCATGGTTCCTGTTCAATGAGAAGGACATCAATTCATTGATTGGAACCCACAGATGCTGCTTTAGGCTGCCTACTGTGGAGGCTGGATCTCTGGACGGGCTCTGGCCAACAAAACCCCTTAGCAAGGGCTCATGGGACAGGCACCATTGGGTGTGGGGTAAACTGTTTCTGGTGCTGCTCTTTCCTGACTGCAGCCGCCGGAGCAGACCTGCGAGGCCTCTGGGGAGGGGAAGAGATGCCTCTGAAGTTATGCTTGCTCCACTGTACGTTATCTCCAGACCATCCACCCCTCCGCCCCACCCTGCCTTCACCCTCCTCCCCTTTCCCAGGTCTGGACTTCTTAAACCTGGACTTAAACTTCAAAGGGCAAGTACTGGGCCTCTCTCTCTCTTTTCCTCCCCTCCTTCTCCCATCCCTTACGGGCTGTGAGATGCTTGTTTGTGAGGGAGACCTCCACCCCATCCCTCACCTCCCACAGGCCACCCTTCCATGCATGGCTGTCCACCCTATGGCGAGGAGCAGAGCTCTGGGCAGGGCATGCATGCCCAGCCATCATTCTTGCTTCAGTAAGACCAAACAAAAGTAATAAGCAGTGATGACTAAGTTAGAAGATTTGATCATGTCTGAATTTGCCAGAGTTTCCAGTTCCTGAGGCCAAATGCAGCATCACACACACACAGACACCAGCCAAACAAACCCCGTGGGCGCTCTGGGTCTAGGTGGTTATTCCATGGCAGGCAGTTGCTCGGCCAGCCTTGGATGGTCAAACCACTTTCTATGTCCAACTCTGTCAACATCCCGGGACAATTCTCCAGCAAGTCTCCTGGAAATGTGCACGCACGGCCCCGGACTCCGTGAGAAGGGAGGTCCATGGCCATGCTCATCTCAGGCCCATTTTCCCGATGAAAGTATGTGCACCGACACTGTGCGGTAACCCACAAAAGCTCTGCAGAGGTCCTTGGAAGAAAAACCACCGTGTTCCTCCAGATGTTTTGAAACATTAACTCTAAGCATGGCCCCGAGCAGTTAAAAGGGAATGGAAGTTTTGTTTATCCCTGTAACCGGCGACTATTTATCCTGTCTTCCCAGCCAGGAGCACGCTCAGCACTATTCCAGGGGTCCTGGCCTTGACCACAGCCGAGACGGAGAATGTACCCTAGGAGGTGCTCGCATTCCTGACCTGCGAGGCTGCGGGTATTTGTTTTCAGGCGCTCGTTATAGGCACTGCGCCAGGGACGAAAGTGTGTGCAGATAGAGTGGATGGTGAAGGGTGTTTCTCCATCTGCAGGGGAGGGTGGGGATGAGCGGGTCTGGGTGTAGGATGTGGAGCCCAGGCAGAGCAGAGGCTCTGGACCCCACATTCCTTTCCCGCATTCCTGTCCTTGCAGACAGGAGCCAGAGCTTCCCGGAAAGCTGACTCAGTGAGGCCAGACGGACAGAGATGAGGCTGTGTCACCTGAGAGGTGAAGAAGGAAGCAGAAACAGAAGACGGGTGCAAGCCTCCAAAGCGGCCAGCTCCAAGGAGGCTGAGCTCACTGGGTGGTTTCTCTGCCTGCAGCAGGATGGAGGCCATGGCAGGCCATTGGACCTCTCTCAGCCTCAGTTTCCTCATCTATAAAATGGAAACAAGAAGCCTACCCACTCCACCAGTGGTCGCAATCACGTGGCACACAGAAAGTGTTTCTAATCTCATTATCTGTGTTATCTTGCCTGAAGTGAGAAGGCTGCTCCCTGCAAGAGCCCTAATGCCCCCAGCTTCCCCCAAAGGCCTGTTTCCCATCTTGTTCTTGGGGCATTTCTCTCAGTGGCCTCTGATGCTGACCCTGAATGTCATATTCCCTGGGTCACCATGCCCCACTGTGCGGTCCAGGTTGGGAAAGGGCAGGACGCCAAGGAGAAGTCTCTGTTTGGGCAGGGAGGCTGGGATTTAGGCCAAGGTCAGAGGAAGCTAAGCCCTGGCTGTCTTGGCCAGAATCAATGGGCTGCAACAGCCTGATGCAAGATAAAGTCATGCCACAGCCCGGGAAAGAGGCTCAGGGAAGCGTCCCCCGGGCCCGAGGACTCCTCTCCTCCCTTCCAGTCTCTGGCTCTCTGCCACCGTTCTCTGCCCGTGGTCCCTTCCCTCCCCCCGGGACTTGTCCCACACAGATCCGGAGATTCCAGCACCCGCGTTAAGAAGTCAGAAGGCAGAAGCGGCACTCCAGGAGCCCCCGTGCCCTCAGCCTGCAGCCGGTTCAGGAGAGATGGTATCCGTGCCCTCCGTCTGCAGCCTGCCCTTCCTCTCAGCTTCCTGCCATGCCCGAGGCCAGCACAGTTCCCAACCCAGGGCAGGCCACACACACACCTGTCTCTCCAGAGTTTGAAGGATGACAGACACATTCACCTGTCCCTCCCTGTACCCTCCTCTGTCTGCACACAGCTTGTGCCCCTCCAGTGGGAAGCTGGGCTCAGTCCTGCCTGACTGTCCACCTGAGGCATGGTGGAGGTAGGCTCTTCCGGCCAAGCTGGGTGGCAGTGTCAGCCAAGTGGACTTACGTGACGGATGATCAGCCAAAAAGAATCCAGGGTCCCAGAGGGGGTTTTCTAGTGGTCTCACGTCACATTCATCCATGCAGCTTTCTCACCCAGCTGCCCTGTGCTGGGCCACGTGCCTCCCGCCCCACCACGACATTGGGCTGCCCTTTCTCCCCCAGGAAAGCTCCCAGGGAAAGCTGGAGTTACCTGGAAAGAACCTCACTCTACCTGGCCTGGGGCCCAATGATTGATCCATCATTGATCAGTTTGCCTCTATCTACAGTAAATTTCTCTCTGCTCCTCGCCACCAAGGGAGCCTGAAAACAAGGCCATAGACCGGGATCAGTGCACCTGAGTTGTGCCCCTAAGATGGAGGTGATGAAGGTGACCACCGGGCCCCACCTTGGAAGAAAAACCACCGTGGAGGGGGTGCATAATTACACCCCCAAGTGCATAATTAGGAAATATGCTAATTGACCCCCGTGGAGTCAGGATGATCCTAGAGAGGTGATGCCCGGAGTGAGCCTTGTGGGCTGGCCAGTGGCCTGGAGGAGCTGATGCCCAGATTGGGCTGACCAGGCCCAGGGGGAGATGGATAGGGAGAAGGGAGTGGGTGATTACAGCCAGCCTCCCAGGCCAGGCTGGGGACTGTGACCACCCCTGAAAGTCATCAAAGGGATGATTCAAAGCTGATGGGTACATTGAGAGGTCACCCGGTAAGGGGGGTAGAAGAGAGGAAGACCAGTGAGGCAGCTTGTACATGTACAACATGCCCAGCTGATTGAGATTCAGGACACCCCAGCACCCCCAAGGCTACCTCTCATCCCACCACGGGGTGACCAGGACCCCAAGTTTGTCAGGCAAGAATTTTTTCACCTGTCCTGAGCCTTCATACAGGTGGAATGGAACTGTGCATGCTTAGAGTTGGGCTTCTTTCCTCAATGCTACATCTATGAGGTTCCTTTTGCAGTTACTGTGTCTTTGTTGGATAGAATTCCACTGTGCAGGTGTGACACAGTTTGTGCCTCCTTTCTCCAGTCTGTAGACTCTGCAATTGTCCAGGCAAGAGAGGATGGGGATGAATTAAGGAAGGGGCAACGAGGATGAGGAGAAACACCACGCAGGAGGGAGACACCCTCCCTGCTGTGGGGAGGAGTCCCTCAGCTGATGGGTATGAATGTGCTTTTTGATTGCAGGGTGTTCCAAAATCAGGAATTGTGACTGTTCTAATTATTATTTCTACTAGAGGCTCAGTGCATGAAATTAGTGCATGGGGGTTGGGGGGGTGGTTAGGGGAGAAGGTCCTCTCAGCTAGCCTGCACCCTCTCCAATCCAAGACCCCTCGCAGTCAGACATCCCTCTCACAATCCAAGACCACTGGTTCCTAGCTGCTCATCTGCTTGCCTGCCTGATCGACCCTAACTGACCCCCTGCCAGCCTGGTCATCTCCAACAGCCCCCCTCTGTTGGCCTAGTTGCCCCTAACTGGCCCCCCTACCAGCCTGGTCACCCCTAACTGCCCCTCTGCACTGCCCCCCCTGCCAGCCTGGTTGCCACCAACTGCATCCCCTGCTGGCCTGGTCGCCCCATGCAGCCTGTTGTTCAGTTGTTTAATCATCCCTCACTAGTGACTATGGGTACCTAGCATAATTAGTGTCCACTACTTGTCCTTAAATATAATCTTCACCCATGCAGTGCTAAACTTGTGAGACTTTTCCTTACAGACCCCTTTCCTCTGCTAAAGAATTTTTCATCCTATGTACCTAAATCCTTTTCTTTACAATTGGATGTCATTCATTATGGGTTTTTGTGTCAAATTTTCAGCTTTATTGAGTTATATTTGAAATACAATAAAATGCATGTATTTAAGATGTACAATTTGGTAAGTTTTGATAAATAGGTACACAATAAAGTCAGGATCATAATCAAGATGATTATGAATGTGTCTGTCATCCCCAAAGCTTTCACCTGTCCTCTCCCTGCTCTTCTTGCCCTGGGAATGCTGACCTGTCACTATAGATTTATCTGCAAGTTCTGGAATTCTTTGTAAATGGGATAATACAGTATGTATGCTTTTACTGCCTGACCTTGTTCACACTTTTCAGATACATCTAATAATTCATTCTTTTTAAATGCCAAGTAGAGTTCCATTGTGTGGAGATATATATGTATATACATATAATCATTGGTTTGCCCTTCACCTGCTGGTGGATTTTGGGTTGTTTCCAGATTTGGGCTGTTAATAGTAAAGCTGTTAAGAAGAATAAAGTTGGAGAAATTACACTACCTTGCATCAAACTATACTACAAGGACAGAGTCATCAAAACAGCACAATACTGGCATATATATAAATGGAACAGAGTATAGAGGGCAGAAATAAATCCATGCCTTTATGGTAAATTAATATTCGATAAAGGAGGCAAGAACATACAATGGGATAAAGATAGTCTATTTGATAAATGGTGCTGGGAAAATTGGACAGATACATGTAAAAAAGTGAAACTAGACCACTTTCTTACACTGCACACAAGAATAAACTCAAAATGAATTAATGACTTAAATGTTAAACTTGAAACCATAAAATTCCTAGAAAAAAACATAGACAGTAAAATCTCAAACATTTCTTGTAGCAATATTTTCTCTGGTACATATCCTCAGGCAAGGAAAACAAAATGAAAAAATAAACTAATGGGACTACATCAAACTAAAAAGGTTTTGCATAGTAAAGGAAACCATCAACAAAATGAAAAAACAGCCCACTGAATGGGAGAACATATTTGCCAATGATATTGCTGATGTGGGATTGATATCCAAAATTTATAAACAATTTATACAACTCAATACCAAAAAACCCCCAAACAATCCAATTTAAAAATGGGCAAAGGAGAAGATGGCAGTGAAGGTAAACACCTATACTTGTCACCTCCCACAACCACATAAAAATTACAACTAGAATACAGAACAACCATCATCCAGAACCAGTGGAAAGCTGGTTGAATGGAAGTCCTACAACTAGAGAAGTAAAGAAGAGAGCACACTGAGACTGGTAGGAGGTGTGGAGGCATGGAACAGACTGGGCCAGCACACCTGTGTGTTGCTTTTTTAATCGGGAGGGAGATGGTTTCTGCAGAGCCCACCTGGAGGAGCAAGGGGTCCCAGGCCCACACCAGCCCCCCAGCCCAGGGTCCCAGAGCTGGACCATGAACTGAACTTACAAGGTCCTGCTTCTTCTAAGCTCCAGCACCAGGGTGAGGCTCTGGGGGACACACTTGTCTGGCATCGGGGCAGGAACTTGGGGGTGGCTTTCTCCCAGACGGAGGTACTCACAGGGATCATTGTTACCATGCTGGAACCTCCCCTGTTGCAGGGGTGACTGGCAACCATTTCTGTTTGCTCCACCTTGCCCTGAAGATTCCCTAAGACCCCACCTCATCCAATTTACAACCCCACCCAACCTGCCTGCAGCAGCTTTTGCATATGAATGGCCTGTCCTTCAAAATCTCAAACAAGCTACAGCTGGGTCAGGGAGCTCCAAACCTATCAATAAAAGGCCCAAGACCCTATACCAGCACCAGCCTGCCTTGCTTCATAGCCATGCCTCATCTGGGCACTTCCAAACCTGATACAAAGAGGATGAATCTGCAGATCTCTCTGTAGCTCCTAACGGGTGGCCCCAGGCAGTGCCTGACTTTGCACTTCCCTGGAGACCCAAGAGCTAGTGTACCCAGTGGTCAGTGTTAGACCATACCAGATTACAACTCTACATCTATGCCAACACTGGGCTGGTAAGACCCAGTGAGCACCAAAGCCCCACTGAAGCAAGTTCTGCTCCGTAGGGGCATCTCCTACATAACAGCTCTCCCACTGTAGACGCAGCTGGTCCTTACAGCCAATTGGCCTGGAGGTCAATTCCTCCCAGTGACACCAATAGCAATCAGGCTCAACTATAATACTGTGCTCACAGCCCACAAAGGGGTGCACCTGGAGTTCCCAGCTCAGATGACTGGGGAGGCTGAGCTACTGGGCCCTATAGGACACCTATTACACAAGGCCACTCAACTAACTCAAGGAGACATAGCAGCTCTACTTAATACATAGAA
>NW_006294767.1:704246-713600 GCF_000327345.1 Myotis davidii
AGATATTGAAAACCTATTTGAAGAAATAATGACAGAAAACTTCCCCTACCTGGTGAAAGAAATAGACTTACAAGTCCAGGAAGCACAGAGAGACCCAAACAAGAGGAACCAAAGAGGACCACACCAAGACACATCATAATTAAAATGCCAAGGGCTAAAGACAAAGAGAGAATCTTAAAAGCAGCAAGAGAAAAGCAATTAGTTACCAAGGGAATGTCCATATGAGCTAATTTGTCAACAGAAAATATGCATGCCAGAAAGGGGTGGCAAGAAATATTTAAAGTGATGAATAGCAAGGATCTACAACCAAGATTACCCTATCCAGCAAAGCTATAATTTAGAATTGAAGGTCAGATAAAAAGCTTCACAGACAAGAAAAAGCTAAAGGAGTTCATCACCACCAAACCAGTATTATATGAACTGTTGAAGGGTATTCTTTAAGAAAAGAAGAAGAAAAAGATTAAAAATATGAACATCAAAATGGTAACAAATACATACCTATCAACAATTGAATCTGAAAATCAAAATAAACAAATAAGAAATCTAATGGACAGAATAAACTGAATAAAATAGAGTGAGAGACATGGAAATGGAACAGACTGACGATTCTCAGAGAGAAGGAGGTGGGAGGTGGGAAGAGATTAAACAAAGATCTTATATGCATGTATGCATTACCTATGGACACAGACAATAGGGAGGCGAAGGCCTGGGGCAGGATGGGAACTGGGTCGAGGGGGGCAATGGGGATAAAAAAGAGGGACATCTGTAATAATTTCAACAATAAAGATTTTTAAAAATTGGCAAAGAACCTGAATATATACTTCTCCAAAGAGGACGTATAGATGGCCAATAGACCTATGAAAAGATGCTTAATGTCACTAATCATCAGAGAAATGCAAATTAAATCAACATGAGATATCACCTTGCATCTGTCAGAATGGCTATCATCAATAAAGTAACAAACAGCCAGTGTTGGAGAGGATGTGGAGAAAATGGAACCCTCATGCACTGTTGGTGGGAATGAAGATTGGTGCAGCCACGATGAAAAGCAGTTTGGAGTTTCCTCAAAAAATTAAAAATGGAACTGCCTTCTGACCCAGTGATTCCACTACTGGGAATATATCCAAAGAAACCCAAAACGTTAATTGGAAAGAATATATGCACCCTTATGTTCATTGCAGCATTGTTTACAATAGCCAAGATTTAGAAGCAGCCCAAGTGCCCATCAATAGGTGAGTGGACAAAAAGGCCTTGATACATGTACACGATGGAATACTACTTGACTATAAAAAAAAATAAAAAATGGAAATCTTACCCTTTGAGACAGCATTGATGGGCCCGAAAAGCATTATGCTAAATGAAATAAGCCAGTCAGAGAAAGGCAAGTACCATATGATTTCACTCACTCATATGTGGAATCTAATGAGCAAAATCAACCAATCAAAGTAGAAACAGACTCCTAGATACAAAGAATAGACTGGCACCTGTCAGACGGGGAGGGGAGTTGGGGAGCTGAGTGAAAAAGGTGAAGGGATTAAACAACAACAAAAAAACCCCACAAGAAACTGATAGACATAGATAACACTATGGTTAGTATCAGAGGGAAGTGGGGGTTGGGGGAGGAAGGAGAGGGTAAAGGGGGGATAAGTGGTGATGGAAGATTTGACTTGGGGTGGTGAACACACAATATAATATACAGGTGATGCATTATAGAATTATACACCTGACCCTATATAATTTTATTAACCAATGTCACCCCAATAAATTAAATTTTATAAAAAAAAGAAATAAAAACAGTAAAGCTGTTAGAAACGTTCATGTAGCAGTCGTTGTGTGGACATACTTAGAAATGGAATGTCTGGGTTATATGGTCATATGTTTAATATTTCAGGAAACTGCCAAACTATTTTCCAAGGTGGTTTTATTATTTTACAATCCTGCCAGTGGCCTATAAGAGTTCCTTTGGCTCCACATTCTCACCAACATTAGGCTGGCCAGTCTTTTTAATTTTAGTCATTCTAGTGGGTTTGTGGTGGTATCTCCTATGGTTTTAATTTGTTTGATTGAACTTTCCCAAACTAAGGGTCACCAGGATTTTATCTTACATTTCTTCTGGAAGTTTTAGATTTATGATTTGTTTCAAGTTAATATTTGTATGTGGTGTGAGGTGAGGGTTTTGAGGACCTTTCTTTGTTTAGTTTTGTTTTGTTTTGTTGCACATGAATGTCCAAATGTCCTTGTTGAAAGATTATTCTTTCCCATTGAATGGTCTCAGCCATCTGTCTAAAACCAATTGGCCATATCTGCGTAGGTCTGTTTCTGGGACCTCTGTTCTGTTCCATTGATCTGTCTGTCTATTGTAATGGTGGTATCACGGTGACTAGATGGCCCAGGGTCAGATCCTCCTGGCCATGCTCCAGTGCTCCATGGTCAGTCCAGGAAGGCCAGTGTCCGCCCTGGAGCTGGCCAGTGTAGAATCTTTGAAGTTCAATGGGCTCTGCCTTCAGATTTCCTCATGGCATCGTCCTCTTCCATAACTCTTCCCAGCTCCCATCTTGGGCAGAGTTCCTCCTTCTTATCTGTCATTCAAAGCCACCAGTAGGCTATCCCTATCCTGACATTTCAATCTAATAAGTCTGCTCCCAGGTGGCCCCTGCATTTTCAGGGTGTCCTCCCCATGGGCCTCTGGCTGTGGTGCCTGTGTCTGGATCCACCTTCCTTGACATCACCCCTGGCTCAGCCTTCCCCGAGACCCCACTAGGGTCTCCCCTGTTCAGCACAGCACCCCAGACTTAGATGACTGGCCAGGCTCATGGGTCCTGATGGATTCATGCATCAACTAACTCATTGGTGATGCCACTTGCTAGGTACTTACCTGAAGGTCTCTAGAAACCAGCTTGGAGGAAATGTAGTAGGAAGAAAACCCACATTCTAAAATTGAGCCCCTACCACCACAGTCCTGGGCAAGGTCATTCCTGCCCCTAGAGTGAGGACACAGTATGGCCCTTTGGGGAGCTGGCCAGGCGGCAGGGACTCATTTTTGAGGCAAGCCTGGCTTTCAGCTCTTCCTGCCACCAACTCAAAGCAGCCTGTGCACTCTTCCCTCCTGCAATCAAACCGTCTCCTTTGATGCTGGTGAGGCTGATGGCACCAGTGATCTTAAGACGCCTCCTCTCAGCCCTGCCCGAGGTCCTGGCACTGAGAGGGCCTGTTCTCCTGCCTCCCTGGGGTCTCGCTTCCAGGGTCGGCCCTGGTCCCTCCTGCGTCAGGCTTCCCGCAAAGCGGCCCTGAGGACCTTCAGCTGCTTGGAGGAAAGGGGGAAAACAGCTCTGGAAAGCCTTCTTCGGCCCTGGGCCATTGTTTTTTCTCCTAGCAAACTTGGCCCCCATGTGCTGTTTAACCAATAAAAGTTTGGCCTCCGTCCCCCTGCTGTGAAATAGGGCCCAGCCAGGCCAGGACAAACGGCGCCTTGGGATGGCTAGCCTTTGGGATGGAACAGCCCTCCTGATCCCACCAGTCCTTGCTTTTATTGGATTTCAAAGTGTCCTCTTAAATATCTCTCAGAAAGTCAAGCTTTCTCTTCTCTAATGAGGAACAGAATCGATAGAATGGATCCCCTGACATCTTGCTCTCAACGGCCAAACTGGTGGCTGTTGGCAATTTGACCTCAAACTTTCCTGTTCCCATGGCAACCACTGTTTTGGGATAAACTGTCTCCATGCCCTCCAGGGTTCCTAGTGAAGCTGCTGGCCTCTGGGAATGTGTATTCATTTTTATATCTTCTTCTCTCCCGCTCAGCTCACCGGCCCCTGGCAAAGCGCCTGCATAGATAAGGCTGCACCAGGGCTTTGTGGAGGAGCAGCCAACAGTCCGGTGCCTCCCCCTTGTCACGCTCTGTGCCAAGGGCTGGTGGTTGAAAACCAACACCAGCATAAATCGTGATCACAGTAAGAACAACCTTGTCCCTTTAAAACACACACACACAATTGACTATTGTCTTAACATCCAGAAGAGTTGTGTAGCACTGAACTGGTGAAAGAATGCAGGCGTCCTTAGCACTGGGCAGAAACACCACTCACACACATTAGGTTTTCATCAAGTTCAACGGTCTTTTCAAAATTCAGATTTAGAGGAGACAGACACAACTAAAGAACCAAATAAATGCAAGTTCGCCAGGGAACAGTCCAGAAATCTGTGCCTGGTTTCTAAGCAGAAAGAGCCACCCAGGGCTCCAGGACCCCCTGCTAACTCCTGAGCAGTGGCCCAGTGAGCACGGAGGGGTGTGTGTGTGCCGGGTACAACTCAAGGTCACAGCTGAAATCCAGTCCACATCAGGGCCACCCTGCAGCACAGGTTGTGGTTTCCGAGTCAGCACATTCGGAGGTCCTCTGCTCCCAATTCTAGACTGGCCCAGCCTCCTCTCATCAACTGGGGTGACTGAGATGACTGCGCCTCAATAGGGAATGTGTGCGTGTCCCGTGGCTGTTGTAACTAATGACCACAGACCCAGCAGATTAAGACATTACTACTTTATCATCTTTCAATTCTGGAGTTTGGAGGTCAGACCTGGGTCTCAATGGGTTCTAGTCAAAGTGCTGCAGGGCTGGTTCCTTCTGGAGGCCCCACGAGAGAGCTTGTGCCTCACCTTTCCCAGCACAGAGAGACACCTCCATTCCTTGGCTCACGGCCCCATCCTTCGTCCTCAAATCCTTCCAACCTCTCTCTGCATCTCCCCCTCCTATCTCTATTTTACAAGGGCCCCTGTGTTCACAGTGGGCCCACCAGGACGATCTAGGACAATCTCCACATCACTACTTAATCCCATCTGCAAAGTCCTTTTTAGCAGTGACGTGACATACCTGCAGGTCCTGGTGATTCAGACATGAGAGCTATCATCATCCTACAGGCCACCACTGTGAGTTGGTCTTCTTTGCCTTCTGCCTCAAACTTTATATTCCAGGAAATACAAAGTGCTCTCCTGCCTCCGAGTCTTAGCTCAGAGGTCCCCACGGCCCAGCACCCCTTCCAATAGGCTTCACCTGGCTCAGCCCTATTCTCCTCGGAAATTGAGCTCCTATTATAGCTGAGCCCCAGGCCTGTGATGCCCATGAGGGATGACCTCCCAGAATGTGTGTGTGTGATCTCTCAGAATAGGGTTCAGGAGACAAGCCTCAGGGATGCTGGGCTAGTGTCTCCACAGACTCTGGGTGTGAGGCCCGAGGCTGCTTCAGTTTCCTTAGCTGTAAAACAGGTACAAGCACAAGTCCTATTCTCCACAGGGAGCCAGTGATCAGGTCCTTACTGACTTCCTTATGTGCTGTGTGTCCTGGGCCACTGTAATGACCTCTCTGTGCTCCAGGCTGTCCTCTGCAAAATAGACCTAATGACAATACTTATTGCAAAGTTTTACACGAGGACCAAATGGATCATCGTCTGAAGAGCTTGTAAATGTTAAACGTGATTCCTTGTGAAAGGAATTGGCCCCAGTCATAAAGGCGCCAGGTGTTGAGCAGGAGAGGATGGAAGGAAAGGCAGACGCCGCTGTGAGCAATAACCAGTAGTGGATCTGAAGCACGTGGTGAGGATGGGGCCAGCGAGCAGGCTCAGACACCCCAGGATGTGCCTGCTATGGCTGGTCTCACCCATTACCCCCCAAAACCACCTCGGGGGCTGAGCAGGAGCCACAGCCTCAGAGGCACTGCAACTTCCCGCAAGTCAGCACCTCCTGGTTCCAGTTATGACTATAAAAGGTTGTGAAGTGTGTGAGATGGGGAAGGGACGGTGTTAACCAAGGAGGCACTGAAGAAACAAGGCGAGCGGGGAGGGAGGGAGAGAAAGGGAGGGAAACTCTAACCAGTCCAGGACCAGCAGAACAGTTGCCATGGAGACAAAACGCAGAGCTAGCAGCCAGGGCCTATCCCGGCCCCTCCAGCTTGCACCTCACAGGGAGACCTTGAGAACCGTCCACAGCTGGGCTCGCTGGTGTCTATGATTAAGAAATGTGACCACCTCTTCCTCCCACCTTCAGCTGCAGCGCCTAAAACCTCCCCCACAGGCCTCGGTGTGGCTCTGCCCCAGGCCCCCAGGTGTGCAAGGTCTCCCTGACCTAGCCCAGCAGCTGCAGGGACCCCTGGCCTGGTGGGCTCCTAGAAGCGCCTCAGGAGAGAGGTGTGCCCTTGGCTCTAACTACCCTATCGGTTTTCCATCTAGCGTGTTCTTCTGGCATTTTCTCTTCCGCTTTTGATCTCCTCTTTGTCTTTCGGTTTTGAAGGAGTTCCAGGTTCTTGGGGAAGTGGTGGACTCATCACTCCACCAGGGCAGGGGCGGTACAAGATGAGCCTGGAACATCCTGTGGGGCCAGACAGCCTGGAAATGCTCCCAAATTTAATGAACTAGAAAGGTTAAGAGCTCTCAAAGGACACTGTGCGCAGCCTGAAGGCGCTGCCAGTGGCCACAGAGGGGCCGCGTGATCAGCAAAATGCGCGAAGGTGGCTCTGGATTCTAACCCGAGAATAACACACACGGGCACGAGTCTGTGCCGATGCAAACCGCTGACTGGACAAGGGCCAGGGTTCTGTGCTTGGAGGAAGGTACGTGCGAAACCCTGTCGCTGAGTGCCACGGACGACTTCCGCTCCTCAGCTCTGGGCGAGCGGAGGCCGGACTGCTTGTAGCGCTGTGGCCGGTGAGCCGGGAGCACCCACCTGGACTTAAGTGTGGGCTCCTTCCTGGGCCCGACAGGGGTGCAGCCACACGAGGACCTGGCCATCCCAGAACCCCAGCCGGAGAGGACTGGGGCTGCCGCTGCCCTGGGTAGCTGGACTGGTGGCAGCGGCAATTTTATTCCTGCTTCCCCTACAACAAGTGTCCAGCAGATGGCTCCTCAGAAGCAAGGAGCTCAGTGTCTGAAGGGCTTATATATTCACCTAATACGATGGCGTCCAGCATGAGTAAGGGCTTGGACAGATTCAAGGAGTTGCTGACTTGGGGTTGGGGGAGGGCGGGAGGGACCAGAGGCCAGGACTCCCAAAGGGCTTGCTGAAGGGGCCAGGCGTTTTTACTGGCCCGCGCACCCGCACGTGTGGCCAGAGGACATTCTGTGCTGCACTCCGGGCTGGGCCCCTGGGGACCATGTCTGATTCTCAACTTCCACCTGCAGGAGCCCGTAGAGGATGGCTTTGGCCGACACGGGCAGGTCCCTGGACACAGTCAAGCAGATGAGCAGGCAGTGAGAGTGTGGGAAACGCAGTGGCCTGGCCGCTTTAGCTATCACCTCTGTCACCCTTGGGGGTGATCCCAGTCCCTCTCCTTCCCCCGCAGACTGCCTCTCAGGCATCAGCACTCCACATGCCCTCTGCTTGGGGAGGGCTGATGGGAGACCCGGGGGCTGGGATGATGTGTGCTTTCCTGGCTCCCTTCCTCCTTCCCTCCCCCATAATTCTGGACTGTCAGCACGGAGTGCTCCTCCTGCCCTTTCTAAGAACCCCATGCAGCCTCGCCTCGGACGCCAGAAGCCCGAGGGCCAGACACACTCTGGGCAGGGCCCAGGCTGTCCTCCCAACTTCCAGCGTGGAACCTGGGGGCCTCTCTCATCACGTCCAAGGCTGGTGTGACGTTCGCAAACACCTGCCCAAACACAGCTCCGCAGCTCGAATACCGCCCAGCTATGTTAATAAAGGTCCGACCATTGGGTGCATCACAGACAGTGTGTCCTGGGAGGACCCGCCATCAAAAATATTAAACACTGAAGGATCGACTGGACAAAAGGTGTGTGAGGCTTGCACACTGAGAACGACAACGCATTGCTGACAGGAGTGATGGCTCTGAGTAAGCCGAGGGACATGGCTGTGGTGTCATCAGCATGTCTGGTCTTTGTCCCAGGTCCTGGCACTGAGCTCCTCAAGCCCCTGGAACATCTTCTGTGCTAAAGAGGGGTCTCCTGGAGGCCTCCAGGCAGGGAACCCCCCTTGTGACCCCCGGCCTCTGACCTTCTGGAGGCCTCTGATCATCAGTTGCCAAGGATTGACTTGCAGATGAAAACGATTGGGGGATGAGGCTCACGGAGGATGGGTTTGGGTGCTGGGAGGTGGGGCAGCCGAGGAGGGCGTGGGAGCTCAGCCAGCGGAGCGTGGATGCCCTGGGCACTCCATGCAGGTGGCCTCAGCTGTGGGGACAGCTTTCTAGGCTGAGTCCCTAACCTGTGGGGTGGGCACTGATCCTTGGGGCAGTTGGTGTCAGAGTGGGATTGCCGGACACCCAGCTGGTGTCGAAGAATCGGGAAGTGGCGTTGGACCTGCCTTCCTCTGGTTCCCACATGAATGACAAGGCGTGTGTGAGAGGAGGAGGCCTCCGCACAGGAAAGGGACAGTCCATTCTGACCTCTGCAGCCCCCGGAGCCCAGTCCTTCACATAAAGGACCCAGGTGAGCAAAGCGCTGAGTCGGCACCGGCTTCTCCCCCAGGACGCCCCGTTCTCTGGAAGTGAGGGGACTGGTGCCCGCAGGCTTGGGACCTGGTGAAGGTGTAATCCATCCTAACCCCCAAGGCACATGTTGGCTCTGCTCATCCTGCATCCCTCCCCGAATCTGTCCCCCACACTCCCACCCCAGGTGACAGCCACTATGTCAGTGGCTTCCCTTCCAGCCCCCTCCCGCCCCCGTACACCTCTTCTCAATTGCCCACTAACCAACTCTTGCCCATGGTGGGAGTGGGGCTGAGGGACCTCTGACTGGGGCATTTACCGGGGGGCACCGGGGCACTTGGCCTCAGAAAGCTTAAGTGACCCCAAGGCGATCACATGCCTCTGAGTTGAATATTGGTTTGCATTTTACAAACAAAAGCAGCTGCTGCAACAGACATGTGGGCATCTAACAAACCAGAGAAATCACATTTATTTCCCAATTATTTACTTAGAAAAACCATGCCAAACAGAGGCTGGAGCCCGGGCTGGAACAGGATCATCTGGGCGCCAAGGGGCAGGTCTTGCTGCTGGGAGGCTGTGTCCCGCAGCCCAGAATTGGATCAGAGGGTGAGGAAAACAGAGTGTTATGAAATGTCACGACCCGGCCTGGAGGCAGAGAAGCCTCCTTGTGCCCGCGTCCTCCCTCCCCTCCTCCCTGGGAGCAGATTCCCCGGGTCAGTCCTCGGAGGCCCAAGCAGGGGAGGCAGCCCAAAACCAAGCGGAGGAGCCAGGCATTCTTGGCGGGCGGACGGGCGCACGTGGTAAGTTCTGACTGGCCACTGGGGTTTGTGGCCTGGCCTGGTGGTGTCCAGCGGATCCTCCTCTGGGCATTGTGTGTAGTTGGCCTGATCAAGCCAGTTCCTTCCTGGGCAATTCCCCAGGCCAGATATTTGCA
>NW_006294767.1:713659-718618 GCF_000327345.1 Myotis davidii
TGCCAACTGAGGAACCCCCTTCACGAGGTTGCAGAGGCTGGGGTTTGAGGACATCAAGGCAAGAGCCCACAACCCTCCTCCTCGCCCCCTCCCTCCCACAGGTCATCGTGGAAGGTCCCCCACACGCAGGGCTGCTGGCATCCGCAGCAGGAGGATCGCAGGACAGAAACCCATCTCCTGACAGCCGGACAGCTGTGAAGTTGCTTCACAGTAAATAAGATGGTGACCCGACAGCGTCCAGGGGGCTGTTTTAGATGGGGGTTTCCTGTAGCTGGTGTGAGGGGCAGCTGGCATGCTGGAGGACAGATGGTTCCTGTGGGGAGGGGTGGAGGACTGAAACCAAGTACCCTTGCCACCTGGAGTGTGGACATGACCCAGGAAGGCACTCAGAATGACAACTGATTTCCCAGAGGCCCAGGGGGTGGCTTCAGGGTGGAGGGAGCAGTGCAGGTGGAGAAAAGGGATATCGGGTGTTTTTGATGGACGGCACGTGGGGACAGAGTCATGAAGGAGCCTGCCTAGGTCAGGTCCCACTGGCACGGGATGGGGGACTGGAGGCCCGCGGGAGTGTCTGACCCAGCTTGGTGGAAGGTCCTGTAGTGTGGGCCAGGGCTCCCAGCCCCCTGGGAGCAGAATAAGGACGGTGACCAGGCATCCTTGGTACCTGGCTCTCTGCCTCTGTGCACCTTAGTTTTCTCATCTGTAGAATGGGTCCGTCTATTCTCTGCCTAAGTCTCAAGGCTTTGTCAGAATGGAACCCACCTATGTCCTGCTCCACAGAGTGCCAGGCCCCGATCCTGGAGGAGGGCCCTGATCTACACAGTCACGTTTGTCGGGAGAGAAAGAACTTTGCCCTCCGACCACGCACCCTGGCTGGGTCCTGGGCGTGACTGAGTCCTGCTTGACCCAAAAGGAGCTGACAGGAGGCAACCGCCCTGCTTTGTGTCTGTCACCCTTTCCTGAAAACCTGTCACAAGTCACTGCAGTTAGGTGGGAGGTCCTGGGTGAGTCTAGCCCAGTGGTTCTCAACCTTCTGGCCCTTTAAATACAGTTCCTCATGTGGTGACCCAATCCTAAAATTATTTTCGTTGCTACTTCATAACTGTAACGTTGCTACTGTTATGACTTGTAATGTAAATATCTGATATGCAGGATGGTCTTAGGCGACTCTGTGAAAGGGTCGTTCCACCGCCAAATGGGTCGCGACCCACAGGTTGAGAACCGCTGGTCTAGCCAGTCCTAACTAGGGTTCCTGCAGCCCAGCCCACATACCCGTCTTGTTGACTTTTACATACTGGAGAAGTCAGTACCTGGAAGACCTCCCCGGTCTAGCACAGGGGTCTCCCTCTCTCCTGCCCCCTGGTTGCCCCTCCTCCCTTGTCCCTTCTCCCAGGGCACACGGTGGAATACTCAGGCAGGTGGCATCTGGGAAGGGACATCTCACAGGGCAGGGGGAGAAAAGGCAAGAAACAGGAGTACCTTCCTTACCGCCCAGGCCTGGGCTGGTCCCAGACACTCTCAGTTTGAGCTGCTATTGGGGGCCCATCAGCTCTGACCGCAGCAGCCCCAGAATGGAATCCACTGCATGCCCTGGCCAGGCCAGCCTTACTCAGCCACGGTCCTTCTCCAAGGCAGGCCCTCGGTGCCCCGACATCACTGGGGGCTGGGACCATCCGTGACACCAGGCACACGAAGGCCTTAGGATGTCAGCAGTTCAGGGAGTGTTTGTCTTGTGGAGTGGAATATCTCAGGTCCTGGTGGGAGGGATCTATTTGGAGAGTGAGTTTCCACCTAAGCCAAGCTTTGTCCCCTCGGGAGGTACCCAGGAGACTCTGGACAGAGATGCCAGGGAGATGTCTGTTCTACAGAGTTCATGGGGTCACAAGGTCATGGCTCAAGGAAAGCCATCTTCCGGGGTACTTGACCTCTGGGCTGCAAGTGTAAGTTCTGAACCCTGAACTGGTCCAGCTGGGGCACCGGGTGCACCCAGAGCCTGGGTCAAGTCCCCCAACCCTGCCCACCAACTGACGGCCAACAGTGAATTTACAGTCTAGCCTCTCCTTTAGTGAATAAGTAGATGAGAGGAAAAATTCTGTAAGAGTGATGAAGCCTCATGCTGCCTCCTCTTGGTGAAAGATTTCAGATGGTGATTTCCAAACGGAGAGGTTGTGAGGGTGCTGCCCTGAACCCACCACCAGGGGGCGCAGCTGGGCAAGCGCTGCTGTCTGTCTCTGCAGGGTTTCCAGAAAGTGTTTTTGGGGGCGGGGGGACTTGCTGCATCCCCTTTTGTATTGCTTTCCTTGGAAGCTGCAGGAAAAGACTAGAAATAAACAGCAGTAGCAGCAACAGCATGTGTAGGTTGGTGCCCTGGGACAGCGACCTCTGAAGGCAGCAGCCAGTGGGGTGCCCTGTTATTGACCAGCGTCCCCTAGAGCGCCTCATGCCTCCCTCTCAACACTCAGAAACCCTGTCTACTTGCTATGCACCCCACTTTCTCCACTACAAAATAGGTATGATACTAGGACCTGTCTTAGTAGGTTGTAGAATTAATGACTTAAAACACACAAAATGCTCCAAGCATTTGCCACTGGCCGTCTCATGGCCCCTGGCATTTCATTCTTTCTGTGCGGCCCCTACATCACCTGGGCCCACGGAGCAACATTTTCGTTTTCTTTTTTTGTAAAAATTGTTGACACTGTTACAGATGTCCACCCCCTGCCCCCTTTACCCTCCTCCACTCAGCGCCGCCCACTGTGCAACATTTCCACATCTCGCTGATCCGCCTGCCATCTAGGAGGCATGGTGCTCTGGGCCCTGGGGTGGGGCAGCGCTGAACGTCACTTTTCAAAGGGGTGTAGCTAACTTTGAGGGCACTGCGTGCCGACGAATTCAGAGGCGCTGGATGTCCAGTATCTGTCTCCCCCAGGGGAACGGAGCGCCGAGGGGCCAGGTATCTGCTTCCATCACTGCCGTGCCCCTAGTGTTTAGAACAGTGCCTGGCCCATGGTAGGAGTTCAATAAACATTCATGGATGACAGTGGGGAATATGCTTGTGACGGAATAAAAACTTGTTTTAAAAAAACTGTGGTACTATAGGGTGCCCATTTTGTTAAAAAGTGATATTTATCTATCTCCATATATAGCTCTCTCCATATGTATCTAGAGCAGCGTTTCTCAACCTGTGGGTCGTGACCCCTTTGGAAAGGAAAGGAAAACACATATATAATTACATATTGTTTTTGTGATTAATCACTATGCTTTAATTATGTTCAATTTGTAACAATGAAATTGGGGGTCACCACAACATGAGAAACTGTATTAAAGGGTCGCGGCATTAGGAAGGTTGAGAACCACTGCATTAGGAAGGTTGAGAACTGCTGATCTAGACAGAACACACCTCAGTGAAATATGGGAAAATTCTTACTGATAAACTGAAGGTAATGCAACGATTATTTTTGTTATTTCCCACACGATGCACAAGAAAATGCATATTGGATTTTGGGGAGAAGGATAACACTGGAAAGAATAAGATGGAGACATTGCCATGGGTGTTTGGGGGCCCTGGGAAGGGACACACCCCGGTGTCGCTAGTGTTGCTCCATCAGGTGTGTCTGGGCTGAAGTGGCCGAGGGCTGCCTGGGGCCTGCCCTGTCCCTGCCCCCAGAGGACTATGTTGTTCTCCCTCGTGTGGGGACAACAGGGACAGAGGAGGAAACTGGGTCAGGCCTGGGTCTACAGGGAGCCACCACCGGGGACCACTGGCTAAGCCTGTCGTGATGGAAAATGTCACTGAGTGAGCCACTTGCATCAGCAATCCCCCCCACCCCCCCATCCCTGTAAGCTGATTCTTTGGGAGACCCCGATGAGCGGGAAGTCCAGGAGAAGGACTTATAGGCAGCCTGGGCAATTTGGCTTCACCCCTCCCTAAATTTAAATGGCCATCTGGCTGGCCAACCTCGCCAAGCAGGAGGCGTGGGTTCTGCCCTTGCCCCCTGCCTGGGCCAGGACAGAAGCAAGTCAATGGCCACCAGGGGCCTGCAGGCTGGAGGCTCTGGTTTCCTTCCTACTTTGAAGTAATTGTGGCAGCAACGGCGAATAAACAGCTCTCACTGCTCTGTGGGTGTAGATTCCCCAAGGTCACCTGCTCTCTCTCTGTCTCCTAGGCTCACCTCGCCTCTCAGCACCCCTGGGCCTGGTGTGTGTCTCCGGCGGGAAGGAGGGGTGGGCTGAGCAGGGCTGTGCTCACTCTTCTCAGGTCACACCTGCTCCGTGGGAGCCTCTGCAAGGACAGAGGGGTCTCCACTGGGCAGGTGCACCCAGGACGGAGGCTCGGAACTTTTCCACATATCTCCTCACTCAAGGGTTTCCAGCTTCCAGGGAGACCTGGTTTTCCTGCCCGCCTCTCAGGAGCTTGGCATGTGAGCAGGAGGCATGAGCCACAACCACCGTGCCTGCAAACCAAGGTGCCTCTAGGCCAGCGGTTCTCAACCTGTGGGTCATGATCCCTTTGGGCAGGGGTCCTCAAACTATGGCCCGCGGGCCACATGCAAATACAAATATTGTATTTGTTCCCATTTTGTTTTTTTTACTTCAAAATAAGACATGTGCAGTGTGCATAGGAATTTGTTCATAGTTTTTTTTTTAAACTATAGTCCGGCCCTCCAACGGTCTGAGGGACAGTGAACTGGCCCCCTGTTTAAAAAGTTTGAGGACCCCTGCCTTTGGGGGTTGAAGGACCCTTTCACAGGCGTTGACTAAGACCATCGGAAAACACATATATAATTACATATTGTTTTTGTGATTAATCACTATGCTTTAATTATGTTCAATTTGTAACAATGAAGTTGGGGGTCACCACAACATGAGGAACTGTATTAAAGGGTTGCAGCATTAGAAAAGTTAATTTCTACCTCAATAGCTGGCTGCTAACCAGCCTGGCCCTGGTCCGGGCTTGCGCAG
>NW_006294767.1:718848-730183 GCF_000327345.1 Myotis davidii
CTCTCTTATTATTTTGTGGAAGAGCCACACTCAAGGGGCCAAAGAGCCGCATGTGGCTCGCAAGCTGCGGTTTGCCGACCATGGCTCTAGGCTGTCACCCTGGACTCACTCTCCCTGCAGACACCCCCAGACGGCATGGACGAGGCCCAATGAACAGTGAAACATGCTTCTGATTTGGGAGAGTTTATATGCGAAGTAGCAAAAAAAAACTGCCAAACGAGCCACACTGTGCAAGCATGAGCTGCACGTGGCTCAGAATGAGGCCAGCTACGCACAGCGGCAAGGGATGGATGATGGACAAACGGAAAAGGGTGACCTGGGGCCAGGCACCTTCCTGGGCTGTGGCACAGTGCCAGGTGCAGAGGAACCAGGGAAAGGACTCGGGCCCGTGCTGCTCTGTGGCAAGGGCTCAGAGCCCGGCTCAGCCCACCCCTCCTTCCCACCAGAATCCCCTCCTCCCACTCCCACACCAGCCAGGGGACAAACTGGTTTCTTGGAACGTTCCTTGGTGCCTTTCTAGTCGGCAGCAGTTGGTGGTCAGGCACAGGGACAGGGGGCTGTGACACAGGGCACTTGCCAGGGGGACGAGCAGCAGAGCCCAGCCTCGAGGTGTGATGAGCCCTCAGCACAGGGGCCTATTCTGTCATCTGCTCATTTGTCAGGGCAGCCCCACAGCCCCGCCCAGGAGAGCTCATCTCTGAGGCAGCACCTCAGCTCCCTGATTCAGGCTGTCTCTGAGCCCCCAGGTAATCTGGGACTGATTTCGTGGGCCCATTCCAGGTCTGTGGGTCTGACTTTGTTTATGAGGTTTCCTAGGATCTGAAGGGTTGTGTGCCCATGGCCTGGGAAGCCAGGGCTTCATGCCATCTCCCCGAGCCCAGCATCATGCCATCTCTCTGAGCCCACCTCCCTTTCCCCATTTACATTTCATGGAACAAGGTGCACGGAAGGAAGGAAGGGGGATCTGCCGAGGGCAGCGGAAGAGGGAGAACGTCTTTGTTCACTCTTTATTGTGTCTTTTTAAAAGATGGCATCATGGCTCATCCAGTGGGTCAGTGATTCACACGCGTGTCATTGGTGCCCTTCAAACAGGTTCCTGTGGGGTTTTCAGGGCTGCTTGTCTGCGTCCCTCTGCACCTCCTGGCCGACCTCAGGAGACAGAAGTGGAGACCCCTATTACCGGCCAGAAAGAAGGAGTGGGTGCTGAGGGGAACCGAGGAAGCTGGGGGGAGGGCAGGCAGGCAGCCCGGTCCCCTCTATTCTACTTCCTGTCCCCCCCAGACTCCCCCGGTTCACCCGTCACCATGTGCAAAGTACCTTCTCCAGGGCCGCTACACGCTCTCCTTCACCTTCTTTCTGGTGGAGTATGGAATGCAGCACACCCAGCTGGTCCTGGTCCTGATGGCCGAGAGGAGGGGAGGGGCTGAGAGAGAGGCAGGCCCCGGGCCACAGGTGCTGGCAACACCCCTTGAACCCTAAATGCATGCCACGGGGTCTCTGCTCCGATCTCTACTGCACCCCACTGCTCACGTCCCGGGGAGCCAAGGTCTTTTCTCTGTGGCTTCCAGGCCCCGCGCACAAAAGCGGATTCCAGTGCAGAGCCAGGCTTGCCTTTCCTCCAGATGCTCGGGGTTTACCTGCCTACCACCTGGCTGCTGTCCTCTGTCCTGGAAGACCTGGGCCAGGAGGGACCCGTGGACACGAGAGACCCTTAAAGACTAGCTGAGCCAGGTGTCACGGGTGGTTCCCACGGCCAGCCCAGCCTGTGCTTGCCTCCCTGTGGGGTGGTCACTGGGGTTTCCACTTCCAAGGCTGCCTCAGTATGAGATGGCAGCCCCCCTCCCTTGGCAGGAACCACCATGGCTTGGTGCCCATATGTCCCGCTGGCTGCTATGGGCTACTGGCATACGGGTACCTGACCCCACCATCTGAGCGGGCCCGAGGCACAGGCTGGACAGAGAAGCCTTTTGCTCTGAGGGAAACTGAGCTTGCAGGTGAGCAACACAGCAGAACAGACAGGTGACTCACCCAGCAAGTGTCCAGGCCTAGCCCTCCAGGGGCCCACTGCAGACCCCTTTCCCACTGGCCTAGAGGCCTTCGGTGGCCACAGCTTGCTTTTTGAGTGCTGGCCTGACTCACAGGTTTCCCGGGGGAGCTGGGTCCTGGGGGTGATGGGCCGAGACCCAGAGACCAGGAGGGTGGACCTGGGATTGTCCGACCTTCGGGGCAGAAAATAAAGCTGCCAAGCTGCACCTAGTGTGGCTGAATCTGTCACTATATCCATTAAGCAGCGAAGGGGAAAATAAAGGTCTGCTTAGGAAAAGACTGCTTATTTTTAGGCCTAGATTTGAGAGCGTGACAAGACCATCCCAAAATCTTTCACATCATAAAAGCCAACGTGACCAGCTGGGTAAGTCGAGATCAGAAGAGAGGTGGGTCGTCTGAGTGAAGACGGAATGAAAATGCCTCACAGAAACGCTCTCCCCGAACACACACATCTGGGCGGAAAGCAGCAATAATGACAACAGCCTAATAGGCGAAGGGCCGTAATGCCAGAAGCATTCAGAGCTGGCGATCCAGAAAAATGGCACCGACAGAGGAGCCCATTTTCACCAGGAGCCAATTTTCACCAGCGCCTGTCTTTGCGTCCAAATCTACACTTCAAAACCAGGTCCAAATCTACACTTCAAAATCCTGTGTGGTCCTCACTGTTCCTGAGAGAGAAACTTGGGTGATTTCTTCTTTGTTGTGCTATTCCACCTTATTTAAGTTATTTAAAATGACCATGTGTCAGTTTTACAAAGCAAATGGAAATTTTCTGAAAGTATGCAAACAATTAAACCAAGATATTAATATAGTTGTTCATTCTGAGCGGTGAATACATTGCTCTTTTCTTCCTTGTGTTCTTCTCTGTATTGTTTAAAATAAAATAGGTCCGTGGGCCCTTGGGTGGCCTAGAAGTAAATACCCCACCTTCTCCCAGCACCCTTAACGGCCTCGGGAAGTGGTGGGGCTTCAATGGCCCTACAGAGTCTTCACCCCAGTAGAGTGTGGGGGTCAGGACACATGTGAGGGGTCCTCCCACTGCCGGCAGGACCAAGGTGTGTGACCTTTTGTAGCCCATGAGGTGATATCCTACTCTCATCTGCCCTTCTTCCCCTCTTTTTCCTTCCCCCGGTTCTGCCCATTTTGTTGCTTGATTGGATGGGAAGAGAGAGTCTGGCTATGGAGTTAGGTGGGACTCAAAGCAAAGGTTGTGCCAGATCCCTTACAGCGGTTCTCAACCTGTGGGTCGCGAACAATGAAAATACATCCTGCATATCAGATATTTCCATTACGATTCATAACAGTAGCAAAATGACAGTGGTGAAGTAGCAACGAAAATAATTTTATGGTTGGGGGTCACCACAACATGAGGAACTGTATTAATGGGCCGCGGCATTAGGAAGGTTGAGAACCACTGCAGAAGGTTCGATGCCCTGTTGCCCACCTCTCAGCACCCCCAGCCTCGGTAAATGCTTAGGACACTGCGTGCATCTAGAGCAGTGATGGCGAACCTATGACACGCGTGTCAGAGGTGACACGCGAACTCATTTTTTTTGGTTGATTTTTCTTTGTTAAATGGCATTTAAATATATAAAATAAATATCAAAAATATAAGTCTTTGTTTTACTATGGTTGCAGATATCAAAAATTTCTATAGGTGACACGGCACCAGAGTTAAGTTAGGGTTTTTCAAAATGCTGACACACTGAGCTCAAAAGTTTCGCCGTCACTACTCTAGAGGAAGAGGGGAGGCACAGTGGACCCACTAGAAACCGGGGTAGAGGAACAGTCTCCCCACCTCCCCGAGCATGAGCCCAATACTCACTCATCTTCTGACAAATCCCCCATGTCCATTTGGGACCACTTGTCTTCTCTCATGGCACATGTGACCACCTGCGAGAAGCAGCAGAAGCACTTTAGGGGATGGGGTGGCGGAGGGGGTCAACCACAGTCCCCAGGCCGGACACACTGGGCCTGCCCAAGGAGCAGATGGAGACACGAAGACTGCACTGGCCCTGAGCACAATCCCACAAGACTGGGAACCATCAAGTGGAGATTTCTAATTATGGGGCCCTGACCAAGGAGCTGTGGCCTGGATACAGGCCACCATGACCTCTAGATTGTAGATCAGGATACGTGGGCCCTTAGTCTCCACTCTGCCTCTTTGAGTCCTTAGAACATGTGGTGCCCCATGGTAGCCTTGTCAGGAGTTAATCAGCTCTCTTCGTTGTACAGCATGTTCTGAGGGCAAAGAGATAAAAGGTGCAATTTGGAAAAAAATAACCCTCAGGCTGGAGCTTAAATTGGCCAAGACAAAAATATCTACAAGCATGACTGCTCACTACAGCAGAAAAATGGAAAAGACATCCCAGAGAGACCTTTGAGTCAAACACTTCTCCTTACAGAAAATGATGATGATGATGATGGTGATGATGGGATGACGATGGTGATGATGTGGCTGCTGAACATGATGGTGATAGTGGTGATGGTGTAATGATGGTGATGATGGTGGTGATGATGGTGATGATGATGATAGTGATGATATTGATGATGGTGGTAGTGGTGGTGGAGTAAGGTGGGACTCAAAGCAAAGATCGGGCCAGATTCCTTAGGTGGTTAGATGATGATACTAATACTGAGGCTTTCTGGGTACTAGACACTGTTTGAGGGCTTTATAGAACCACCCTGGGGTGTGGGTACTACTAAGATACCCATTTGACATATGAGACAACTGAGGCCCAGAGAGGTATAGTGACTTGTTTGAGCATTTATTGGCAGAGCTGGATATGGAGGCCAGGTCTCCTAATTCCTAAGCCTGTGCCCTTTCTAACACCCCAACATGATCCCACAGAAGTTCTCAGGGCCCATGGGCAGCCAAATGGTTGACCCAGGCCCAAGAGTGTTGGAATGCATGCAGGTTAGCGTGAGGGAGGATGAGAAAAAGGAGGGGGTGCCCTCCAGCCCCCTAGACCAGTCCTCAACACCCTGGAGCTTTCTTGATGCTGCTGTCCCTATCTTTGCCTCAGCCTCCAACACACACATGCACGGGGCAAGTTCCCCAAAAAAGCTTTGTGGGCCTGAGCACAAGCATTTCCTGGTGGGTGGTTTGGCTTTGTTGTGTGAAGGGTTTTTACCTCTTCAGCATGGTCTCCCAGATCAATCTCCACAAACATAGATGGTTTCTGTAAATGAAAACCAAAGAGACGTGGAAGAAAGACTTGCGTAAGCTAGGGAGGTGAATAGACTTTCTAGGAGGTAGAGTGGACTCCTGACCCCCAGTCAGGGTCTGAGCAATGACCACTGGGACCACCAGACACTGGCAGTGCTCAGTGGGGGCTCCTGAGAAGCTGGGGAGAGAGCTGCTGGCAGTGTAGATGGCAAGATGTCCATGGGCCATCTCTGGCAGAGGAGGGAGGGGAAGGAATATGGCCTTCCCACAGCTCCATGCTCACCTCCCATCAAGGCCCTGAGACCCAGAGGGTTTCTCCCACCTTTGCCCTCTGAGAACCAGGGCCTCCAGGAGACAGGCGATGTCCAGATCTGGAGCAGCCCCTCCAAGCCCACTTCAGACCTGCTCGACTGGGAAGCACCTTTAATTCTGCCTCCAGAAACCTACCTGGGACCCCACTTTACCCAGTTAAGAAGGCTCGCACTAAGGTGTGAGAAGCCCAGGCAGCTCAGGTGTTGCTGCCCTAGGGTCTCTTATTGGCACCTTGGCTCAGTCCAGAATGTGTTTCCAATGGTAGCACTTTAATCAACACCAAGGGAAGTATTGGGGGTGGGTGAAGGACTCCCCAGAACCCCTGAGTCACACCAAGGACCATCTGTTGTAAATCCTGGTAAAACACATCTAACTACCTCTCCATTCCCTACCACAGGGATTAGGAATGAGAATGACAGCCACCTTCCCTGAGAAAGTGCCCTGTGCCAATTTCTACTATAGCACTGACATGTCTCTGGCCAACGCACCAGGGCCTGGGACTCGGGGTGTTTCCCTAGTCAAGCTGAGTATTGCCTCCTGTCAAGGACCCACATGCCTTTAGCCACTGCATTGTTTGGAATTAGGATGCCCCAGCATGAGGGCAAGAGCACAGAGCTTGACCTGGAAGGCTCTCTGGGGTCAGGGGAAGGCTTGGTCCAGCCTGTACCATGGTCCTGTCTAGATGACTTGGGACCACACGTCCCCAGGGCGCTCCTGGTCCAGCAGGACTCTGCCTGATAGGCCTCTCCATCAGACTGCTGTCACCAAATTAAACAGCGCTTGCCTCTTTTTCCAGAAGGTCTTCCGGCTTTAGGGACTCCAACTCCTGTTCCTGTAAGAAGACACCAAACAGGTGCATAAAGGCAGGATGCTGACCCGAGGGGACAGCAGTCCATGGATGTTAAAGGACCACGGCCTGACCTTGGCCTCCTGGGAGCATTTGTTTGTGTGCTCATCTTCCTCATGCTCCTCCTGGTCGCTGGCCTCCGAGTCGCTCTTCTCAACCTCCAGCTTTCCACTCCCATGCTCCAGCTTTCCACTCCCATGGTCCAGCTTTCTACTCTCATGGTCCAGCTTTTCAAGGGCATCCTGGTTCTTCTCCTGCTTGTCTTCCTCTAGGGTTGCCTGACTGTAGGAGTGGAAATGAGGGTTTGGAATCGGTGTCATGGAGACAGCTTCCCGATGACACCTTTCTCCCTCTTGGGCATCGGCAGCTCTGGGAGCAGCTCCAGCCTGGACAGGGAGGCAGAGAGGGGCCTGGACAGGGAGGCAGAGAGGGGCCTGCGTGTGCAGGGCCTGCCTCCTTCCTGAGGGCAGAAGGTGGGTGGGCAGACACGTCAGACAGGAGGGGAGGGGCGATGTGCAGAGGATGAGCAGTGATGCTCAGGTTGCTCCTGTCCTCCCTCCTGCACACCCAGACCTTCCCCAGCGTGAGCCTCCGCCGGCCCCGCCACCTGGGATGACGCTGTTCCTTTTCTGGGGACAGGTGCCAGCTCCAGGACTCCGGGGGCACCAACAGCTGTAGTTGGAGGGCGGAGGGGAGCGGAAGGGCTTGCAGCCCTGAGAACCACCCTGCCTCAGACCCTCCCCCAGCCTCAGACCCTCCCATCTGAACCCCTGGGGTCCTCTCAGGACCCCCAGGGCTCCTTTAGGGCCTCCAAGTCTTTGTCTTGGTGCTGGCCCCACTTTCCGCCCCGTGGTGAACACCACCCCTGCCGGACAAAGCCCACTTACCAGACGGTGTCTTTGGCGTTGCTTTTCAGGTCCTTTCCCTGATCTTCAGACTCTGAGGAGGAAGAGCAAGTTGTCAGACACTCCCACCAGGAGGTGCAGGAGCACCGCTGGCCAGCCGGCCCGAGGCCCACAGCTCAGCCCTGCGAGGGTGGGGCCAGCCCAGGGGGTGCTGGGCTCCCTGCAGCTCCAGTGTTGGCCTGGTGACTAATGGTTATGACTAAAGCCAGCCTCAGTTTTTATCCTGACAGGTTGTCTCCCGATTCCCTGCCCGCACGACACCCACTCTGCACAAGGCCCCACCCCACACCATCTCTGCCTCTCTAGGCAGAGCTCGGGTGAAGCTAAAGCACTGTCTTTACATTAGATGTGCAGGACCCCTGGGCAGCCCTGACATCCTCCCGCACAGCACACTGACTGGGAGCAGCAGGAGTGGAAGGCAGGGGCGGCGACCCACTGGGCAAGCCTGTCCCACAGGGGGTGGCACTTGAGACACACACGGCTTGTTCAGGAACCTCCTCTCCTTGTTCCTCCTCAGAAGGGCCTGGCCAGGGCGGTTCCTGTGTCATTTTCCCAAGGAAAGTGCTGCCCAAGGCCCAGCTAGTCGGGATCTTTGTCCAGTGCACTCAGTAGCCTGAGAATCTGCCTGGCATCCAGGGAGCTGTTCTTCCAGCCGCAGCCTCACATGCATAGTGATTGCCAGGAGATGATTAAGGTAAAGCTGCGTTTTGGTGACTTTGGCAGGATCAGAGCATGAGCTTCGTGAACTGTTTCGCCAGGACAGAGACCTCTCACTGCCAGGCTTGTCGGCCAGGAGAGCCTCAGAGCAGTTATGCAGAAGGGGTTCCCTGACCCTCTTCGGGACCTGAGCGAGCCTCCGAGGGGACTCAAGGTCGCGACATTGAAAGTTCCGTTTCTGTGCAGTCCCCTCTGAGCCTGGGAGGGTTGAGGCGCTCCCTGAGTAGTGGCTCCTCCCACAAGCAGCTTGGTCCTCCCTCCTGGCCCTCCACACCAAAGGCCCTGATGCAAGCACAGCCTGGGGGCAGTTCCAAAGCTTTAAGTACTGCTGTTGACAGAAGACATAGCCAGGGCAACTCTGAGCAGCTCCCATCTTGGAGAAACGCTTTACAGAATCTGGCTGTGGGACCAGCTACTCCAGGCCTTGTGCTCAGGGTTGTTTTGGCTCACAGGCCTCGGGGCGGGGATGACTGCCCGAGAGAGGCGGTGACGCCCAGTTCCCAGTGGGTGCCCTGCACCCTGATCCTGCTGTTCTAAGGAGTCTGATCGGCTGGTCCTTGCCTTCTCTCTGGTCCTCCCCTGACACCTCTCTCCTGAGCCCTGCCATCTTCCAAGGCCACTCTTCCTGGGACCTGGGTGCCCTTGCCCAGTGCTCAGCGACCCACTGTAAAGGGAGCTTTTCATCAGGGCCGGGCCTTCCTAGTGCTCAGCACAGGTGGCCTCGGGCTATGTCACCGACATTGTCTCCCACTGCTCCGAGTTCCCTGTGGATACGAGCGAGGCGTTCTTCATCCTCCTCATTCTTCAGCCCGCACAGGCTCAGGGGCCTGATCTGTGGCTGTGCTGCCCCCACGCAGACACTGGCCACGCCAGGGACGAACAGCCCTGAAGACCAAGGGCAGGGATATGAGAGGGGGCACAACTGGGTCCTCAGAGAATATTTTTGGACTTGGGACAGTAGTCCCACTTACATGCAGTTTCAGTTCTGAGGTCTCCTGTAGTCTGAAAATATGAAATGGAAAGTGCCAGAAATAATTAGTACGTTCTCATTGTGAGCCATTCTGAGTTGCGTGAGGAAACCTCTCACTGCCCCGCTCCCTCCTGCCCGGGATGTGAATCGTCCTTTGGTCCAGCGCACCCACGTGTGTACGCTCTCTGCAGGTTAGTGGCTGGGCAGCCACCCTGGTTGTCAGAGCCGCTGTGTGGTATCCCCAGGCTTGTGTTTGAGTAACTCTTATTAATAACTAGAGGCCCGATGCACAAAGATTTGTGCAAGAATGGGCCTTCCTTCCCCTGGCTGTTGGCACCACCTTCGCTCCCACCCAGAGCCGCCTTTCCGCCTTTGCTTCAGCCTGGAGCTGCCTTTCCGCCTTCCCATGCTGCCCAGAGGCCTGGAGCAGCTGGAGCAGTGCAGAACGCCTGTGTTGTCACCATGGTGACGACGCAAGCATCCTGCCCCGCTCCCAGCCTCTCGGTGCCTGTGTATGCAAATTAACATGTCATCTTTGTTGGTTTAATTTGCATACTTGCTCCTGATTGGCTGGTGGGTGTTGCAAAGGTATGGTCAATTTGCATCTTTCTCTTTTATTAGTATAGATGGCCCCAAAGCACATGAGAGGTGGTCCCGGCCATTCTGCTAGGCCAAAGAGAAGCTGTCAAGTGCTTCCTTCCAGGGAAAAGGTGTGTACATGGAGGAGAACACATAGCAAACCTAGTGTTCAATACTATTCGTGGTTTCAGGTGTTCACTGGGGTTCTTGGCACGTATCCTCCATGGACAAGGGGGACCAGGGTAGCTCTCAAGACATCCCTCAGGGAGAAAATGATCATGCAGCCTCCACCTCAGTTAAGAGGGCTGCTTCACGGTCAGTGGTGTTTAAGCCGGGATTTAGAAACTGACTCCTTTTGGAAACTCTTTAGCAGCCCATAGGCCTGTGCATGTGCTTTATATGTGCCTGTTTTAGAAGACAAGGAGCTGCCCGGCCAATGTGGCCTGATGGTTGAGAATCAACCCATGAACCAGGAGGTCACGGTTCAATTCCCAGTCAGGGCACATGCCTAGGCTGCAGGTTTGACCCCTGTTAGGGGGCATGCTGGAGGTAGCTGCTCGATGATGTTTCTCTCTCATTGATGTTTCTAACTCTTTATCCCTCTACCTTCCCTTCCCTTCTCAATCAATGAAACACTTAAAAAAAAATAAAATGAAAAAAAAAAAATCAGTAGAAGACATGGGGCTGCCCAGACAGATCTTTAAATACTTTTTCTTCCTATTATGTATCTGGCAAAAAGAGTCATGCCCTAGACCAGTGGTTCTCAACCTGTGGGTCATGACCCCTTTGGTCCCCTAAATACATCCTGCATATCAGATATTTACATTACGATTCATAACAGTAGCAACATTACAGTTATGAAGTAGAAACGAAAATAATTTTATGGTTGGGTCACAACATGAGGAACTGTATTTAAAGGGCCAGAAGGTTGAGAACCACTGCCCTAGACAGTTTGGCTCAATGGATAGAGCATTGGCCTGTGGACTGAAGGGGCCTCAGTTTGATTCCAGTCAAGGGCACATGCCCAGGTTATGGGTTCGGTCCCCAGTAGGGGGCATGCAAGAGGCTGCCAATCAATCATTCTCTTTCATCATTGATATTTCTCTCTCTCTCTGCCTCTCCCTTCCTCTCTGAAATAAATTAAAAAAATATTTTTTTAAAAAGGAATCAGTGAAGAGAGAGACACTATTTCTCTTTCCCCCATTTTAAGACGTGGACAAGGTCTGGAGCGCCTCCCTGGCGTGTGGCTGGTGAGGCTCCCTCTCTGCACCCTCAGGCTTGGGCTCTGGGAAGCCGAGACCCCGTGTAGCCTGGGACGCTGGGGCCTGGGTGGCGGGACCACGAGCCCTGCAGAAGGCTTTCAGCCACCCCTCCATGGCCGGCATTATTGGAGAGCCCTCTGGGTCTACTTGCAAAATTTCCCACACAGACTCAGGTTGGTCTCCTCTTTTGGGAACTTAGCTCTTCTTGAGCGAGAAAGTGTGGCCATGCTCAGAGCCTGAACAGGAGGGAGGTGGAGGGTCCAGCAGCTCCTCTCTCCTCAAACCACACACCTTTGGACTTTGACACTAGAGAAGAAATATGTTCACACCCCGACCTCTTACAGTCACCCCTAGAGTGTGAATAAGCAGCTATATTTCCCCTTTAAGTTTCATTTCTTCAGCCTACTCATCAAAGGCCAGCTGCTGGCGAAAGGGTCCCAGGAGAACCAGCACATGAATCTCAGTCACTGCTGTCCTCCCACTAGCTCAGATCCTGTTGCTCTGGGGAAAGTGTCATGAGGAGCCATG
>NW_006294767.1:730441-734129 GCF_000327345.1 Myotis davidii
TAACATTCAGGATGCAGGTCCACATACGGACCAGGGTGTTTCGGGACCCATCCCCACTTCCACCACACCATGGCCGCGCTTGGCATGTTCAGAAATATCCTGGAGTGGCTAACACAGCCAGCATAAGGCATAAACCTAGAATTTATCCTTTAAAGGCCACCTTAGTGCCAAGCCTGACGGGCAGTACCCTCCCCCACAGGGTCAGGGCCGACCCCAGGCCCTGGGAGGCGCTGTGGTTCCCTGAATGAGATGGAGGCTAGACTCAGATTCCAGGGTACAACCTGAGACACTGCCCGCGCCAGCCCTCCCGAGGCCATGGTGTTCTCCGTGTGTCTGACAGCTTTGCAGGCCCACAGGGCTCCCTGAGGCCTAGTGGGTCCTCACCCCCTTCATCCAGTTGGCCACCCACCCTGGGTCCCAACATTCAAGTGGGCCTGACCCAAGTCCCAGCTAGTCGTGTCGCCTGACAGCCTCAGTGGCCCCCACCCTGGCCCTCAGGGTGGGAGCAGGGGCAGTGGGGGCGGCCGGGCGGGCGGGAGGTGCTCTGTGCTGGCTGTGGCCCCTACCTAGCTCTTTGGATGGTTTCTGGATGCCACTCGGGGGGTCCCCCTTCTGGTGTAAGCTGCCCATGCTCTGGCTTCTCTGCAGTTCAGCCCCCTCACTGGTCCCCTTGGGGTGTCCGGTGGCCACCCCCAAAGGAGGAGCCCCAGCGCCTGGCCGGTGCCTCCTGTACACGGTGGTGGCCTCCTTCTCCATCCTTCTCCTCCCTTCAGGTCTCAGGAAAGAAGAGGGACCCGGCTCTCCAGCACGGCCTCAGGCGGAGGGCATGGCTTCCAACCCCTTCCGAGGCGAGCAGCCCAAGAGTGTGCCCAGTGGGCCCCCGTTGCTAAGTGTCCCCTGTGACATCACACAAGGTCAGAGGTCAGAGGTCATTCAGAGCAGCCCTTCCCTCGGGATGCTGGGTTCCCTCCTTCCAGGCCTTCCTGGCTTGTGCCCCAGAAAAGCAGAGGAAGAGGGGCCAGGGGACCTGAGGGGGCAGAGCGGGCACAGAACAAAGCTGGGCAACGGACGAAGAACCCAGAAGTGGGGGTGGGTCAGCGGGCATCTCAGGGCTGGGCAGAGTGTTTTCTCCGCACCCTCGCGACGAGAGGTGCCCTCGGCTTCAGAGGCAGGGCTGCCTGGGGCGGGCAGGCTGGAGCTGCACTTGACCAAGAAACCCTACTTAACTCTGCATTTCAGCCCGTGTTTGCTGGCACTGGCATCAAAGCACCCCGGCCTGCGTGCCTTAACCATTTCCTTCTAGACTGGAGGCCTCTCTCCTGGGCCTGCAGATGGCTGTCCCGTCCTCACATAGTCGTCCCTCTGGGCATGTCTGCGTGTCTGTGTCCTGATTTCTTCTCACAAGGACCCCAGTCGCACGGGATTAGGGGCCACACTAATGACTTCACGTAACCTTAACGTCTCTTATTTATTTATTTAAAAGCCAATTTTACTTATTTTTAAATGTATTTTTTAATTGATTTCACAGAGGAAGGGAGAGGGGAGAGAGAAACATCAATGATGAGAGGGACCAAACATCATTGGTCGGTTGTCTCAGGTACACACCACACTAGGGATCAAGCCCACAACCCGGGCATGTGCCCTGGCCGGGAATCAAACCATGACCTCCTGGTTCATAGGTTGACATTCAACCACTGAGCCACGCTGGCCGGACTTTAACTGCCTCTTTAAAGACCCAACCTCCAAATACAGTCATAGGCTGAGGCACTGGGGGTCAGGCCTTCGCCACATGATTTTTTGGGGGGACACAGTCAGCCATAACAGAGCCTAACAGAACATTCTGATACCCTAACTGAGCACACGGTTTTTCTTCCTCCAATCACCCAAGACCTTGGGGACAACCAGCCGATTGCTCTTGGGGTGCCATGACTAATCAGAATGAAGCGGAAGTGGCTCCTTAATCCCACCTGTACTCTATTGCCTCAAACAAATTGCTTGTGGCATCTTAGCTCACGGGGAGGCCTCAGTCGCCAAGCCAAGTGCCAATGCGGGGACAGATGTGGTGCCCACCTACCAGAGACCTTCCTCGGTGGCACCTGACCTTGGAGGCCACCGATGAAAGTCACAGCAGTGGGCACTGAGGGACAGCTCGTGCCTTCAGGAGAAAGAGCAGGTGAAAACAGAGCCACTGGGGTCCTGGGGGAGGGCCTTCTGTTCCCCTATCTCCCTCCCCCTCCACCCCCACCCTGGGGTTCCCCTTTCTACAGCGCCCCCAGAAACAGCTGATTCTTCTCAGAATAGCTGACCCAGGCTGGAATTTAAAAACACACACGATTGAATGAAAGCCAAATGGAGAAAAGAAAGCAATCAGGAAATGAGAATGCATTCTTCTCCCCAGAGTGGGGTGGCATCCTAGAGGCCCCCTCAGCTCCTCCCTCTCCCTCTCCAGGAGGGACACCACCTCTGCTCCTGGCACCGGAGGCCTGGAGCCTCCTGCTCCTCCTCTCCTGAGAGGCGGGAGGCAGGCGGCTGGCCCTCGAGCTGGCAGCCAGTGTTCTCAGACAGTAACACCTTCTCTATCCACTGGAAGGTCCTAGCAGAACACGAAGGCCCTCAGAGTGCCAACCCCACCCTTTTCCATCCCAGAGCATCATGGCTTCCAGCTCCATCTGAAGCCCCACCCAGGACCTCACCTGTGATCACAGGGGCATCATCCATTTCCCCACCTGCCCAGCTCCATCCCCCCACCTCCCACAGGTGCAGTTATCCGTGGGCACCCCTGGGAAACCAAGCCAGTCCTCAGAAAGAATAAAAGGTCTGTTTTAATCGGAAGGTAAAATACTTCACAAATCATTAGTATCTTATAAACGGAAACATTCAGTTACAAATCCATGTTAAAAATCGCAATTCGGTGCAGCCTAATAGCTCTGTGTTCCAACGTTTATTTTTTGCGAGATTTTTCTCCCCTTTTTTGTGACAAGTGATGTTATTATCTGGCATCTAGATGGAGTCTGAAGGACAGAACTTGCAAACAGATCGGGGCTGGCACGAGGGCACGTGGTCCTGTGAGTTTGAACAGTGCTGTCTAAAGCCAGCGCCTGCAGCTGTGAGGACCCTGCAGCTGTGAGGACCCTGCAGCTGTGAGGTCCCTGCAGCTGTGAGGACCGACTGGGGAAAATCAGCAAACAGCTCCCCTGGCGTTGAACCCCACCCCGCCAAGGAACGCAGCCCCCACCGCTGCTTTCACCGGCTTCTCAGAAACACCGGCAATACCACCCTGGGGCCCAAGGGGCGTCTGCACAGCCAAGTGCCTCCTTTTCAAGTTGAGGATTTCTCCCCTTGTCGGTTTCCTGTGGAGGACCTGTAACTGGCTCCCCTTCCCTTTTCGCCTGCTCTGGCACCCTCCCCTTCAATGAGTCCAGGTGTGGATGATCCGAGTTATTTCATATCAAAGAGCTAATTAAAAACGTTAAGAAAATCAGCTTGAAAATAATGCACATTTCTATTTTTAAAATATTCCCCAAACTTCTATTTTTAAGCCCCACTGACAGCACAACAACACAACTGGTGCTTGAAGTGGGGCCTGGCGGACACCAGCTCCGCCTCTCAGTGGCCCAGGGGCGTTGTGGGCTGGGGCTGTCTCAGCAGAGAGCAGAGAGGGACTCTGATCCCCGGGAGAGAAGTCTGG
>NW_006294767.1:734168-760687 GCF_000327345.1 Myotis davidii
AACCCTGTATCCCCAAAATATCAAGAGCATCCTCAAACTGGGACCTCCGTGCAGTTCTGCACGTCCCGACCACAAAACCGAGCCTTAGCCGGGAACATCATCAACATCGAAAGCTGAAACCAGGAGCCGCCTGCCCGCGGCACCCGGACAGCAGGCTCCTGGGAAAGAATAATGCTTGAACCTCCGGCTGCGCGGAGGCAGGCTCCTGGCAGGCACTGCAGAGGCCAGCGAGGCAGCAGTGCACTGGAGACGGAAGCACTCCAGCAGGGCGCGCGCGTCCCGCACCCGGTCCAGAAAGGCCAGCTCAGCGCACCTGCCAAGCAGCGTGAATAAAGTGCGTGGCAGCCACGGGAACAGCCCAGGAGAGTCTCAGACATCCCGTGAGCTTGACTCTTGTCATCTATGCGAGCGAGGAATGTGGATCTCTTGGCTTCCACACTCTGCCTCCTTGTCGGTCTCCCTCCTGCGCAAAGACTGTGGGGTTCCCGGTGCAGCTCACAGCGCCCTCCTGGGGCAGGACGTCCTCCAGGCTTTAAATGGAATGGGTGGAGACCTCTGACTGCTGCCTGATGTAGCTTTGAAAACTCTTATCTCCGATGGGGTGTTCCCTGCAAAGGGGAGATGGGGGAGAGGAGAATGTGAGGTACAGCCCTCCATCGCCCGTGCTCATCTGCACTTTTTAAGTCTCTTTTCTAGCCCTGGCCGGTTTGGCTCAGTGGATAGAGCGTCGGCCTGCAGACTGAAGGGTCCTGGGTTCGATTCCGGTCTAGGGCAGATACCTCTGTTGCAGGCTCCTCCCTGTCCTGGGCTCTGGTCGGGGCACATGCAGGAGGCAACCAATTGATGTATTTCTCTCCCATATTTCTTTCTGTCCTTCCCTCTCTCTTCCAGCTCTCTCTAAAAATCAATGGGAAAATATCCTCGGGTGAGGGTTAAAAAAAATAAGAGACTTTTTTTCTATCTATATATGTGATGTGTATTCTTTGTAATTAATATGAAAAATACAGACAAGCAAAAGAAGACTTAGCCCAAAGCCGCCTGTGGAGGCACCCACTGGGACCCTAGTCACAGTGTGTAGGTCTCATGCGCACACATGACCGTGTGCATAGTGCGTGTGCCATGCACCCACACGTGTGTGGGAACCCTGCGCTCCACAGAGGCACGATGCTGTCTGCTGAGCGCCTGGCCCCAGGGTCGCAGGTGCTTGGTCCTGAGCTGCCCAAGCGCTTGCACAGCTGCTGCCACAGGAAGTAGGATGCGCTCCAGGCTGTTTTAACCTCGGCTTTACCATGTGTAATCAAAGACAACATTTTTAGGTCTACGCAGCTCTCTCGACAGCGGGGTGTAAAGGGAATCTGGAATATGCTTTGAATGTCTATGGAGCCAGGATGACTCATCTAGGAGCAAAGCAGGATCACGACCCCAGGAGGTGCTCGCTGGGTGCCGGGCTCTTGTGAGCAACTGGTCAAAGGAGGCACCTCTTGCAGAGCCCTTCACTCCCCTTCCCAGAGCAAACCCACACCTGCCAAGAACGGAGGGAGGAAGGGAAGGAAGGAGGGAGGGGGGAGGGAGGGGGCTGGAGGAAGAAAGGGAGGGACAAGACAAAGATGGGGGCCAGTCCACCAGAGCTGGCCTCAAGAGAGGGGGAAAGGGCCAGTTTGCTGGCCCAGGAAAGCCTAATTCTGAAAGTGAATGAGTTGGGAAGGCAGGAGGGGAGAAGGGAGAGAGTGCTGCTCCCAGGACGCTGCCCAGAGGGCCCGGCGAGTGAGGCGAGCCCTGCTCTGAAGGAGCTGGGAAGCCTGCGCAGTCCCCACGCTGCACACCACGGTCCACCCGCTGCACACCACGGTCCCCAACGCTGCACACCGGTGGCTCTGGGGCAGGCAGCACCCGCCTCCCCCCGGGAGCTCCCTGCAGTCTCTCCCTCAGGCCCCCACACCCTTGCCGGGACTGCCCACGCACCCGGGCGCCATACTCACTGGCTCCCATACTTGGTCTTCTTGAACTTGTCCCTTTTGTACTGAGCGTGCTCCTGCTCCAGGGCCCCGACCTGGGCAATGACCTGCTTCAGTGTCTTGTAGGTCTCCTGGGGGTCATCGATGATGAAGGTCAAGTACTCCTCTTGCTCTGGGCCGTCATACACAGATCTGCTCCCACAGGCCTCTGCACCGTTGGGGACAGGGAGGAGGTCAGTGCTCGGGGAAGCACCTGGACTCCTCAGTAAAGGCTGACCATTCACAGGCAAAGGCCCCAGAACCAGCAGCCGTTCCTTCCAGCCTGGCCGGCGCTGTGTGCCGGGGGACCCTGCAGGGCCAGAAAGCCAGGGCCCAGGAACCGAGGCCTCTGAGGGTCCAATGCCCCCTCGCCAGGCCCCAGCACCTCTCTGACAACCCTGCCCCTGGGTGACCTGCGTCCATCCAGGCCCCACCGGCTCACCAAGCCGGTAACAGCAGACGTCTGTCTGCTCCTGGACACTGGGCCAGGCTGGCTCGAGGGCCTGTGGGATCGGACATGGTCAGGCTGGGGAGGTGAGCTCGAGGATGTCCCCTCTCGGCCAGTCCGTGCAGGAGGTTTCCTCAGACCTCCACCCCCACCTGCTCAGCAGGTAGCTCTCTCCTTGGACACCTCAATCCCGCTGAAGACCATGCTGCCTACAGCCGTCCGTGATCCACAGGAGGTCTCCAGATACCTGAACTGCAGCAGCCCCCGTCCTGTCCCCTAGCACCTGGCCCCGGCCCCTCCCATCTGCCCAACAGCTATGCTGGGCCCTATGCTCCAGGGCCACAGAGAGACCAGGTAGGAAGACGTGTGCTTTGCAGGGCGCCTGGCCTGGCGAGCCAGCATCAGGAAGGCCCCTCGCCTCATCGTCCTCTGTCCATTATCACAGAAAGCTCTGCGATCCTGCTTCTGCTCAGGGGAAACCTCTGGGTTCTAACTGAAAAGTCACAAGTCTGCGGAAAGGAAGATGGAAAATTTCAGAGAAAAAGGGAGTGTGACAGGAGAAAGACAAGGGGCCCTCAACGTGAGGGACAACAGAGTGGAGAAGAGGAGCCCAGGCCCCCGAGCTCGAGTGTGAACTCAGCCTCTTCCTCATGAGTGAAGCGCAGGTCCGTCTGCAGCCACATGCCTGCGTGTCCTCCCCCGCCCCCAGCCACTGCTTGTAACTGCGTGGCTTCGGGCAAGTACTTAAGCGCCAGAGCCTGTTACCCGGTGCCCCCGAGTCTCCTGAGCCCGGGCCCAGTGGGAGTGTGAGCCGTGGTGGCTCGTAAGGACAGAGGGAGGGATAGGTGCAAAGGACCGTCACTGCCACATGGACAGGTCAAGAGAGCTAAGACCTGAGTAAGCAAACGTCTGTGAAGCTTGTTAAAGAAGCAGAAACAGAAGGCGGTCCTCACTGCCGGGACAGGTGTCTGGGTTCAGGTGCGGAGGAGAATCACCAAAGGCCAGCAGGACGGACGATGGTGACGGGAGAAGCACACAGGCACCCAGCCCCAGCCCTCCCCAGGGTGCTGTGCTCACTGCTTCACAGAGTTTGTTCCCCTCAGTCCTCGAATTGAGCCAATGGGCTGGTGGCGGTGCTGCCCCATTTCGCAGGAGAGGAAGTCAGGGCTTGCCCGTGAGTGACTTGCCCAGTGTGTCTCAGAGCAGAAGCCAAAGCTGGCTCTGCATCGAAGCCTCTAAGTCCTGGAAAAACTCCATCCCGGCACCACAGAGCGTGGTCTGTGCGGGGAGTGCTGGGAGGAACCTGGGAGAGGCCCAGACCCTGAGGGCAGAGAGCAATAAGGGGGGTTGAGGGGCTTAACTGAAGAGACCACAAAGAAAGAGGAGCCGTAAGCCACACACCTATCAGATGCAAAATTGTTGAATGGCTTAGTATATAGATTATGAGCTAAGCTCAGGAAGGAGAAAATAAAACCAACATCAACTAGAACGGATCATGATAAGCACACTACTTCCTCTTTAAAAGGGTTTATAAAACCCAGACTTAGGGAAATGCCCAGAGTGTGTGCATGTTGGTTTCAGCAAGGCAACTGACACACTTTCACACAGTAACCGGGAACAGGACACAGTGCCAGACGACGGGACAGGTGCTGACCATCCACGGTCCCAGGCACTAACCTGTCTCCCAAACAGGTGCCTAACCTGCAGAAGGTACCACCGACAGCACCGGACGCAGGCCAGGGAGGCTCAGAGGGGCTCACAGGCATGTCTGGGAGAGACTGTGGGTTCGGCTCCAGACCACCATAAAGTGGATATTGCAATACAGTCATGCTAATTGTTTGGTTT
Organism: Myotis davidii; assembly: GCF_000327345.1. Taxonomy (NCBI): domain Eukaryota; kingdom Metazoa; phylum Chordata; class Mammalia; order Chiroptera; family Vespertilionidae; genus Myotis; species Myotis davidii. The sequence goes on from NW_006294767.1 coordinate 738,456, forward strand.
CCCAGTGCATACAAAGGTCATTTCACTACACTGTAGTCTACTATGTGTGCAATAACATTATGTCTAGAAAAACCAACGTGAAAACCTTAATTAAAATTATTTTATGGCTAAAGCATGCTGTCACGTGTGCCTTCAGCGAGTGGTGATCTTTCTGCTGGTGGAGGGCCTTCCCTGATGTTGATGAAAACACAGTCCCTGGGAATCATAACACAGTGAAGCACAACAAGACGGGGTCTGCCTGCACTTCCCCGAGTCACTCTGCGGAACGTTCCACGTGTCGCCTGGGCCAGGCGTCCCCCGCGCTGCTGCGATCGGGGTGAGAGGCTGACCCCGTCCTCACCTTGCATCTTCTCCAGTTTGCTCATGTACAGGTTGAACAGGGAGTAGATGCGCTCCGTCTCTCGGTCCCCGTCGATGTCCAGCTGGATGTTTGCTGGGAGGCCGCTGCTCGAACACAGTGAGAACGGAGAGCACAGAGCTGTTAATCATGGCATTGACTTTTTAAAAGACCACTGAAGACGACAGAGTGACCCAACACTGAACTTATCCCCGGCGGGCATTTGTGCTTGGTTTGTGAAATAATTCACCAGCACTGAGCAGTGACCATCTGCCAGGATAGCAAGCAAACAAGGCAGACTTATTTTGCTATGAAAGGACCCAGAATAAAAACATGCACTTGGGCTGTGTGCCCTGAAGGGTCGGTTGGCTGCCCCAGGTAGGGACAAGCGGGTCCCCTCTCCTTCCCGAGGCTCCGGTGGGCTGCTGCTCCTGCCTGAGGGTACAGCAGCGGCCCCTCCCAGACACAGCACCCAGACTCTCTGGGGAGACAGGCGAGGGCTGGGGCACAGACTCCTGGACAGCAGGGACTTAGCCCTTATCCTGAGTCTTAGCTTCTTTGCCTGTGAAGCTGCATGTCCTGTTTCCGCCTCTGAGAGCTTTGGGGGGCTGCGTCACAACCACAATCACAACAAACAGCAGTTGTCACTTTTCTCACAAGTCACATGGGGCACAGGGACAGGCCAACTGTGAGTCACCAGGCTCCCCCCAGGATGGCAGAGAGGAACCTCTCATGACCGTCAGGGGGCCCGGCTAATGGAGGGGCTGGAAACGAGGGGCTGTCTCGGTTCCCAAAGGTGGGGAGTGCCGACTGGAGAAACTGATGGGGGTGCATCAGGAGGGCAGAGTGCTTAGAGGGTCTTAGAAAAAACGGGCAGAAAAGCCTGCCCCTGGGGGTCCCTCTCTGCCTGGAGCCCCCTCCTCATTGCCACCCGCTCTGCAAGGATGGCACGCACCCCCGGCAGAGGCAGGAGAACCCAGGCAGGCCCAGAGCGCCTGCCAGGCTACACAGTCTGCGAGGGCTCCCTGGGTAGAGGCTCAGCCTGCAGGTGTGCAGTTGGCTGAGTGGGTGGGGACTGCACCTTAGCCCCAACTTGACCCCTTGACGAAACTTCCCTGAAGGGTGCATAAACCGGGTAACTGTGCTGGACTACCCCGGGCGGCTGGGGGCTGGAAACCTGCAGACCTACCCGGTGCACGGGGAGCAGCCGGGGGCCGTGTCGGAGGAGGCCCTGCAGCACAGCCAGTGGCCGTTGAGGTAGGCGGAGGGGTGGTAGACGGTGAGGCGCTTCTGGTTGCACTGGCTCACTTTGGTGAGGATGTCGATCCAGGCCTTGGCCTCCACGCAGTTGTTGGCCTGGATGTACAGCGCCCGCTCCGGCTGGATGACCTGGAACATCTGGGGAGATGGAGAGTGGGCTCGGGGGCCACCCAGCAAGGACCACGGGTCATGATTGTCAATGCCTACACGCCCAGGGGCTACAGCGAGAGGGTCTGAAATTGACCCAGAGGCAGACAAGTCCAGTGGCTGTCGTGGGTGCAAAGGGCTTTCTGCTGCCCTTGAACTTGAAAACAGAGCTGAAGCCGCTGCCCTGGGAGAGGCAGGCTCGACAGGAGCCATGGTCCAGGGAAGAACCCACGTCTGCCATGGGCCATCTGCTCGCCCAATAAGTGGCCTCAAATAGTCCTGGGGAAGGACCAGGAACTGGGAAGGCCCTGACCAGTGTGGTTGGAACATTGTCCCGAACATCAAAAGGTCACGAGTTCGATTCCGAGTCGGCGTACATACCCAGGTTTCGGGTTCGATCCCTGGTCGGGGCACATCGGGAGGCAACCGATATATGTTTCTCTCTCACATCAATGTTTGTCTCTCTCTCCCTCTCCCTTTTTCTCTAAAATCAATAAAAACATACCCTCCAGTGAGGATTTAAAAAAAATAAAGAAAGAAAAGAAAACAGAGCAGGGAGCAGGAGCTTCTGTCTGAGCATCCAGAGCATGCAGGGTGGAGCCACCCCTTCATCTGTGCAGCGGGCTGGGAGCCGACCTCAGACCCAGCAAGAGTGTAAACACCGTGTGACTACTCAGCCCTGGCCCGGCAAAACAGACTCCCGTGTCCCCCACAGACCCAGTGCGGCCTTAGGCACCTACTGAATACCCAAGCGTTGAGTTGTGCCAATGAGCGAGGCGGGCAGACACAGGAGAGGGAGGAGGACGGGTCAGCTCCCTGGCAGCTCTTGGGAGCAGAGCCTGGTCTGAGGTCCCGTGCTGTGCGCCACGAGCCTGGCGTCTGTCGCAGAGCCGGCTGAGTGACGAAATGCTGCTGAATGCAGAGGCAGCGACCAATGGGCTGGGATGCTGTGCAAGCAGGCCCTCCTCCCAGGGCAACGGGACCCCAGCCCCTGAATAAAATGGGGCCCTGGGAGTCCTTACGGTCCCAACTACTGGGTGCCAGCCTCCCTGGGGGAGAAGGAAGAGCTGTGCACAGTCGAGAGCCAATGAGGAGCAGCGAGGGAATGACAGTCAGAGTCTTCGTGGAGGGGAGGACTTGAGGAGACGCAGGACACTGGCAGCCCCGTGTTCTCCCACGGCCACTCACTCACTAGGAGCCGGGCCCCCTGAGAGGACGCACCAGCGACCAGGGCCTCCGGGGTTCCCGACGGAACCCATGGCCCGACCATGCCCTGCGACCACCTGACACACCCACACCGAGGGGTGTCCACAAACACTGGCCTGCATGCCTCAAAAATGCCACGGCCACGAAACAGGGGTAAGGACCAAGGAATGTTCCAAATTAAGGAGACACCAGAGAAACAACAGACCATGTGGCTCTGGACTGCGTGCCAGCCTGGAGGGGGAGAACATTACTGGGACAACTGGCAGAATTTAAATACGGACTGTGGGCTAGTGGTGCTAGTGCATCAGCTTGGGCGTCCTGGCTTGGCTACTGTATGAGATTATATGAATGTCCTTGTGTTTAGGAAATACACGGAAATATTTACATGGTGCAGGAAAAAAATATGTACATCCTCCACGGAGAGAGGAGGAGGGCGAATGAAGGAACAGGCTCAGCAAATGGGACCAAACCAGTGACTCTGGGTTAGGGGACATGGGAAGTCCGTGCTCTAGTCTTACTTTTCTGGAAGTTCAAACTAGATCAAAATAAAACATTGCAAAGAAATTCCACACGGTCCCAGAGCCTGCCCCTGGCGTCCTTTAACAGAGGATCCCTGGACCCCCGGGACACCAGGGAGGCCATGGTCCCGCAGGCTCTCCTGCCACAGCCGACAGGCAGGGCCAGCCAGGCTGCTGGGCTCCCAGGTCCGAGCAAAGCCACACAACGCCTGTAGACACCCAGGCAGGGCCCCGAAAGGAGAGGTGGGGTGGCGGGTGTGAGTGGGAGAGGAGAGCGATGCCCGGAGGAGCGCCTGCCAGGGCTGCACTCACGTTCTTCATTTTGAAGGACTCCTCCTCCAGTTTCTCCACGGCCAGAATGTTCTCGATGGGGATGCTGTAGAGGGGCTGGTCTCCTGCGGCGAGAGGGGTTCATGAGGGTAGGCCCAGAGGCCGTGCTGGATTAGGAGGATTAGGTCTCCCCTCTTTAAGGGGGGAAGGCTAAGAAACCGACAGGCCACAGGCACAGGGGGCTGAGGGGCAGTGGTCAGAGGAGGCCTGGAAATGGGACCTGTGTCCACAGGATAACAGAGCCTCAGCTCCCAGCAGCACCAGGACTGTCTCCAGGAGCCACGCCCCCACATTTTTATGGGGAGAGACTACTTTGTCACCATTCCCTGATCTAAACCGGAGCCATTTCAGACCCAGGAGAACACAGCCAAAGCGGAGTAAGACCCGTGAGACCCTGATTCCTACGCCTGGTGGCATGGCACCCGCCTGCGCCCCTCCCGCTCCCCACCGGGCCGTCCCGTGGATGTCGCCCCTGCTCTCCTGTTTACAGAAACTGCCCACGTTGGGGAACACACCTTCTCTGCTTTCAGTTTCACTCCAAAAAAGCAGAGGGTAACCCCAACGGGGACTTAGACAAGGCCCTGGTCCCTCGGAATAAAGGTATGTGAAAAGAAGGGAAAAGCGAATTTTTCTTGTTACCTTTGCTTTTCTGGTAGGTAAATTCATGATTTGTCAAGCGGAACCACCTTTTCTTAAAATTCTTCATCCCAAAGCGTTTTCGTCCTTGAGCCCTCTTAATCATGAACCTGTTGTGAACAGGATACGTGGGTGGGGGGGACGGACGTCCCAGGGTTCGGACGTCCCAGGGTTCGGAGTCCAGGAGGTCATCGCCCTCCCCGTCCTGCAGTCCAAAGTCACGTCTGCAACATCAAAATAACTCATCGCTTTCGTATCTGTGATACCCGATGCAGACTGGATTTTCAATATCTTCTAAACCAGTGGCTTTCAACCTTCCTAATGCTGTGACCCTTAAATACAGTTCCTCATGTTGTGGTGACCCCAATTTCATTGTTACAAATTGAACATAATTAAAGCATAGTGATTAATCACAAAAACAATATGTAATTATATATGTGTTTTCCGATGGTCTTAGGTGACTCCTGTGAAAGAATCTAAACGTATTTCCAAGTGATAGATTTAAAAAATCAAAAGGTCAATGTCTCTACTTTAGAGACGTTTAGCCCCCCCTGCTGGTGATAACTGTAAATTACAAGTTGGTGAGGGCTTAGCCCTCCAGCAAAGCAGCTACCCCTCCTCACCTCCCACAGAAATACTGGCAAGACGCTTCCAGAGAGCACGCCTGGCAGCAGCCTCAGAGGCACGAAAGTGTGCTCTGGGGAGCAAAGCTGTGGGGTTGGGGGGAAACCTGCTTAGGTGCGATGCTTTAGTCTCCCCACAGGAGGACACTTCAGGAATGCGGGGCTTGGGAGGGGAAGGTAAGGCCTGGAACTCAGGTGTGCATGAGCCAACTGTGCATGAACCCCTGACTAGTCGGGGGTCATTCAGGCTCTCATTCCCCTTTCCTCCCAGGACGGGCATTTCTCCACTGCAAATTCAGCAGAGAACAGGCACGGAGAAGTGAGAGTAACCACCACCACGTTTAGACCTGCCCTGGGCTGGGGAGTTTAAAAGTGTCCCCAAAGGGTCTGTGCTGCCTCTGACCTGGGAGACCCCCAGCCCCGGGGGCAGATCTGCCCCACTTCCCGGCCGAGACAGACTGGGAGCGCCCGCCGCCTGCATTTCTCTCGCTGCCGTGGCTCCACCAGCCTTACCCTTCCTTGAGCAGGATGGGCTGCTCCACGCTCTTGGGGTCCCTTCTCCCAGAGGAGGAGATCAGATCTAAGAACTGAAGTGGGAAAGAAACCGGATCATTAACAGGGGAAATGGCGTGCCTGAACACACTCATTCTTACGTATAAATGATGTCACGGAGGCTGTGTCCCCTTCTGACACCAGGAGAGAGAGAGAACCTGGGGGGCAGGTGCCAGGGCAGAGGGCCGTTCTTGGAGATTGTGGGGACACTGTGCTGGTCTCCACTGTGGCTAAGAAGCTTTCAGCCCCCACCTGGACTTCCTGCTGGCTCCTCCCGGGCAGGTCTCACTGGACTTCAGGTAACACCTGGAGGTCTACCTGCCTTTCAACAGGTGACCAGGGCATGCATCTCTCCTGGAGCTTAAAGCACTGCAGGCTCCGCTCCCTGGCCATCTTCATCCCCTTGTGGTCTTGCTCGGGGTGGGGCTCCCTGATCAATTCAACTGTCCCCCAGCCTGTCTGGATTCCTTCCATCAACTGGCGGCTGCCCCCAGCTCCTCTCCTTCCTCCCCTTCTAGGTTATGGTTTTTATGATTTCTGAGCAGTAAATACGTATAACTGCTTCGGATCTGGGAGAGTTTCCCCCAAGCACGCTGTCCTTATCTCTGGGCCTGGGGTTCCGGGGCTCTGTGATTCGCCGGCACCAGGGGCAGGTGGCTGGGGCTGGGCAGGGCATGGGCGTTTGTGGAACAAAAGGAGGAGAGTCTATGAAGGTATAATGCTCAGTCACGTAGAGAGAATTTAGATGTAAAATTCTATGATGAGGGCCCCCCCACATCAGACTCCAAAGAAGAGTGGTGGGTGTAGGAGTCGTTTACAGCAGCCCTGTGGTGAGCATGGGCACACAATTCCGCGAATGGACCAGTCTGAAACGTTTCAAATGGCGAACGGTAGCTTTTATGTTGCTCAAATTTAAACTCAATGTTTTTAAAAAGCAACTCTGTTTCTTAGAAACAACATAACATCAGGGTGGGGTAAGTCTATGTTAGTTGATGTTGGTACTCACATTTTTTACAGCATCAGCATATTTCTGCTCATTGAAGAATTCGTAAAATGCAGCCATGTAGGATTCCTTAAAGCTGGCCTAAAATGAAGCAGGTCACTTAACAAAGGCCTACAGGTCTCCTGGCTCATGGCCCAACTCTGAAGACTCTAGCAGCACAGGCTGCAGCAAGCCTGTTACGGTAACTAAACGGAGGGAAGATGCTAGGACCGCTGGGGTGGAGGAGGGGGAGGGGAGGTGCTGCCCTAGAAGTTTAGCCCAGGTACTTAAACCAGACCTGAAATCACAGAAGCTAAAACGTTCACAATTGACGAATTCCACTTAAGTGGCGTTTTAAGAGCTAACTGTATGGCTCAACCCCTTCGACGTGTGGTCACTGACATCTGGGTTCCAGGTCTATGAAGTTCATGCTGTACCCAGGCATGGTCGCAGGGATGGAGCCTCGCCTGTGACCAGGGGGCACGGACAGGCGTCGGGCAAAGCCCAGTAACTCAGAAGGGCCTTCAAACGACCATCCCCGTGCCCCAGTCCGGTTAGCACTGCTTTCATATGGAGGTCACGCTGCTCTTTCTGGGTGTGAACATGAGGTGGGTTTTGTGCTGACCCTGAGCGGCAGGCGCCTGTTTATCTGAACTTCCAGCCAACGGAAACTGGGTGGGTGATGGAGGGAAGCGATAGGCGCACTTTTTACTTCACTCTGATTCGGAGAGAGCCAAGCACTGGCCCCAAAGCTGCGCGGAGGAGACCCGGTCTCCGAACCCATACACAGGAGGGGGCCTGCCGCCGTTCCGCAGGTGACAATAACGTACGCCCGCCATCCTGATTTCCCCTCAGAAAGCCACATTTCCCAGCCCGCAGTGCAGAGGCGCTTGGCCAGGGCTGGAACTCCACCTCCTGAGCTGGTGCGGGAGGACGCCTGGCAGGCTCTATTGTTCTTTATCCTTATAAATGCATTAAGCACACACTCTTTTCTTAAGAAGATGATTAAAAAGCATCACTTACAGACTTTGACTTGGATAAGCTGCCAAGAGTCTGAATAGTCTTTGAGATGAGTGTCAGCGTCCTAGACGTCTGTGGGTCCTGCCAGACAGGAGAGAGAAATGCGAGTTTCGCTTTGGTTTTACAGAAATGCTTGTGGTTGAGCCCAGCATTGCACTGCCAGCAAAATGAGTGGCATCCCTACAACCTGCATGTTGTCCGTGAGTGAGCAGTAAACACACAAACACTGGATTCGGAGACGTTCACCTGGACCCTTCTACTCTGTGTGGTCTGGGAGTTGCTAGAAATGCAGGCTCTCCAGACCCAGACCCCGGCACTTCCACACAGCACGGATGGCTCCCCAGTGGCCACGTGTGAAAAGAGCTGCTGGAGATCAGTGCTCCGGACCCTACGGCACACTTAGTCAGGAGCACCTTGAACGTAGCGGCATCCCTGTCCCGTTACCATGCCCAGTTCTGTGACTCCCAGGTCACCTCTCTTACCTTCACGTGGTTGTAAGTTTAATTTAGAACCAACAGAACCAGGAATGGGCCCATCACCCTGGACTTTCCACCGAACACTGGCCATACCTGGCACTTCCTTTGCTGATGCATCACTGACATCAGCTCCGGGAAAGCCCAGAGCCTGCACATACGGGTGCTCAATTATCATCTGGTGCTTGATTGAATAAATGGCTGCATATACACAAGATGATAAATACCCAATTTTTCCCATGGGGAGAGGACAGCATAACAGCAGTCAGCAGGTAAAACCTGGTCACAGCATCCACGTTTGAACTGACAGCCTAGGAAAGTCGCTAAAGTCCTTGTCGATGAAGGAGGCAAGTGCATGTGGCATGTTCATAACCCCACCGCCATGGAACCGCTATTTCTCCACCCCCATAGGCCTGGCAACGAGTCTGGCCTGGGCCACCGTCACCTGCTGGTACAGGAGGGCTGGGTCCCAGCTCGCAGGGCGGTGCTCACTTACTGTGTGGTGAGGCGTGAGCTGGAAGAGGTTGGGGGACAGGATGGCAGGCGCGAAGAACCTCAAGAAAATGAAGCTGCTCACCGCCGTGTACCTCACGTCCAGGTCATCTGTAGCCAGGGCACAGAGAGCCAACTCAACGGGCTTCCTACAGATCTCAGCCATGGACCGGGGCGAGGGGCTGCACCCCAGAGCCCCTGCTCCACCCAGGGCCCCCCGAGACAGAGGTGCTGGCCCGCGGGTCTCCTGGACCCACTGCCTCTCCTTCCCTGTCTCTCTCCCCCTCTATCTCTGTCTCTCCCCCTCTCCTTCCCCCTCACTGTTATTAATAACACCGTCGGGCAGTTGGGCTGTAACAGACACAACCCGCTGACCGGGCCCTACTGGCCTTACAGGGAGATGGCTCATTACTGGGCGGGTCACTCACATCGGGGATGGGAGGATGTGGTCTGTTCATTATTTATTTACTTCCTTCCGTCTTGTCCCAAAGAGGATCAGAGGCTTGGTATGCTTAGTAACTGCCCGTCCCAGACACGGGGTTCCTTTTTGGCCCCAGAAGGAGCCCAAGCTCAGAGCAGGAGGTCCTGGCCGGCTCGGCTCTGGAAGCTGAGCTGCCCCAGCAGGTGGAGGGAAGGGGCTGGGTTCACCTGGGACCTTCTATCTGGGCACAGGGACTGCTCTGCACGGAGGCTGAGGTTTCAGCGGTTCCCAAGGCAGCAGGTCACGTCTGGGCTGATTCGTGGGCTCCCAGGGATGGAGGAAGTGAGTGAGGGATGTGCTCACTGGACCAGGCAGGGGCCAGGGACCAAGTGGTCTGAGCTGGTGAGTACCCTGTACCCAGGTCCTTAGTTACCGTGACCCCTCCCACAGGGCTGGATGCCATGGCAGCTCTGGGCGCCTCCCCAAGGAATCAGCATAATTAAAGAGGGGGCTCATCCCTGGAACCCTTCCAGTCCCAATTCATCCTGACTTTCTGAGAAATATAGCCAGGCAGAGTTAGGTGACACAGAGCACCAAGTGGCGACACGGTGGACTGAAGTAGGAAACTGCCAGAGGATTCGGATGGGCGGCTTCCTGGCTGCATAACCCAGACCCAGGTAAGTAGACACTGTTCCACTGGACGAAACTCGGCCTACTGCCTGGTGTGGGGCCGCAGCCCTAGCTCACCCAGGGACAGGCGCAGACGGGGACTAGGGCGCTCTGTCCGCAGACATGCATGCAAAGGGATGCATGCTGACACCTGAGCTCTGGCCTCTTTATAGGGCTCTGAGACGCCCCTTCTGTGCTTTGAGGCGTCTGGCGCAGGGGAAGGGAGCCACCTAGGGAGGGGCTGTAGGTATTTCCTGCTGGCTGAGCGTATCCAGAGCACTCACCCTGGAAGCGCTTGGCAGCCGCCTCTCGGAGGGAAAAGAAAATGTCACACATGACCGTCGGGCAGCTCACCCCCGACTTGGTGATGACGTTGAAGATGCGGTCGACGTACTGCCGCAGGTTCTCCTGCAATGAGATGTGGGTGGGACACCCCAACAGTGCTCATGTGGACCCGACTCTCTCCCAGGCTGCTTGGAGCACCTCAACCACATGGGGAGGGAGCGCGTCCAGAGGTCAGGGACCAGCCCAGAGCAGCCTCGGGGAGCTGTGGCAGCAAAAGATACAATTCCCATCATGGTTTTTAAAAAACCCTCCTAAAATACGTACTGACTAGTTACAATAATTCATATAGTGCAAATAATAGGGTTTCTGGGGTGTGGGGAAAGCCACACCGTATCCCCTCCTCGTGCCTGACCTCATTAACTAAACACAGTCAAATTCACTGAAGTATAAGTTCCTGAAGGTGAGAACCCTGTCTTTTTTTTTTTTTTTAAGGCACGACAAAGACATCGCCTGATCTAGATGGAGAAATCATAAAAAAGATAGAAATATTTAGCGTGAAATGTCAAAATTAGGGAGTTTTGATGTTTTAAGAACAGCTCTGGGAACAGCCTGGGTGGTAGGTTTGAGACCTGTGTTTGTTAGGGCTGGGGAGACTGAGGCTGGCGAGGCCACCCCATGCAGGGGTGCAGGGGGCGGGCAGGGGGAGGGTTCCTGGCTGTCCCAGGAAGGGAAGGAGCAGGAGCTGAGGGGCAGGCCACAGAGCGGTGCTCGTGGCAGGAAGGAACTCAAGAGCAAAGACAGACGGTGGCCAATCGTTGCCCGGACTGGTCCCCTCACAGCAGTTGAAGTCAGCGTCTGCCTCAGGCTCCTGTGCGTGCCCTTGCAAAGCACGCCCTGCCCCACCTGACAGAGCCTCAAGACAGGCGCTGGCTCTGGAAAGTGTGGGTGAACGAGCCGGAGCCCCTTACCATGTTGTTTTCAAGGTTTTCGCCATCTTTCAGCTTCACGGGGTCGATTTCGCAGGGTTTGTGGCTCTGACATATCTGGAAAGAGCGTTTGGGACCAGGAGTGAGCAAGACAGATCCCAGGAGCTCAGGGGGCGGGGGTCAGCCGTATCAGCTCAGGGACGGATGCCATGAGCCTTGTTCAGAACACAGCTGCCCACAGCCAGCCCCCCACCAGCTGCATGGGGAGGAGTGGCCGCAGACGGGCAGCGTGCGAGGCTGGAGTCCCGGGGGGGACGGGACTTTCTGGGAGATGGTTCTGCATTATCTCCCATGGAACCCGGCGCCATAATGCTTCACAACATTTCACTTCAAAGTGCTGCCAGGAAACCACACAGAGGCTCAACCGGAATGCGATCTGAATTTCCCTCGCACAGCACGGGGCCTGTTTTTTAGGGAATTGCCCAGGTGCCCGTGAAGGGCTCAGGGAAGAAACGCTGAGTCCCATGGAAAGGAAACGTGTGGTTCCTTTCATGTGTCAACAGCTACGAGAAGTTGGGGCGAGGCCGCCACAGCTGCAGGGGGCTCCAGAGAAAACCCAAGGCCGTGCAAGTTCGGAGAGAGCCAGCACCTGTGGGAAGGGGTGCCCTCTCCTGCAGGGCCTCCGTCTTCAGAATAATGGGTTTTCTTAAGTGGTTTTTTAATTTGAGAAAATGAGGACGATTCTGAAATACACACGGCAGGTGTGTGGTGAGGCTGGGAACGCAGCTGACATTAAAGTGACAGCTGTTTGTCCACATTGCGTTCCCTGTATGTCTGCCTGTCCTTCACACTGACATGTGGGTTCTTGCATGCACCCCCGTAACACTGGATCCTTGGGGACCCGACCCACCTCCTCGATGGTGGGCTTCAGGGTGACGTGCAGGTAGTGCATCCCCGCCAGCTTCATCGTCTCGTCAATGCACTTGGATGTCAACGAGTTTCCTCGGAAAATGGTGTTGGGGTCCCTGGAAGACAGCATCGGGGTGATTTCTGTCTCCTCAGCGAGTGAGGTGGAGGAGAAGCAGAACCTATTCTGGAGTGCCCGTCCTCAGAGGCAGGCACACGCCCGCCCCGGGGAGTCTGCTATTGGGGGCTTTAGAAGGAGCCCGAGCCCAGATGGACGTGTCACAACGGGGGTTCTGGCCGTCCTGCCTATGTAACACGTCAGCAACACGCCTCCTGCCATCAACCCATCCAAAGGGACAGGAGCTGGCGGTGCTCCCCTCCCTGAGGCCTGTTTTATACAAACGAACCACCGAATGCCTCTAAGGAACCAATCCTGGGGCCAGCACAGGAGATCTGGCCGGAAAGGGGCCGGATGGGCTGTGCTTTCTAGAGCCTCGTTCAACCAGGCTGCCTCTGGGTGTTTCTGCACTGAGGGACCCAGGGCATGTAGAACCCGCTCCACTAGTGGGGGCAGGTCCTGGGATCCAGCGACCCAGGCCTCAAAGGGGGGCTTGACACTGGACTGAGCCCGTTCCTGAGGCAGCCGGTGCCACAGGCACCCTCTTCTTGCACATGCACCTCGAGATATCCGGGAGAAAAGGTGCAATTTTAGACAGTAAGTGTCTCTCTGAAAGAAAACCAGAATCTATATGGTTTCCTTATCTGCCCCATCCCTGTGCTCTGACGTGTTTTGGAGGAGACTTCTGCTGCCCGGGCCCCCCAACTTTGCCCAGCTCCAGCCACAGCCCCAGCCCCAGCCCATCACCAGACCAAAACCCTGGGAAATGAGGGGTCCCAGGCAGAGGCCGCAGTAGCACTCACTGTGTCCTCCGGACCTCGGCGTTGGCGATGGCGCTGATGAAGGGCACCACCCGGCCATAGTGCAGGAAGAGTCGCACCAGCGGGATGGCCGCCTCCTGCTTTTCTCTGCACACCTCGCCCAGGATGTGAGCCGCGGACGCCGAGACGGGCTGCGGCAGGGACACAGCGTGACCCCAGAGCAGCTTCCAGGTCCCCCACGACACCCCCTCACCCAGCAAAGGGAGACTCAGATGTTCCTGTGCACACAACGGGCCCAGAGGGGCCAGGCTGCAGGGAAGTCACCAGCAGGGCCCAGGTGGCCCAGGTGGGGGCCTCAGGTTTCCTGGAGCACTTCTTTCCTTTCTTCCAGCCTTTCTCTCCCCAACTGTCTCCATTCCAACCACCAGCCTGAGACCCAGGAGCCCAGAAATCCTATTAAGGGGAGTACAAACGACCCAAGCCCACTGCTAAAAGCATTCGGGGGCTGGTCTGGGCAGGTGGGGAGGCAGAGCTGGGCAGGGGCCAGAGAGGGAGTGGGTCTGGGTCAGGAGGGCCAGGCGGGGGCTGCGGGGATTAGGGACGGAGCGGGGGCGGGGGGGGGGAGGGGTCTGAGGTCACAGGTGCACAGCACAGGAGTACCTCCACGTCCGCAGACTTCAGCAGCAGGTCCCGCAGGGGGCTGTAGTAGTCGGAGGAGAAGACGTGGTCTTCTGTGTACACCACGTTCAACCGCAGGGACCCCAGGTCCCCAGGCTTCAGGCTCTTACTGCCATTGTCTCGGGGCTGCAGGAAGTACCTGGGCACGGGACACAGGACAGGTGGCCTGAGGCCGCAGCACCCCCCAGGGCTGTGCCCCGACAAGGGCAGGCTCTGTGTCAGGGTCTGAGGCAGGAGGGGCTCAGGGGGATTCTGTAGGACACCCCCTGCAGGGTCCCTGCACCCGGGGCATCCCCCTAGGGATGTTTCCTATCAGGGCTGATGACACAGAGCCACGGACAGAGATCACGATGGGAAAGGGGGAAGGGTGGGAAGAAAGGAGAGGATGAGGAGGGGGCGGGAGTGTAGCAGTTAAGGGAAATTCTGCAGTAAAACAATTATCTGTGAAGATGAACACGACAGTGGCTAGCAACAAGCAGAGCAAAACTGAAAGGATTCTAAGAAACATGTGGCAGAGCTTCCAACATGAGGGGGGTGGGGAGTGGGGAGCTCGTGTCAGTGGGCGGGGCAGGCCACTGCGCACACCACTGCTTCAGCAGTGCTTCCCACAGGCTCTGCCTCTCCTGGGCCCTACCCGTGCGGCGCTGCGGGAACCCTGCCTGCTCTGAGTTTCCTGGCCCGGCAGTGAGAGATGCGATGTGGGGAGAGCTCCTACTAGGCGCCAGGCGAGTGCCACATCCTTGGTTACAAGGCTGGGGATGCTCAGCTAAGCACTGCCTCCTGGCAGGAACCAGAGCCCAGCTGGGGCTGTGCTGGTGCTATCCTCATGGAACTAAAGACAGGAACTCCTGGCCAGTGTGCTCAGTGGTTGAGCACCGACCTATGAACCAGGAGGTCACGGTTTGATTCCCAGTCAGGCACATGCTCGGGTTGCAGGCTCGATCCCCAGTAGGGGCCATGCAGGAGGCAGCCGATCAATGATTCTCATCACTGATGTTTCTATCTCTCCCTCTTCCTTTTTTGAAATCAATATATATATATATATATAGGAACTCCACAGTCTCCTGATGATAAGAAACTGCCATTGGGCACAACACCAAAATCCACCCACGTGGTGAGTCTAGACGTGCAGGGCGATGGTGCACAGTGTGCGGCATGTCGTGTGACATGCGGCTAGTGGTGTGAGATGTGTGGCACACGACGTGACGTGTGTTGTGTGGCCTGCACCTCCTCCCCACCTTGTGTGTCTGTTCAGGAGATGTGTGAAACGGAGCCACAGTGTCTGCAGCTTCACCGTGATGATGTGCACTGTGATAGGATGTGATTTATGAACCAAACATGGAATGAAACAAAGGCATGTTCCTTATGCCAAAATACAAAGTAACCTAGAGAAATGAGAACCAAAGAGACGGAAAGTGAAACCTCAGTCTCCTGGGTGACACGAGTGAGGGGTGAGGCCGAGCTGGGACCCACTTTAGGTGCGCAGACTGCAATGGAGGGTCACCTGAACCCGCAGCACCTTGCACACCTTCCTCGCCCGGCGACCCTTCTGACGACAGGCAGAGGCCATGACTGCTGCCACAGGGCAGAGCCTCGCCGATGGCGCTCCCAGCGTGCCAGGCGCCTGCCCGCAGTGAGCAGACCCAAAAGGCTATTCTCGCGGCTGTAAGGCTTTCATGCCCCACCCCCTGTGTTAGGCTCTCAGCCACCACTTGTGGTGTCAGCGAGATCGCCTGCAGGGTCCCACCTGAACCTGCGCAGCCCTAGACTAGTTAGGACTTGGCAGAATGAGAGCAGGTGGCCGGAGAGGAACCTGACGTGTGCATTTTGTTTGGGCTGGAAAGTGTAAAGGCGCAGCTTTGTGCCCCTCTGACTTATTAACTCTGTCCCTCCGCCCGCAGATCGGACGGCAGGCAGGCAGGCACGCGCCACCTTACCACGCTTCGTAGGCGCTGGACTGCCGCAGCACTTTCAGCGGAATCCTTAGTTCTCCCAGAAACTCGTCCCCAAACTTCAAGTTACTGGCGTTCCAGAGGTCAACCCTGAAAAACAACGTTCGGCATGTGGATGCTCCGGAGAACGGCCGGGGAGACAGCGGCTGTCCCGGCGTCCTCTCTCCCCGCAGGAGGGTTGAGCACGGCAGAGCCTTCGGTTCCACCAAGTCAGCCTCTGTGGAGATCTACACCGACTGAGGGCATTTAGGACGTGAGGTCAGACAGGACCTGGCTTTGGCGTGGAGATGTGCACTTCCCGGGCTGCCAGGACCCAGAGGAGGTAGAGGCCGAGCCTCAGGCAGGTCGGTGAGCTGCCCCCTGTCTTTGTAACAGGAGGGAAGTGCTGTGCCCTGAAGACAGGAGCATCCCCTGCCTTCACCTGGGAGAGGTCCTAGTGTGGCAGGACCTGCCCTCAGGGCTGGGCCATGTCTCAGACATGGCAGGAGCACCCAGCAGGTGGCCTCAGTCTGCGGGCTCAGCACAGGGGAGGGAATAAATGAAATCTAGCTCTGCCCAGGCTAATGCAGAGAATGGTGCCCACGGGAGACTGGCCAGGCTGCCCAACCTAACAGCCAGGATGCCCCCTACCTTCCAGCACGTGAAAGTACACCTGGAAGAAAAAAATGGTGTCTGACTCCTCCTTCCCTACCTGCACTCAGAACCCGGCACCCAAGATCCCTCCAACCTACCGGTGTGACTCATGCCCGAGGGCCCGTCACTGCCGGCTGCAAGCTCAGCACAACGTGCCATCTCTGAGAAGCGTCCACACTCCCCTGCTAAAGAGTCTGTCACCCATGAGCCTTTTCCTCCAGAGACAATTCTGTTCCCTCTGATTTGGGGACATGGCGATTGCACACGAGTGACAGATGGAGGTGGACGACGCTCACTGGTGCTAACTAGCGAGCATGGCATACCCCCACAGCAAACAGCTTAATCAGAGGATATCCATGAGTTGCAATTTAAGACTGGAGAAAATTCTAGAAAGCTGTAGCAGCCCTTCCATTGCCCCTGCAAGTCTGAGCAGGGGCCGTGGACATCACAGCAGGCAAAGGATGTCCCGCAGGAACACGCATGTCGGGACACGGACACGAACACTGGCCCGTGCAGACACGTAGAATTAGAAGCAGAAGACCCTTCAACCTGCTGAGCAACACTTCAGCAAAATACGAACAAGTCGCCGGGCAGCCTTTTCTTTTTAATAAGAGAAGCATTTAAAAGCATCTCTGGTTTGTATGCTTAGAAAAAGAACTAGGACTTCACGCTTGAATTCAAAGCCGAGTCTTTCATAAACACTTCTTTCTCTGAACAAGGAAGCGGAGCCGTTGGTCTGAAGGCAGGCAGTGTGCAGTCAAACCTCAAATAAGGCCTGCGGACCTCCAGTGGGGACCTTCTCGACTTGGGGTCACTTCCCCTCGGCTTCAGTATTTTGAAATGGAAGATTGTAACTGCCTGGAAACACTTAAAGCTGGGCTCAAACCAAGATCTGTGTGTGGAGGCCATGACCCCTCGGGACTTGGGCCCAGGAGAGGGCTGAGCAGAGCCTCAGGGCCCCCTACACTTGGGAGAGGGAAGAGCCCTGGCCTGTACCCTGTACCCCAAAGGTCAGCCCCCACCGGGCCTGGAGCCCCCCACAGCTTGGTTATTGCTCAGAGGCCCAGAAAGCCGCTGCAGGTTCGAGGGAGGGATACCAGAGTACCCCACAAATGAACGCCTCGAAAAACCCTGGCCTAAAGGGAAGTAGATTTTAAATCGTGTCAAATCAGGGCATTCCTACGCTTCTCCAGAACCGGCTACTCAGACCCAGGGGTGGGCACCCGGGCCCAGGATGACAGAACGCACAGCTGGCTTAGGATGGATGCTCTCTCCCAGGCACCTTACCCCTGGGGCAGGCGCTGCAGGTGGGCGGGGCCTCCTACAGGCAGAGCAGGTGAAGTAGGCCCCTGAGGGGATCCTAAAACGGATGCCGGATGCCGGTGAACTCATGCTGGGATCTTCCAGGGCAGGGGTGGGGAACCTTTTTTCTGTCAAGGGCCACTTGGATATTTATAACATCAATCACAGGCCATACAAAATTATCAACTTAAAACTTAGCCTGCTATCTGTGGCCAAACATTTAATTAACTCACCCCTAATGCAGATCAAATGATTTCTCAGGCCTTACACCGCCCGCGGGCAGGGCCTTCCCCACCCCTGTTCTAGGTGACAAGTACGGACTGCACACCGAAGGCTGTGTCAGGAGAGTCCCAAAGCAGCCGGACTGTAAAGCTGAGTTTGCCCCTTGGGAAAGTAAGTGTCCTTTCAGCCACAGCCACCGAACACCTGGGTGATTATGACTGATTCCCATTTCCAACATCCTCGTGTTGAAATCACCAAGAACGTTAAAACCCCCCTATTCATTCTGCTATGTTTTTGCTCAGTGGTTAGAGCACTGGCCTGCACACGGAAGAGTCTCAGGTTTGATTCCCAGTCAAGGGCACATACCTGGGCTGCAGGTTCCATCTCCAGCCCCCAGCCCCGATCAGGGTGTGTGCGGGAGGCAACCAATCGATATGTCTTTCTCACATCGATATTTTTTTCTCTCTCTCCTCTGTCTCTCTCGCCCTCCCTCCTGTCCACTCTCTCTGAAAAAGCAATGGAAAAAATGTCCTCAGGCGAGGATTAACCAAAAACAAAGCGAAACAAAACAAAAGAGGACAGTAGAGGTGAGTTCAGACTGCAGCCTCCAACCAGGAATCTCGAAACCCTGATTCTTGCTCACCGGATTTCAAGTTTGTCCACATCCTCCTCCTCAAAGTCGAAGTGGGACTTCCGGCTGTAGCTGCAGGGTCTGGTCACCTGGTGGTGAGAGGGAGGGAGAGCGAGTTAGACGGAGCGCCTGCCCTGGAGGAGCGAATGAGCAGAGGCTGGACTGGGGCCCAATTCCTGCGAGTGGGGGTGTGGAACTACGCAGGGCACATCACACTAACTTCCATGTACCCTCCCAGCACCCAGGAGCATCCTGCCAGTTCCCTCCCTCTGCCAGACATCCACTCCTCCTGCTGACCACTCCCCCTCCTGACATCCACTCCTCCTGCTGACCATGCCCCCTCCTGACATCCACTCCTCCTGCTGACCATGCCCCCTCCTGACATCCACTCCTCCTGCTGACCACTCCCCCTCCTGACATCCACTCCCTCATGCCTCCAATCTGCTCCTCCCCAGCTTTCCCACCTGCTGCCTCCACCTTGTTGGCTAGCTGTCCTTGTACCACCCAAGCCCGGCTCCCACCAGCCACAGCCCAGCTGGCCCCGACCTAATCTCCTTTGGCTAAAACTTCTGAAGTCTCCCAGGATCCCCACTTGTCTTCCTCACCCAGCACATGGGATCTTTCCACAACCTGTGCCCCTGCCCAGCTCACTCCTGAGGCCATTCCTCACTCTGCTCCACGCGGGGAAGCCGGCAGGTGTCTCTGAAGTGCCATCTCCTCCAGGAAGCCCCCTGCACCCCCTGCCTGGCATGACCCCAAGACTATGATGAGGTAGGTGCCTGGCTTCCAGTGGGATTGTGCAGAGGCCAGCCTGCTTTCTCCCTGCCTTACTCCGGCCTGTCACCTAACATATCTATTGAGTGAATGAAGGTGACTCTTACAGAACTTTAAATCATTTCACTTAGATATTTACGGGTTTTTAGGTAAGTCTGGCTTTTGTTCTGGAATAAGCTGGGCTGGAGACTACCTCCTATTGAAACTCCTGCAGGAGGCTGCCTGCCAGCCCCTTGCTCCGGCCGATGCAGGGTCCCCTGGCAGGGCTGGGCCTCGGGCTGTTTGCCGGCCGAGGCTGAAAGGAGGTGAGGAGAACCTGACAAGAGGGAGCGTGCGGCTAAGCAGGGCTGAGCCTCTGAGTCAAAGGACAGAAACTCCACACACAAGCATCTTCCAAAGGTCCTTCGGGCGGAGGCCGCGAGCGAGGCCCTAACCAGCAGCACTGAGCCCAGGCCTCAGCCTTCTCTGGGAGCCTGAGACTTCGGCCCCTACTGCTACATTCAATCATCTGGGGCCGTTAAACTCATCTAGTGAGTTGAGACCCACAATTTTCGCCAAATACACCATAGCAAGTACGCAGGGCTCCTCATGTGAGTGGGAACCACTCAGGAGTGGATGCAGCTGTTGGCGGGAGGTGCGTCACGGTGTGAAGTCTGTGCCTTACTGCGCGTGTTGTGGTAAAATCAAAAGCTGGGAAAGCGCCTGCCTGAGCCTCCAGACATGGAAGGTGCTGCCGCCTTTAATGCACATTCATGTTAAGGACTTTTCTGCAGTTTCTGTTCCAGGTGTCATCCCTGCCTTTGGAGACACAGCATGAGTCCCTGGAGGTGAGAGGTGGCCGCATGGGCTTCCTGGCTTATCTTCAGCCTGTTAAGAACCATTTCCTCACCCAACTATAAAGCCAGAATGTCCATCTTGGACAGAGAGGGGCCCTTCACTATGCCCTCAGGTTCCCGGCTCCATCGCCCTCCCCAGGGCTACCCCAAGGCCGGCCACTGACTTCCATGGAGGAAACGTGTGAGCTTCCAGAGGCCAGCAGAGAAGGCCCAGGTCCTCTGCCCATGAGCGCTTGGTTCTAACTCATCTCTCCAACTTCATTTTCCAAAATTCCTCGTTTTTCACCCCGACCTCACTCTGCATTCCAGGTACAGTTTCCTGCACCCTCCCGACCTCCACACCTGTGCATGCCCCCTCCCAGACTGTCCCCACTCTGGGAGCCTCGCCCCACGTCCCCAGCAGCCCTGCTGGCTGCAACTGCTTTCTGTCTCCGGAGCCACTAACTGAACCATCACTGCAGCAAGTGGGACGATCCCTCCTGCTGGGCAGCAGGATCATGAGGAGGACGGGAGCGAAGGCCTCGGTCATCCTCACCTACCATGACCTGGTGGAGAGTAAGCATTCAAGAAACCTTTGAGGATGGAAAGAACACCCGCCTCAGTACATTCCATATGGGCCGTCTTATCACTACACCAGCCGTGTGCACTGTGGTTCCAAACCGGTCCAGCCCTCACACCCTGCAGCTTACTAATCTTGGTGGTTCACATTCGGAGAGGCAGCTGGGGGATCTCTGTGTCCAAAAGCACTTCGTCTTTGCTTCAAAACCCTCACTTTTTCTGGTGAAACAAGCCTCTCTTCACTGCTCAGGAAAGATTGGGTGGAAAAGGCCAAACAAAAAAAAACACCACCACCAACAAAAAAAACTCCACCAAAAAAAACACCCACAAAAAACAAAACAATTAAGAAAACCCAAAGTCCTGATCATTTGGAAAGAATGAATTGGTAAGTACGCAACTCGAAGCTGAGTCATTCTGGAAGCAGGGGTGGCCTTTTTTTCTAGGGAGCAGGGGCTGCAGAGCGGGGGGGATTTCTAGTGGGGGGACGTCACCCAGAGAACTTTCAGAGGAAGCAACTGACTGAGAGCCTTGAGACTTTTTGCCAAAGGGTCTCGGGGGCAGGGTTTCAGCTCAACATCGAAACCACTGAGACACCGACCTCAAAGTAAAACACCTCGTCAAACTGAGGGTTGTTGGTCTTCTTTTTCACTTTCGTCTTCTTTGCTTCCGATCTGTAATCAAGGGAGGAAGGATCAGGATCAGAAATAACACTTGCGATGCCAAATCTCTCAGCCTTGAGGCTGAGCTACCAAATGCACAAGTAATTTGCTGCCTCTATTTATCTTATAAATATTTCTGTTTGTCTCCAACCCCAGATGGTATGCAAATCAGGGACCTTTACTGAGCCAAAAATACTCAGCATGAAAAACATCAAGTCTTCCTTTTTTTCACAAAACCATGTGAGGCCAATAAAGGAAACAAAAGGAAGTCAAGATTACACGTTCTACCTGCAGCGCATCCTCCCTTCCTCTGACTGAGGAATGCTCCCCATCCTTCAGGTGCCGGGCCCCACCCTGCAGGCCTGGGGCCGGGGGCAGGTGCGGGTGGCAGCTACTTGCCTGTATGGTCCTGCAAGCGTCACAGTGGCGTAAGGATCGCACTGCCCATTCACGATGGGGAGGCCTTGGCACTCGAGGATGCTGTGGAGAGAAGCGGGAGGGGTGGTCAAGAGCGGGAGATGAAAGGCCCGCAGACTTGCAGCTCACAGCCTCCCTGGGTCCAAGAGCAGCTGTCTCACAGTTCAAGGCCAAGGGCCCTGAGCCATGGTGTGGAAGTGGCTGTCCAGGGCTGGAAGCTTCCATCACTGATTAGCAACCAGAAAACATCTGGGGTGGGAGTGAGTGTGTGCTGCTTTCAGGGTAGAGGAGCCTCTGCACGGAGAGAGCGTTTCCAGTGAATTTTCATGGGCACGTCACTGCCTACTCTCTAGGAGCGGTGCTATTCCAGAGCTGTCCACGACACACGCACTGGCCTCTCCACAACCTTACGGAGCCGCACTGTTGTGAAGTCCAGGTTAGAAGTGGGGGAGTTGAGGCGCAGACTTACAGCTACCGCCTGTGCCTAACCTCCATGCCACACGTGCCTCATCACAGTGGAGGATGCCCCAGTCTCAAGCTACACTCACGCCTGCAGGCCCGGGGCCAGCTGTCCTGGCTCATGTCAGGGAGTGAGTCAGACTTGCTCCCTGAGCGTCATGTCACTAATCCCATCGCATCTTCATGCCCCAGCCTGTTCTGCGGGCTGCTCCTCCCCAGGTGGCAGGTCAGTGTTGAGTGGACTGGGGGCTGCTGCTGCCCTGATTCTGCTGTCGTCTGTAAAGGACACAGCCACTGGGCCTTGGGCTGATCAGGGGTTAAGTCTCTTGCTTTGGGCCGATCATGGCAATGTTTGGTTGAAGCTTTGTCCGGGAGGGGCCTGCAACTCCTGTTGGTTTGGCCCCGCTTCACAGGTGTGGCCTCCTGGGGCCTGTGCGGGGGGTGGGGGG
>NW_006294767.1:760705-772086 GCF_000327345.1 Myotis davidii
GGGACTCAAATAAGTCTCAGCCCCACAAAGGGAGCCCTCAGCCCACAGCCCTTTTGCTCTACCCAACCCTGGCTCTTCACCTTTAATCACACTGGCTAGTGGAGCACCGGGAAGTCCTTCCTCTCCCAAACATGCCCACAGTGGCCTTGCCCACCTCCGAGCTCTGCCTGGGACACCTCCCCGCCCCATGTCACAGCACACCTCCAAGACAAAAGCTGGGTGCCATGGCTCATCTCATCTGCTTCCCTTATTAGGGAGTCAAAGCTAAGCTGCTGGTTGCCCGAGTCCTGAGCTGGTCCACTCCTAAGGCACTCAGCTCTTCAGATGTTTGTGGTGGGAGAGGGGATTCGGTTCCCACTATTCCAGTGTGGCCGGAAGCCAAAGTCCTAATCCTACGTCTGTATGTCAGGTTGGCTACATACAGACGCATGATCAGTTCCTCTCAGCCATCTGAGTGTTCATTCCTTCCCACATCAGCTGCACTGAGCTGCTGTCCCTCCTGGGGAGGCTTCAGGTTCTCCATTCTGGGAGAAGGGTTTGCTCCTCCACTCCATGGCATTGTGGTCCTCAGAATTAGTGCCACCCTGTCCTGGCCATGGAGTTTTCTGTATATTTCTTCATTTCTGCACCACTTTTCTTCTGGAACTCCTGTTAGGGAAGGTGGGGCCTCATGGCTCAGCCCATGACTTCAATGAGCTTTATCTAATATTTTTTAAATCTTTCTCTTTTCACTCTACTTTCTGGGATACATCTGCATTTCTCTCCCAGATTACTGACTTGGTCATTGGTTATCTTTCTCCCTTCATTAACTCATCATTATAAAAAATCCACTCATCCCCTTCATGCATCCCTAAACTAGGCTTTATTCATCCATTAACTTGCCATTACACACATATTTGTTGAGCTCTCACATTTCGGGCACGTTTCCAGGACTGAGAGTGGAGCCGTGAGAGGACGGAAGCTCATGTGTGGAACGTGCATGTAGTTACCATGTGTGACATGAGGAGGAAATAAACTACCTACA
The DNA here is from genome assembly GCF_000327345.1 of Myotis davidii. Classification (NCBI taxonomy): domain Eukaryota; kingdom Metazoa; phylum Chordata; class Mammalia; order Chiroptera; family Vespertilionidae; genus Myotis; species Myotis davidii. The sequence continues at coordinate 761,730 of NW_006294767.1, forward strand.
AGAGGGCAAAATGCAGGGTGGTGGTCGACCCCTCAGGTGCCTGGGGGCCTCAGGCTGAGGTCTTAAGGGCCAGGACTCATCCATCCTAAGTTGGGGGAGAGAGGGGCCCCCAGAGGGCAGCAGCTCTGAGAGAGGAAGCAGAGGTAGGATGACAGCTTGTTCCAGGGGTGTGAGGGGAGGCCCCCGCTCCCTCCCTGTGGATATGGTACACACTGAGCCTGGATGCATTTTTATTACATTCAGTTGTTGATCAAGAAGTTCCAGACCACCCCCATTCAGGATCCTCAGAGACAATAGCTTTTCACAGCCAACAGAGCATCTAACACAGCGGTTCTCAACCTGTGGGTTGCGACCCCTTTGGCGGTCGAACGACCCCGTCGCCTAAGACCATCCTGCATATCAGATATTATTTACATGACGATTCAAAACAGTAGCAACATTACAGTTATGAAGTAGCAACGAAAATAATTTTATGGTTGGGTCACAACATGAGGAACTGTATTTAAAGGGTCAGAAGGTTGAGAACCACTGATCTAACAGGACTGACTCTTCACCCTTATGTCTTAGAGAAGCGCTGCAGGTGCAGGCAGCAGCCACCTGGGGCACATGCAGCCTCTGCATAGATGGCACTTCCACGCCTCCTTTTAAAGACCAATTTGCGAGATGCTCTGTTCTCTGTCTCAGAACAAAGCCTGGCTCCTGATCGCAGCTACCCCAAGACATCTCCGAGAAACAGGAAAATCAATACCCTGCCATCTGGCCCACAGCACGCACCAACTGGAATGAAGAGGGCGTTAGCCTCCATCACACCCTCCTCCACGGCGTCACTTCGTTAGCGCCCTAACAGCTTTAGCTGGATTGTGGCTCAGCAGCACGATCCGGGGCTGGGGGTGTGGTGCTCTCCTGAGCGGCTTGGAGCACACGAAGCCAAAGCTGACTTCACTTGAAAAGACATATACACACACAAGGTGCGCCGGTCCAGGCCGTTTCTACCCAAAACAAACCTCACAAATGCTTAGGCATGCTACAGGTAAGTAAAGGGAGAAGATACAGTATTTACTGCACTGGGCATTATTCCATCTTAGAAAGGACACTTGAAACATGCCAAGTGACGAAAACAGTCAGCTAATCTGGAATCTCAAGGACCAGAGTACACTATTTTATGTCTATTTTAACATTTATAGGTTTCTATTGTCAACCTGACCCTTAATATAGTGATGCCTCACAGCTGAGGGAAGAGCCTGCAGTTGTGAACTCGTTTCCATCTTCTTCCTTCCCTCGATGTGGGCACGTCCTGGTGCCCGACTTCTTAGTGCAGCATGAGGGCTGCAGACGCCCCAGTTGTGGGTGACCAGTGCCATCCATTGTCACCAGCAGAGGGCCCCTGCTGCCTGGCCAGCCTCCACTCCTACCCGTGGCTTTGGAAGTCTTCCTGTCCCTAGAAGGAGCCACAAATCAAGAGCCTGTCAGCTGTCCTTGCTTTCTGTAATTGCTTAATAATAGAAAATGAGATCTTTATTGGAGTTGACATTTTGGAAGCCTGAAAGTAGGTAATTTCTTGGTTGGGTGCCTCCTGGAGGTGGAGCCGCCTTCTCTGACGATCAAAGTCTTAGTCTGGCCACCGAGCAGAGCCCATGGGCCAGTCAGGAGGGGCGGCCCAGCCAGCCAGCATTTGCCCGGCTGTCAATAGAACCTTTGTCTGCAAAGTGACAGAGCTTGCAAGTGGGAAAACACAAGAAACCTCGCTCTTGGACAAAGTGGGAGGCACAGGATACCCAGGAAAAGACCATCTACAGGGACAAGAAAGGAAGGACTGCCAGAGCGGGTGAGCAACGCTCAATCTCAGGAGAGCAGAGCCAGGAACGGCACCGTGTCTTCCTTCCAACTTCCTACACAAACGATCGCTGCGTTTCTCCTGTACGCACCTCTGTTCTAAAGGAAGAGACTCGGGGCCCAAAAATACATCCACAAAAAATCAGTTCATCTTCAGTCCACAGCATGACTGTGGAGACCGCCATGGCCCCAGCACACCTCCAGGTCACACAGGTCAAACCTAACTCACTCCACAAGTGGCCACAGAACCTCCACGCTATGCAGAGCCGCCGGCCGACAGGCTCGCATCCTTCGGGCTTTTCTCAGTGAGATGAAATGTTACGTGTGATTAATGTAATGCATTAGCGTGCCTCTCCCTCTAGAACATATGCTCTAGAAGGCTGAGCATAGTGGCTGGCACTTAGTAGGGGCTCACTGGATAGTTTAGAATGAATGATTAAAAGACGCTGTGTTTATCTTTGTTGGAAATAACAAAATTAGGAGATAGGATCCCTGAGTCCCAGTTTGAAATCCAGTTGGAAAGACAAGCCACTCACACAGGACCAAGTACCTGTCCAAGGATTGCTAAGTGCCAGTCCTTGTACAGACACTAGGAATATTCAGGACGGTGGGTCACCAAACTGCCTGGGCCTCCGTCGGGCATCCAGGCCAGCACACTGGACGTCAGAGAGTAAAACGAGACAGAAGGATGAGTTATGACCAGGAAAGGCTGCAGTGTGGAAGGAAGGTGAGATTTCTACGGGCACATCACAGGGTTCTCCCTCTGCAGCACCACAAGGCTTGGCACTGGTGGCCCAGCCCAGGCAGAAAGCCTCTGTCACTACTTATTTTGTAAACATTTCCCGTTTCTTAAGGCTTTCCAGGGAGGGAAGGAACTGGTGATGTGCTTCCTGTGGTGCAGCTGGGAAGGCCCTCAGGCTATGTCCCTTATCAGGGACAGGAAGAAGGAGTGAGGGCAACAGCCTCCAGCCTCCTGGACTGGGGGCTTTTGCAGGAAACAGGTAACCTCAGAGAAGAAACTTCAAGTACTCACAGGGCAACCTGCAGTTTGCTCTTCAGGCCAGTGGGGAAGAGTGGGCCTGGCAGCAGACAGGGGTGAGCTGACCATGGGGAGAGGGAATGCCTGGAAAGAGAATTCAGCCCAGCCCGAACACCCCAAGGGACCCCACGAGAGACTGTGTGGGCCAGGTGAGAGGTGAGGGCAGTCCAGGGAGGGCTGTCTGCCTCAGCAGGCATCACCTGCTGGGTGGTCGTCACCACGTCTTAGTTCTGGAAGCGGATAATGGAACCTCATTTGGAAAAGCATCTTTTTAGACGTTCAAGCGAAGGATCTTGACATGAGGAGATGATCTGGGGTTTAGGGTGGGTCCCAAACCCAAGGCTAAGTGCCCTATTATGAGGGAGATTCATAGACACAGAGCCGTGTGAAGACGGAGGCAGAGATTGGAGTGATGTGGCCACAACCCCAGGAACGTGTTCAGCCCCAGAAGCTGGGAGAGGAAGGAAAGGATGCTCCCCTAGAGCCTGCGGAGGTACCTCGGCCCAGCCGGATTTTAGACGTCTGGCCTCCAGATCTATGAGGGAATAAATTTCTGCTGTTTTAAGCAACCAAGATTGTGGTACGTTGCTAAGGCAGCCTCAAGAAACGAACACACCTGTGATAGGGAATGACGCATCAGGGAGGCAAAGGACACTTGCCCTGCCCCATCTCCATCACTTCCCAGTGAGTAATGTGGGAATAAGTCACAGTTGTTAGGACGAAGAGAGGGGGTGAGGGGATTCTCAGACAAGGAGAGAAGACTATTGGAATGAACTTGCCTTTTTCCAGTTGGTTTTTCTTTAGTGGTTCATCATCCCAGCTCTTAATTTTTCCTGAGCCCATAGCACGCCACAGAATGGCCCGAGCCCCTGCTAACCATGAGACCCCACGCCACAAGTTGGGGGCGGGTACCCACATCCTGAAGAAATGCCAGTGTAGATGCTTTCACTCTCATTCTACACAAGGAGGATGACGTGCAGAGTGTAGGCAGTGTGTCCAGTGTTACATAGTTAGGGAAGATTCTGCTAACCTGGGACACTAGGATTTTGAGTCCTAAGCCTTTTGTATCTGACTACAGTACAGGTGCGTGTGCCCATTGCTTCCTGTTCCGTCCTGATTCAGAGCTGTTTGTGGAAAACCTCAGGCAGAGTACAGACTTAGAAAACCCTAAGAAAGAAAATTACAAAATATAAAAACTACAGTGGTGTTACTGAGAAATTTTGTAGTTAAAAACACCCACATTAAAAGAGAAAGATCTCAAATTGACAACCTAAACTTCCACCTTAAGAAACCAGATGAAGGACAAACTATACCCAACAAAGGGCAGAAAAAGGAAATAACCAAGATTAGAGCAGATATCATCAAATAGAGAATAGAAAAACAAGAGAGAAAAATCAACAAAACCAAAAATGAGGTCTTTGAAAAGATCAACAAACTTGACAAATCTTTAGCTAGATTGACCAAGAAAAAGAGGAGACTCAAATTATTAAAATCAGTAATAAAAGAGGGGAGATTACTGATGACCTTACAAAAACAAAAGTTTTAAAGAAATTACAGAAAACCTAACTAAATGGAAAGAAATTGTGTTCAGAGGTTGGACAATTCAGTGCAATCCCTATCAAATGCCAGCTGCTCTTTTTGAAGAAATTAAAATGCTGATCCTAAAGTTCACATGGAAATAAAAGAAACTCAGAATAGCCAAAGAATCGGGAAAAGAAGGACCAAGTTGGAAGACTCACTGTATGGTGCTAGCACAGGGATATAGGTCAATGAAATAGAACAAAATGCCAAGATAATTTGATGGGACAGAATGGTCTTTTCAACTAATGATGCTGGAACAATTGGATATTCAAATGCAAAATAATAACAACAATAATAATGCTAACCCCTACCTCACACCATATATAAAAAATTAACTCCAAATGTATCAAAGACCCAAAAATATAAAAATCTTAGAAGGAAAACATAAGTGTAAACTATGATTTTGGGTTAGGAAATGATATCTTAAATAGGTACCAAAACCACAGGCAACCAAAGAAAAAGTAAATAAATTGGATTTCATCAAAATTTTAAACTTTTGTATTACAAAGAATACTACCAAGAAAGTGAAGACAGCCAACAGAATAACTGAATATATTTGCAAATTATATATTTGACAAAAGTCTGGTATCTAGAATATATGAAAAACTCTTACACCTTAATCATAAGAATACTAATAACCTAATTAAAACAAAAGTAAAGGACTTGCGTAGACATTTCTTCAGAGAAAATACATAAATGGCCAACAAAGACAAGAAAGTCAATATCACCAGTCATTACATTTGAGAAAATGTAAATCAAAACTACTTTACACCCACTAGGCTGGCTGCAATAAAAATGTCAGCCAATAATAACAGTGTTAGCAAGGAAGTGGAGAAATGAGAGACCTCACATTCAGCTGGTGGGTGTAAAATAAGGCAGCCAGTCTGGCAGTTTCTCAAAAAGTTAAACATAGAGTTACAATATGACCTAGAAATTCTACTCTTAGGTATACACCCAAGAGAAATAAAAACATAAATTTGTACAAAAACTCATACAAGAATGTTCTTAGCAGCATTATTCACAATAGCCAAATGTCCACCAATGGGTGATAAAGAAAATGTGGTATATCCATAGTGGAATATGATTCATCCTTTACAGGAATGAGGTACTGACGCATGCTACAACCTGGATAAACCTTGGAAACGTTATGGTAAGTGGAAGAAGCCATCACAAAGGAACACATGCTGTATGGTTCCATTTATACTAACCGTCCTGAGTAGGCAAGCCCACAGGCAGGAAGTCGGTTAAGTGGTGCAGGGACTGGCGGAGGGGCTGGGTGTGACCGCTCACAGAGATGAGGTTAGGCAGTAGTGAGTGGTGATGATTTTATCACCTTGGGAATGTACTATACTTATGCACTTTAAAATACTGGATTTCATAGTATGTATATTTTTTTAGTTAAAAAAAAAAGCTACAGGATGAGGTGAGGTGAGGAAAGAAAGGCCACTGGTCCCTCAGAAACTTCTGGTTTCCTTGATTAGAGAACATGAGCCCCCGTGGGACTCCTCACTCTCTCCCCCTCGTTACACCCCTTTGGTGGACCCGCTGCCCCAGGACTCTGAACAAAGTGTACTAGTGCGAGTACACAAGTATACTACTATGTATTAGCATGTGTACTAGCATGTGTGTGAGTGTGAATATACTTGTGTGTGATACTGTATACTAGTATGAGTACATACTAGTAGGTATACCAGTGTATTGGCACATGCACTCGCATTGTGTACTAGCATGTGTGTGAATGTGAATATGTGTATATGTGTGCTAGTGTGTACTAGCGTGTATACATATGCATACCAGTATACACATGCTGGCATGTGCATTTGCATATGTGCTAGTGTGTACCAGCATGTGTGCTAGTGTGTACCAGGATGTGTACTACTGTGTGCTAGCATGTACAGTAAGCATACTAGTTGTGTATATTAGTGTGTGCTAGTGCATGTGCTAATGGGTGTGACAGGCCCAATTCCCACATGGGAAAGAGGCCCAAGTGCTGCTCAGCATTCCCAGGAAAGTCAGCAAGGAGAGGAAGCCTCATCTTGTTTCCTCTCTGGGGCTCCTTCCTGCTCTGCTAGACAGGATGGGCCTATAAAATGGCCCAGGGTTTGCTGAGCACCTACAATGTGCCAGGCCCTGACCCAAGTGTCTGGGTTACGGCAATGAACAAGGAATTCACATTCTAAGGGAAGAGCACAAAATACAGCCGTCATCAGCCACACGCACGCTGTAGTGCTGAGGATCATGGGGCGGGACACAGAGGCCTGGCTGTGCTCTCTCCAGAAGGGGGTGGCTGCTTGGGGACATCTGAGTAGAGACCTGAATTAAGGGGGATTTGGAAGAGGGGTGCTCCAAGCAGAGGGTCACAGAAGCAAAGGCTGAGGCAGGGTGGCCAAGTGTCTGAGAACCTACAGGAGGCTGTGGCTGGGGCAGTGTGGGCAGAGAGGTCCTGACCCACTGACGTTAGTTCCTGTCCCTCCTGTGCACACGGGGAGGGAATCAAATGCCGACCTCAGCGCTAACAAAAACAGGTACAGCTGATCACTGGCAGACAGAACCCAGAACTTGGTGAGGCAGGTGGTGAGCACCCTCCTGACATTCAAACAGACATTTGAGCAGGAAAACTGTCAACAGAGCCACACTGATACACAGATTTAAGAAAGCACTTTCAGAGCAAACACAGTTCATTTCTTTGCATGAATTGGAACCCAGTTAGAAAACGTGTTGGCCAGGCTCCAGTCCTAACAAGGCCCGCTCCAGTTAGCAGTGTCTGCAAGGACCCAAGACAGCCCGTGCGGCCTGAGGCCCACAGTTCCAGATCCGTCTGAGTGTCTGGAGGCCTTTCCTCCCAGAAACACCAGGATGCACAGAAGCTTCCCGAATCCCACCCTCGCATCTTCTCTAGACCAAAGCTCCTTAAGAAAAGCAAAACCAAAAACAGGGGCCATGTGCACAGCACGCTCCTGTGTTTCAAAACAACTCCAAGCCCTCAGCTCTGGGGTTTCCTGTGCCAGCAGTGGGCGTCTGGAAGTAGGTGCACACCCACGCGCGGGCGGCTGCTGCTGCTCACAGACCATCCTGACTTTAGACACTTGTGTTCCTGGAAACCGCAGCCTGACGTGCACCCTGATAAGATGCAGAGACAGATGGCTGCAGTTCTGGTGCGTCACCCGTGGACTCTGCGGGGAGCAGACACTTAAATCCCTGCATCTCGGAGTCGTGGGGCCCAGGTGGAGCCGCTCTCAGGACAGGGCTCCAGGCCCACATCTGCCCAGACTGGTCCATTCTGTCTCTCCCTACTCCCCCCGTTCCATGTGAGGCTTGTGTTGAGCAGCCTTGAACAAGGAATAAACCGATAGATAAAGAAAGAAAGAAAATAGGCAAGTCTGTTTTCACGGCTACAAATTCTGAGAGCACAGCAACTATTCTTTAAGAATGGAAATAATGATAAATAAGGATAAAACTCGCTGAACTCATCTCCCATGTATAGGATGGGCCTATAAAATGAGCTGGAACACACCCAGGGCCCAGGTGTTTGCTGAGCACCTACAATGTGCCAGGCCCAAGTTTCAGATAACAGGGAGTTCTCGCCTTCTACCCGTCCTATGCATGTCTTATACCCTGTCCTCTGCCGTGTCCTATATGTGTTCCTACACCACGTGCTACACTGTGTCCCTACATCATGTCCTTCACCATGTCCTACACTGTGTCTGAACATCAGATGACGAGTGTGGGTTGGGCAGCCAGAACAGGGCCCTCTTGGACAGTCAGCAATGGGGGACACTCCTCACCACCTTCCTCTACACCAGTGATGGCAAACCTATGACACGTGTGTCAGAGGTGACATGCGAACTCATTTTTTTGGGTTGATTTTTCTTTGTTAAATGGCATTTAAATATATAAAATAAATATCAAAAATATAAATCTTTGTTTTACTATGGTTGCAAATATCAAAAATTTCTATATGTGACACGGCACCAGAGTTAAGTTAGGGTTTTTCAAAATGCTGACCTGCCGAGCTCAAAGGGTTCGCCATCACTGCCCTAGACCCTGCTGGTGGGCCAGAGTGTGGAATCCGCTCCCTCATGTGTAACACCATATGCGACACCAATCTCTTTGCCTAGACGTCGCACACAATAACAGATAGGTACCTCTAGGATGAGCATTTGCTTTATTGGGTACATTGAAGTAAATACTCTCTAGTGCTTTGGAACTTCTACAAATGACGTCACTTTGGGGACTCACCAATTCGGGGGATTCTGATTCATTTGTTTGGAAAACAACACTTGCCCCACTGCCGGGGGTCAGAGTTAGTATTCCTGGGCAGACCCGTGCCTTACCGCGTGGCCAACTTGTGGCAGACGACGCCCGTGTCGGTGATGACTTCACTCAGCCTCAGCTCCAGGTGGACCTTGCCCTGAAAGGCACAAGGATAGAGGGTCATGGGGAGCAGCCTCGCAAAGTGGAGAGGTGCAGGGTGTCTGTTCGCAAATGGTGGTGACGTCTGACCCATGTGGCGTCCACCATACTCCCACCAGCCTCACTCAGATCTCAGGGACTGGGTGGGTGTGACTCCCCCAGAGGGTTAAGGTTCCAACCCATCAGGCACACTCGGCTCCCAGCTCTGCTGACCGTGAGGGAGACAGGCACAGAGAAGCCCAGACCTCGGCCTGGACACACATGGCAGCAAGCACACCCACAGCACTGCCCAGCTGTGGGCAGGGCCTGGTACTGTCCTTTCGGGCCTTTTTCTCACCTGCAGGACAGAACGGCCACAGGGAGGGCAGGAGTGATGGTCAGGCAGGATGCTCAGCAATGAGTCCTGGACACAGGACCATCCATTAGCATCCCATCCATGTGAGCACAAGTCTGGGCCCAGCCCCACTGGCTGACCTCCTCAGACATGAGTACGTCCTCATAGCCAGTGACTGAGGAGGGGCCTCAGCACCACGCCAGCTCTTCCAGGGCTGGACAAAGGCCGAGTGACAGAAGTGGTGCTTATAAAGCTGACCTTCTGTGGCTCCCTTTCACTCTGTACCGCCAGGGTTTAGAGCTTTCGAATCATCCCATAATCTCAGCACAGCCCACCAAGCGGGCACGGCCGTCCTCTGTTAAGGTGAGAACACTGAGGCTACAGAAACCGCCAGCCTGCCCTCTAAACCAAACCCAGGACAAGAGCTTGTGATACAGCGGAGTGAGAACGTATCCACAGCAGTCACCTGTGACGTCTGGTTCCTCACCGCCTTCCCAAATGCACTGGGCGCCAACTCTATCAGGGGCCATGGCCATTCAGACCGACATTTCCCTAATTCGTTCTAAATGGGTGTCTAAGAAGTGAGAGACGGTGTCTGGGGTGAGAAGGAGCCCCGCTGCTGACGCCCGGCTCACCGTCCTGTTTCCTGTTTTTCCCAGAAGAGGCCGGCAAGTCCACACCAGCAGACCCCGTGGCTGCGCACGTTTCCTCTCAGGGGCACACACTTCCTTACCCAGGTGGCAGACACCGCCAGCTAATCCGTGCTGTCACCTCTTTGTGGGGATTTGGGAGAGGGTGGTAGGAGGTAAAACAAAACAACACAAGCACTGTCCACGACTGAAAGGACTTTCCCCCCAGACGGTAACTCGCAGATCTGCAGTTCAGAAGTTCACATCTGTTGTTACCCAGGGTCACTGACGGTTCAGCCACACCTCACGCTGCGTGGGCATCACACCACCTCCAGCACAAACAACCCAGCCACAGCTGCCGACGCCCAGAGGGGCTGAGGGCCACACCTCACACCTCAGCGCAGGGAGGAAGTGTGGGTTTTCGGAGCGCAGCCTCTGCACAGCTGGTGTCTGGGCTCACAGAGCCCTGGGCGCAGATGCCAGTCTGAGCGTTAACCTGCTCGGCTACACACGTCAAGGTGTGTGTAT
>NW_006294767.1:772115-815829 GCF_000327345.1 Myotis davidii
GGGGGGTGGCGAGCCTGGCCTTGCCTTTTCCTTCCTGCAATTCCGTAAAACCCTTAGAAAGATTTGAGCTGGGTCCTGGTGTATGGACAGCTGCGGACGCCGATTGTTTGGGAAATCCTTCAAGTAGGATTGTCTGACATGAGTCAAATTCTCAGAGACGATCTGGATGTGGCTGCTGGGGTGTGCTGGGAGGGCTCAGCTGAGCTCTTTTCTGAATATCTACTTTCATAACAGTTCACTAAAATAAAACAGCACAAAGCAGAGCCAGTGGCTGCTGGGCGTCCCTGGAAGAGCCCCGGGAGGACTCACTTGCAGCTCCGCGGGGGGCCGGCTCAGATGGATGCGTGGGGGATGACCGCCCGAAGCATGAGGAAAAGGGAGCCTTCCAGATTCAAGCGGACGTTTTGACAGCTGTGATGGGCTGTGCAGCACAGACCACAGACAAGGCCATTCCTGCCAGTCGCCTCGTTCTGTTACCCACAAAGGATCAGGGAAGGAACAGAAGTGACTAATTCACCCTAGCCGGTTTAGCTCAGTGGGTAGAGCGTTGACCTGCGAACCAAAGGGTCCCTGGTTTGATTCCAGTCAAGGGCACATGCCCGGGTTGCGGGCTCGGTCCCCAGTGGGAGTGTGCAGGAGGCAGCTGATCAATGATTTTCTCTCATCATTGATATTTCTATCTCTCCCTCTTCCATCCTCTCTGAAATTAATAAAAAAATATTTTTAAAAAATGAAGTGACTAATTCTTTTAAATAATTAAAAGTCATCTACCAGAGGCCTTTAAAAATGTCAATTCCAGAGGGAGCAAGATGTTCTTTAAATCACCCTTTCCCCCCATTCTGTGACTCACTGAGCTCCTGTTGGCCCCAGTTTTGTGATTCTCTTGGACACATGCCTTTTATTTTATTACTAGAGGCCCGGTACACAAAATCTGTGTGTGGGGGGGGGAGGGGCGGGGGGGCATCCCTCAGCCCAGCCTGCACCCTCTCCAATCCGGGACCCCTCGGGGGATGTCTGACTGCCTCTCTCAATCTGGGACCACTGGTTCCTAACCACTTGCCTGCCTGTCTGCCTGATCGCCCCTAACTGCTCCCTGCTGGCCTGAGAGCCCCTAACCACCTCTGCCTCACCTGCACCAGGACTCAGGATTCCCTCCTCTGGCTGGTCGCAGGCACCTGGGACCCGGGCTTTCCTCCCTCTGGCCGGCCGCAGGCACCCAGGACCCGGGCTGGCTTCACCCAGGCCAGCTGCAGCTGCAGGGGACCGTGGGTGGACAGCTTCGCCCAGGCCGCAGCTGCAGGCACCTGGGACCATGGGGCAGGCGATTTGTCCCTCTCCCGGGCTGCAGCCCCTGCCACTGGCATCTGGGACCACGAGGCAGGTGACTTGTCCCTCTACTGGGCTGCAGCCCCAGCCACTGGCGCCCGGGACCACAGGGAGGACGGCTTATCCCAATCTGTGCCTGGCTGGTCCCCATTCCTCTCTTGCAAGCTCATTCGTGCCTGGCTGGTCCCCATTCCTCTCTCCCCAGTGTTGAGTGTCTGAGCCGTTACGGCTGATGGCATTATGGCATGAGGGCGTGATGACCATTTGCATATTAGCTCTTTATTATATAGGACGAGAGGCCCAATGAATGAAATTCATGCAAGAGTAGGCCTTCACAGCCCTGGCTGCCTCAGCCCTCACAGCTCTGGCTTTGAGGAAGGTTGTCCAGAAGGTCGTCCGGACGGTCATTCTGCTGTTTAGCCATTTGGTCACTTTGCATATTACGCTCTTATTATTATAAATTTTTAAAAATATTTTTTTATTGATTTCAGAGAGGAAGGGAGAAGGAGGGAGAGCTAGAAACTGGCTGCAACCCGGGCATGTGCCCTGATTGGGAATCAAACCGTGTCCTCCTGGTTCATAGGTCGACTCTCAACCCCTGAACCACACCAGCTGGGGTTGGACACATGTATTTTACTATGAATTATACAACAGATGGATCCAAGGAAATATATGCCATCCTCTGCCCCTCTAAAGACCGTACATGTGACATTTCAAAACGAAACTGTGGCTGCAGGGAAAAGGTCGCACTCGCACCTTGCAAGGCCAGTTTGAATCTGGGGAGCGCTGCTTCGGTGGTGGTGCGACCACTTCATGCGTGGGTACTCTAAGAACTAACTACCCTAAGCAAAGTGCTCAGCTCCTTGCCTGGACTTAGTGAGCAACCAATAAGCACTGTCCTTCCTCCCTCTCTTCAGAGTTATGACGATAATACATTTGCCGTTCATAATTCACAAAATCCGAGGAGACTGGCCCAGTGAGGGTCAGTATACCATCTCATACACGGTAAGAACCAGGCTCAGAAGGACAAGGGGCTTGTCCACGGGCATACAGAGGGCATCAGCTCTGAAACAGTGAAAATATTCCACCCATCTGTACAATGAACACACACCCATGTTTGTTTATAAGATTTGTGCTGGCCGAAGCTGGTTTGGCTCAGTGGATAGAGCGTCGGCCTGCGGACTGAAGGGTCCTGGGTTCGGTTCCGGTCAAGGGCATGTACCTGGGTTGTGGGCACTTCCCCAGTGGGGGATGTGCAGGAGGCAGCTGATCGATGTTTCTCTCTCGTCGATGTTTCTAACTCTCTATCTCTCTCTCTTCCTCTCTGTAAAAAATCAATAAAATATATTTAAAAAAAAAAGATTTGTGCTGGCAGAGCAGTTTTGGATATTAATTGTGGTGGTGATTACACAAATTTACACATGTGATAAACTGCATAGGATACACATGTGCACACACAAGCACATGCATGTGATAAGCTGCACAGAATATCCATACGCACTTGTGCACACATGCACACGCACACACTGGTACACATGCGGACATGTGGAACTGGTGAGATCTTAGTGAGGTCTGCACTGTGGGCATGTCAGTGTCCTGGCTGTGACCTCCCCGAGGTACACAGCATGTACCATGGGGGAATGGGGAAGGAACATGGGCCTCCTCATTACTTTTAGTCTTTAAGTATAAGTAGGAGAGCACACAATTTGCTAATCACTATTCCCTGTGCACTTTTTTTGTGACTTTCTGTGAGTCTGTCACCATTTCAAAATTAAAAGAAAAAGAAAAGGCAAGATAAAAAGAAAAATCACACTTGCCAATAAAATCCAACTTAAATCTGGGTAACAGCCATTTTGATTATGGCGCCACAGGCTGTGTTATTTCAGAATAAAAGTGCTGGGGTAAACAGTCAAAATAAAAGGCGGGAATGGTTCCATTACAGAGCACCACTGCAGAGCACGTGGCTTCTGGACCTCCTGCCTAAAGACGAGGCTGCCAGTCACCTGAGCGGCACGGTGGGCTGTCTTTCCGGTTGTCATCCATCGTCACTGTCGGAACTCTGCTTCCAACTCCGGGCAGTTCCTAGTTCTGCAGTAATTACAGCGTTTTCTAATTTACTCGGCATGATCGGGCCCTGGGTCAGAATTAATTAAGCGTGAAGCACCATTACGATGCTTTCCTTTGGCTCAGCTCCTCAGCCTTCCCTCTGGCTGCCTCTTTGTTAAAGCGTGTGGATCCTTCCCAGTGTGCACAAGGCCAGTGAGCCCCACAGCCTCACCAGGCAGCAACCCTAAACCCCATGCCTTCCCCCTCAGAGTTCAGCTGAGGCCGAGGTTTTAGGAGGAAGCATGAGGACCCGAGGGCCAGCCGGCTCCAGATGCTGGGCGAGGAGCCCAGGAATGCTGCCTGCCAGGCAGGGCCAGGGGAAGGCCTATGGCAACATGTCAGACACTGTCCAGCTGTTCACAACACCCGCTTTACAGATGAGGAGACTAAGGCTTGGAGAGGACACTGCTGGCATACCTCACTAGTGGTTGGGGGCACGAAGCTCTGAGCTAGGCCTGCCTGTGCCAGAGACCTTGTGCTTGGTCAGGCACCCCTGCCACACCTCAGTGTGTCACAGACCCACTGATGAAAACACTGGTGTGTCTCAGCATCCGGGCGATGTGCTGTCCGGCTGTGGTGACTCCCAGTCGTGGAATTCTAGACACGGGCATGGAACAGGCTTGGCTGGAAGCCACACAAGCCAGGGTCACAAGAGAAGAGAAGACGTGGCCACCCTCCTGACGGGTATTCAGATGGGCTCCTGGACACTCAGCAGGGGCCAAGTCCAAGGGCAGCCTTAAGGGAAGGGTTGGGATCCTGGGACCATGCTGTCTCCCGTGCTAGGGGGTTAGCTCCTTCCACTGGACAGGGACGTCAGTCCCGGTTAACACATCACCCAGGTGAGCCAGGGTGAGTCCAGGACGCTCAGAGGATGGGAACCTGTTCAGAGCGGCCACTTCTTTTCGCTCTAGATGCTTCTTTGCTGAGTGCAGGGAGCTTGACAACACATGCAGTGACCTCCAACAAGCACAGGGACTTGCCACGGGAGGCTCTGTGTGCTGTTCTCACCTACAGCTTCATTTTTTTACCCATATTTTCTCTTCACCTTCATTATGTTATTGCTCTTTCACATTTGTTTTTTTTTTAAAGGTGCTCCAATCATGCATGACAAAGTGTGACAATCACCAACAGAACAAACAAAATTAGCAAGCCTATACTTACTATAAATAGAAGGACACGATTTGCTAAACATTATTCCCTGTTAGGACCAAAACCCTGTCCCTAGTCCTTTAACCACAATCAAGTCTTCCATTCCCCAAGACCTCCAGCGTTCCACGGGCTCCGCCGAGGGTCTCACCTGAACTTCTGAGTCAGCGTCGACATGCTGCAGCTGGAACCAGGTGTCCCTGTTATGGTACTTCTGCAAGTCTTCCTTCTGAATGGCCACCTTCCCTAAAACAGACAGGGCAGAGGGAAAGCAGTCACAGGAGAGAACAAATCCTCCAGGCCCAGCAAGGTTTATAAGTTACTGCCCATTATTTCAAACGTTATAATCCAAAACAAATAATCGGGTACATGGATAATGCCACACTGTCTTCCTTTATGTAAGATCGGTGTATGCGACATTATTTCTTGAAGGCACCCGCGCCCCACCCCAATAGCAGAACAAGCATCACGTGTCACTTCCACGGGGGTCACAGGTCTGCCTGCTCTCACACTGGGAGCACAGCCTGGGTGTGGACAGGGCCGCCTTGTATGAACACTGCTCTGGACTCCAGACCCCAGAGACTCGCCCACCAGCACAGATTGGGCATTTGAAAAGCAAAACAAACATGAAAAAGCAGGTCCAGAGGGTGAAGGTGCCCAGAGAGTCGGGACAATTCACTCCCACCAATAACCTGCCTTCAATCTCAATCTGTCCGTCATTGTGCCATTTATTATTTCAGCAAATTTTCATCATCTCATGTTCTCAAAAGGAAGGTGACTACCTAACACTCCCCACCGGCAAAGGAGACTTGGGGAAGACCCCGGGATCATTCAGCCAGGCTCCTCGGGTCCAGGCCAGTTAATTCCCCACAACCAGCACTTTTGCCCACCTGCGAAGTGACACAGCACGTGAGCACTCCAAGGGTCAGCACCATTGCCACGTCCAACCTCACTGGTCCAGCTCTGACCAGGCAGAGCCATCTGGAGCCGAATCCTGTCCAGCCACACCCTACATAACAGCTTAAGCCACTGCACACAGTCAAAGTCCGCAGGTGGGAGAGAAAGAGCGACAGATGCAGGAAACATACAGAAGACACAGGCTGCCAAAAAAGTATATATTCCACAGAAATTCAGAGAGACCCAAATTACAGGCCCCGTGGAACACTCTCCAGCAAGCGTCACGTTACAGGACAGAATGGTGCTCTCAGGGCTCCTCTCATGCCCCTCCCTAAGCCTCCGTCCTCCCCTGCCATCACTAATCGAGTTGATGGGTGTCCTGCTGAGGTCCTGGCGGTGGGTCCTGCCACCTCTGGCCGTCTGCCCTTCCGCACACCTGGTCACTAGGAAGAACAGCCCCCAAGAGAAGACTCCTTCCTCTCTGCTTGGCTCCAGTAAAACTCTTTCCCCCCATGGGAATATGACGAGTTTTGCAAGAATAAAGCCACATGAAACGAAACATTTCTTGGAGCTGAGTTGGGCAACATATTTCATTGAAAAAAAAATTTAAAAATATTCCGACTCCATGATTAGTTCAGCCGGGTAAGAGGATCACATTTGAAGTTTGAAATGTTACGCAACTGCCACGCTTTTGAGCTTCAACTGTCATAGGGAGGAGTCATGTATCTAATGATTATATGAGTCCTACAACTTACACATCATTACTCTACTTCTGGAAGTACTTAATGTAATATTAAGTTGGCAATACAAGAACATAGTACAAAACATGAAACATTAAAAATACAGCCAAGAATACCTTCCTCTTTCCCCTGCTACGCAGCTCCTGACTCAAGGGTCACCTCGGTTGCCAGCTTCCAGTCTGTCCTTCAAGAGCTCAGTCACAGTCAAGACTCTACAAACATGTACTTTTTAAAACATGTGTATTAGTGTTTCTAAGTGCTGTTCTGAGAGAACACCTGATCCACAGCCACAGTGTTGACTTCAATGCCTTAATCCGCAGACCTGTCCCAATCTATCAGAGTGACAGTAACAGCTCGCTAAACCACTCTGGCCTCATTTTCTCATTTAGACAGAGCGGTGCTACCTGCCCTTCACCTCTAAAATCCCGTGTATGATTTCCTCTGTGGGTGCTGTACCTGAAGGCAGAGCACGCCAGGTAGTTCATCAGAGGGCAAGTGATGTGGGAAACCAGGTACAGAGGCGGCAGAGCACCTGGGGAAAGGCGAATCACGAGGTGAAAACTGCAGGAAGGCCGACTAAGAGCAGACTCGATGAGGCACAGCCCAACACTTCCCCGAGATGGAGCCAGGGGAAGAGAAGTTTGTTCTCATCTCTCCTGGTCAACCTGGTATCCTAGCCAGTACATGAAAGTAAGAGAAAGAAACAAGGGCATGTAGACTGGAAAGGAAGAAATAAAAGTCTTTATTCACAGACTCTATAGGAAAAAGACAAGCTAGTAGAATAGCTGTGTTTAGTAAGACCGCAGAATGCAAAGTCAATGCATAAAAAGCAATTGTGTTTATGCACAGAAGCAATGACAATAAAAACTGAAAATTTAAAAACAACAACAGTATCTCTCACAAAATGATCTTTTTATGCCTTGTGATTTTAGTATATACCTGAAAAAAATCTTTGTCTACTCCATCAAAAACAAAATATATAAGGATAAATAAATAAATGTGTGTGTGTGCGCGCGCGCGCGCATGCACACGCAATGTCTGCAAGATGTGTATGCTGAAAACACATTGCAAACACTGATGAAAGAAATTAAAGAAGGCCCAAGTATATAGAAAGATATGCCATGTTGGAGCACCTGAAGACTAAAATTTTGTTAAGATGTTAATTCTCTGCAAATTAACCCAGAGATCAAAGCAATCTCAGTCATTTAGGAAATTAAGTTAATAAAACACCAAAGAAATCAAAACCAAAATGAGATATCACACCTGTCAGAATGGCTATCATCAATAAATCAACAAACAACAAGTGTTGGCAGGGATATTGAGGAAAGGAACCCTCGAACACTGTTGGTGGGAATGCAGATTGGTGCAACCACTATGGAAAACAATGTGGAGGCTCCTAAAAAATTAAAAATGGAACTGCCTCAATGCCAAGTGATTTCACTTCTGGGAATATATTCGAAGAAACCCAAAACACTAATTTGAAAGAATAAATGCACCCCTATGTTCAATGCAGCATTATTTACAATAGTCAAGATATGGGAGCAATCCAAGTGTCCATCAGTAGATGAGAGGATAAAAAAGCTGTGGTACATTTACAACTGTAAAAGAGAAGGAAATCTTAGCTTTTGATACAGCATGTATGGGCCTAGAGCAGGAGTCCTCAAACTTTTTAAACAGGGGGCCAGTTCACTGTCCCTCAGACCGTTGGAGGGCCGGCCTATAGTTTAAAAAAAACTATGAACAAATTCCTATGCACACTGCATATATCTTCTTTTGAAGTAAAAAAACAAAACGGGAACAAATACAATATTTGTATTTGCATGTGGCCCGCGGGCCGTAGTTTGAGGACCTCTGGCCTAGAGGGTATTATGCTAAGTGAAATAAGCCACTCAGAGAAAAACAAATATCATATGATTTCACTTATATGGGGAAATCTAATGAACAAAATAAACAAAGAAACAAGATAGAAATAGACTCATAAAGAACAGACTGCCAGCTGTTGGGGGCGCGGGTAGGGGCTGGGTAAAAAAGCAGTACAAATTGGTAGTTGCAGAATAGTCACAGGGATGCGGATTGCAGCATGGAGAATAGAATCAATAATATTGAGATAACTGGGTGTGGGGCCAGGAGGCGAGCAGTGGGGGGACCACTCTGTAGAGTGCATGGTTTTTCAGCCACTTTGCTGTACATCTGAAACTGGTGCAGAATGGTATGAATATAAACTGTGGTTGAAAAAAAAAATTTTTTTTAAAAGAAGCCAATTAAAATATGTAAATGTCTATTCAAAGGCCTAGAATAGCCAAAAGAGTTTGAAAAAGAACAAAATTGGTAGCACCCTCACTGGATACACCCCTCCCTCCTGGACTCAACCCTCAGAGGGACACATGTGCAACTGCACCAGGAGAGCCTAAAGGTGAGTGTGGGCTCCTGCTGGTGTGAGGCCAGCCGATCAGACACAGGAGACCGTGAGAAGCGGGTGACACTGTGCTCATTTCCATGATACAAATTTATACGCTAAAACTTGGCTTCTCATACTGTAACAACATAATTACTAGTCATAACTTTAAATTATTCCTGGAGATTCAGATAGCTGCTTATTTTTACAGCTGTAAAAACGACAGTTAAAACATCTAAGCCCAATTGCAACTGACACACCATAATTTTAAAGCTACCACGCACGGCTAAACCATGATTTTGCTGGTTATCTTCAAAATTAGCAGGTACCTGAAGCAGAATGATTAATAAAGAACTTATTTTGATTATTTTAAGGGGAAATAACCCCAGAACCAATCTGACCACGTTCTCTGATTAAAATGTACAAAAATATTTAAAAATGTTTTTTCCTTAGGATTACCACTCAAAGAAGTTTTCCTATGCCTCCAAGGATTAATAGATATCCTCCTCATTCTAGTATAATCTGAGCCCATTACTAAGGCCAATACTCTATCTTCATACACACTTCCACCTATCATACTGGTATATCCAATGCAGCCACAGGATCACTGGGTAAAATGTCAACTTCTAACCAGGAAGCTTAAGATTCTACACTTTGCTCTTCCCTCTCCTGCTTTTTTCCATTCCTCCTTGACCAAACCTTGGCGCACCCAGGAGGTCGTGGATAGAGACAAACCCTCAAGGAGCTCGGCCATAGGAAGTACAGTCCAGTGAACACGTGACAACAAGCAAAAGAAATGCTCCAGGAGGTGAAGCCACGGAGAACACACACATGGAAGGGCAGCTCGCTCAGGTGTCGCCTCTGGCCAACCAGGGTCCCAGATGAGCAGCAGTAGCCAGGTGGGCATGGGGTGGGGAGAAGGGCCAGAGGTGGGCGCCATGCAGAGGGAGCAGTGTGAGCCAAGGCCAGGAGGCAGGGGGCACCAGGAGAGAGACGGGAAGGAATCGGGAGGACCTGGGCCCACATCTGGGATCGAGGAGGACAGGAAGGAGCAAGCCCTCGGCAGGGCAGCCACAAAGGGCTTGAACATCCGGCTAAGGGTCTGGGAGTCACCTTGAGGCAAAGGGAGCCCTGCGGGACCTGAGCAGTGGAGTCCTATGGTCAGATCTGAATTCCAGACCCATCACACCAACGGAGATCCCTCAAGACCTGGAAAGTGTGCGCTGTCTGCTTGCAAACCCTTCTTCATCAGTTCCTTCAGCGTTAAGGATTCCGTTGGGAAGCTCCTATCACAGTTCCATATTAAAATGAAGTCAGATGTGAATTATCTGAGTTCCTATGCGACCCATGCCAAGTATTTCCTGAATGAACTCCAGGTGTTTCTACTTAAATCACAGCCGTTTCCAAGAATGTTATCCGTTGGAAATGCAGGCTCTCAGGCCCTCCCCAGACTCATGCATCAGCATTTTAATAAGTGTGTGAAGCTCTGGGCTATCCTGCCAGAAACAACACCAGAGGCCTGGATCATTCTGCCATAAGCACCACTTTATGCTACCACAGCACCAAAGCTGCATTTAGAGTTTTTGAATTTGAATTTCTTGTTATGTGTCAAGTGGAAGCTCACCACCGAGGGAGGTGTCTTCCCTGGACTGGGAAAGCAGGAGGGTGGGGCACTCAAGGCGGCTCACAACAGAGGAGGCACAAGCAGAAAGGAGCTTTGGTGGAAGAGGATGAGTATCCGCTTTCCACCAACAGGGTTTGCAGCAGTAGACCTCCCTGGCCTTAGGCCCACATCATCCTTGCCTGCAGAGAGCTACCCTCTTCAGGGGAAAGTAAATCTACTGCGAGGCTCTGATGTTTATATGTAGACACCTAAAAAGGAAGTATTCCATAATCACATGGCCCCATTCCAATAAAGAGGAGATGTATGTCAGGGGCTAAGATGGATATAAATGGGGATGGGAAATCTAGGATGACTCCTGGGTTATAGGTTTTCACCAAGTGAATTTTTGGTAGCAGGATATAGATGGAGCTGAAAAATTGTGGACAGTGGTAGTGGGAAAGGAATGGTGGGTCAAGGGACAGGAGGAGGGCTTGAGGATGGTGGATGGCAAGTGATAATGGAGGAGAGAAGATGATTGGTGGATTGTAGGTGATTGGTAGAAGGTGGTGGATAGCTATGGTGGGTGGTGGGTAGTGGTAGAAGGTAGCCAGTATAGATGAGTAGAGAGTGATAGACAGTAATGGTGGATGATGGAAGAGAGTGAATAGTGATGGTGGATGGTTGATGGTGATGGGGGGAGTGGTGGTGGTGATGATAAATGGTAGATAATGGATGGTTATAGATGGTAGCTAATAAGTCACGGATGGAGAGTGGTAGAAGATAGATAAGTGATCGATGGCAGGTGGTAGATAATACATGATGGGTAAAGAGTGGTGGATGGTGATGGTGGAAGACAGTATATGATGGATGAATGGTGATGGTGGATAATGGGTGGTAGTAGATTGTAGATGTTAGGTGATGACTGAAAGGTGGTGGAATGGTGATGGTGGATGGCAAATGGTAGGTGGTGAGTGGAGAGTCGTACAGGACAGAGGATGAATGATGAATGTTGGATAGTTGGTACATAATGAGAGGAGGATGGAGGATGGTGATAGCAAACTGCAGCTCATTGGAAGGGATGGCAGTAGTGGGTCAGGGAATATAATGTTTTGTTCTGATATGAATAACTCATCCTCTTGCCATCACCATCCCCATCTCCCACCTACCTTCCACCACCACCACTACCACAACCACCATCTACCATTTTCCAGCCCCATCTATGTCCCACCACCCACAATCCACCTGGCATTGTAAACCCATAACCAGAAGTCACCCTAGACTTCTCTTCCCCTACCCACCCCGCATCAGGCTTCACATTCAATCAATCAACTATTGCCTCTAAATACAGACAACGAAGCATAATCTGAAATAAGGTCAAGAGCTCAGTAGCACAGACTTCGGAACCTGGCTGCCGAAGTCTGAACACCACCCAAAAGCTGTGTGACTTGTCTGTACCAGTTTCCTCATCTGAAAATGCACCTACTTCACAGAGTTATGAATATTAAATGAGTCAATATTTGTAAAGCATCTAGAACAATACCTGCACATAGTAAGTGCTAAGCATTTTTTATATACATGATTAGAACAGATATGCACCAGATACTTCACTTTACATCTCTCCTCCTTTCCTACAATATGAATTCCTGCCAGACAGTTCCAGAATAAACAGGCAGCACTTACCATTCTTCCAGAGTGAGAGTATGAAAGGTGGAAGAAATGACAACAAAAGTGCAGCTCACTGACACACCAGATGGCTCATTAATGCTGGATAGTTAACTTCCTAGGGTCAGACACTCTTCTCTATCTACATGTATGCAACACATTTTTAGTATAATCAAGAGTTCACTTAAGTCTCAACACATGAATGCTTGATAAAGCTTTCATAAAGTTTTATTATTGAACTAAGCCACCCTAGCCTAAATAAAGCAAGCATCAACACGTCCTGCTTCTGTGTAAAGGCTCCCCACTGCCCCACCTGTTTCTTTGCTAAGCCCTAAGTCTGTACTGCCTTGGAAGTCTTATTTGCCCAACTTTAATAGACCAAGTAAGAGGCGTTGTGAAGGCTCATGGAGATGACTCAGGGTAGGAAATAAGCCACGCGCATGGACTAAAGGAGAAATTCACATGTGGACCAAGATCCTAAAAGGGAAAACAGGGTGAAGAAGAGAAGGAAATGATGGAGCATGAGACTGGAAAGGGAGGAGAGGGAGGGGATGTAGGGGGGTGTGGGAGAAGGGAGGGAGAGGAGGGGGTACTAAGGCACATCCCCTCTCTGCCGGTCATGGAACGACTGGAGAGCAGAGCAGCAGGATGTGTGCCACTTTCTCCAGACCCGCATCTGCTGTAGACCCCGCAGATCTGGCGATTCTGGCAGAGAAGGTGACTACTGCTTTCCCTTCCTCTAGTCCAGCGGTTCTCAACCTGTGGGTCGCGACCCCTTTGGAGGTCGAACGACCCTTTCACAGGGGTCACCTAAATACATCATGCATATCAGATTATTTCCATTACGATTCATAACAGTAGCAAAATTACAGTGATGAAGTAGCAACAAAAATAATTTTATGGTTGGGGGTCACCACAACATGAGGACCTGTATTAAAGGGTCACGGCATTAGGAAGGTGGAGAACCACTGCTCTAGTCAGTCCAGATCACTTAGGTTTAGAAATGCTCTCACACTTGCGCGTCGTCAGAGTCCCAGAGAAAGCATACATCTAAATGCTATCCAAATGCTTGATTAAAATATAAAAGGTTCAGATTGAATTCTGGGAGGCCACCTCTCTCACATCAGGCAGGATGAATTAGATTCAGAGTGAGAGCAAGTTCTGGGGATAGGCAGCACCCACTGACGAGTCTTTAGGGAGGAAGATGACTTCATGGGATGACTAAGCAGGTGTAGATACCTTTCTCCTCCCCAGTCTCTGCCAACACTGGTACTCACTTCTCTACAATATGACAGGAAATATCTGACTTGTTGGCTCACCACCCGTTAGCTGTGCATCTTTAGACAAGTGTCTTATCTTCTCTGAGCCTCAGTTTCTTCTTGATATAGCAAATAGAGGGGATAGCTACTTCCTGGGGTTAATATAAAGGATAAATGGCTGCTTTTATACCTGGCATATATAAGCATTCAGCACATGTTAGTTTCCTTGTAACTGTAAATGTCACCCTGAGGAACTTAATAAAACTGTGGAATTCTAGGTTCAGCCCCTGGACATCTGGATCCACCAGCATGAGTGGGAGCCTGGGTACCTGGATTTTAACATACTCCCCAGTCGCAAAGAAGGAGCATGCGGCTTGTGGGACTATTCAGATTTCAGAAAACAGATATATTTTAAAAATTTCTAGTGTTAAGAGGGTAGAGGCCTGCATAGGGGCACAAACTGGGTGAATGCACACGTGTGTTTATGTTGAGATGGCTAGAAAGGCCATTGAGAAGCTAAGCCCAGAGAACAATTTGGTCAGATTATGAAAGGTCTTGACTGCATGCTGGGGAGTGTGGACTTCCTTCTCCAGGCCAAATCAGGCAGTGTGGCCTCAAACCTGGCAATATTTTAAAAAAATAAATCAGGCTCTAAAATGGAAGCATGAACCTCCAGAAAAGGGTTTCTTCAGATGGGAAGCTACCTATAAAACATTGAATTTCTAATATGGAATAAATGGAATGCGTTGAGGTATTTTCAAAAGTTGTCCATTCTTTTCACAAATGTTTAGTGACTGCCTCCTAAGCCAAAGCCAGATGCTGGGGACAGACACGATGGAGTCACTTCTGGGCCCTGGCCATGTTTTGAGCTTTTTCGTAAGTACAGTGGGATATCAGTGGTCAGCTCTAACTGGGAGGAGATGCTCACAGCCCACCTGAAGAAAAGGCCGTGGAGTGAAGGGAGGAGTGTCCTATCTTCTCGTGGGGCAAACTCTGAGGCCATGCAGGCTACAGTCCAAGCAGGCGAAAGGTCGGTGAAGGGCAAGCATGTCAAACTCGCGGCCCGTGAGCTGTATATCTTGTTTATTTGGACCGTGTTAGCCTTTGAGTTTGACATGCTTGGTGTAGCATGATGTGGTGGCACCTGCAGGAACTGAGCTCCAAGTCTTGGCAGGGCAGCTAGGAGGGTGAGGAAGCAGCAGATACAGGGTTTACTCAGCAATGAGGAACTTTTGGTGGCCACTCTGAGTTCAGCATGATACATCTGAGATGCCTTGAGACACCACAGGGATCCTGCAGGGCAGCTGGACCCACAGGCTGAGAACTAAGGAGGCAGCAGCAGGCTGGGAGTAAAAGCCAGAGGGGGTGAGGCCAGAGGCTGAGCAAGAGCTGTGTGGAAGGAGGCCAACTGTCCTGCGTGCTGCTGGGAGGCTGCTGCGGCCTGGATGAAACATCCCTACTGGCTATGTGGGTGACCTGCTCAAGAGGTCTGGGCAGTGAGTAGGAACCATTTGGAACCCCAAGCCTGATCCAGAGGAAAGATGATCAACTGTCTGCGTGACTCAAGTGCATTTCAAATGCCAAGTGCTCTACCCAAGAGCCTCTCTTCCAAGAAAGGCCAAGGCCACCACACGGACGTTACATGGTGCTTGGACTCCAGCAACTACAGTCGTGCTCATGTTTGGCTTCTCGAGTCTATTTTTGGGGCCACAGTAAACATGAACAGGAACACAGGTGCACTACTGAACTCGGGAAGCTTCTATGCTATTCCACACCTGTCCTCCACATTCAGGTTGGGCCTCACTCTCCCTAGGAGTCCCCCACTGAAATGTTAGTGCCTCTGAGCACACCCTAATACCTCCGAGAGCACCCTAATGCCACTAATAACCCACATTCCTGAGATCTCCCCAATGGTTCTGAGCATACCCCAATATCTCTCAAAACATCCCCCAATACTGAGAGCACCCTAATACCTCTGAAAACGCTCTAGTACCTCTGAGAGGAACTCAATACCTCTGCGAGCCCCAATATGTCTAAGGATACCACAATACTTCTGAAAATACCCCAATACCTCTGAAAGTGCCCAATGCCTGTGTGAAGGTCCCCAGTACCTATAAGATCACCCCAATGCCTCTGAGAGCATCCAATACCTGAGAGAGCCCCAATATGTCTGAGAATACCCCAATAGCTCTAAGAGCACCCCAGTGCTTCTGAGAGCATCCAATACCATCTGACGGCCTATGGAGGGTATTAGAGTCAGGAACAGAGGTGGCCTGGGGATGGGGGGAGGGGTTCTCCTCTGCACACAGCCCCCTGGAGGAGCCCTCAGGAGTCATTTGAAAAAGGTTGAAGGTTGCTGTATCCTCATCTTAAAGGACAGCTCCCAAGGCTTTGCTGGCGTGTGCTGGTCTCTCCCACGCGATCTTATGCTGTGAAATCCCTCCACAGGCTGCCAGGCTGGGACTCAGTGACCTGTCCCAGCCCTGGGGGATGCCACAGCCAGGCTAGGCGGCTGCCCAGGCCACTTCCTGCCACTGTGAACATAGCCAGGAAGGCCAGGCTGAAAATGCCACTCGCCTCTGCTGTCTCAGACAGAATGCCTGGAAGAGACATCCACTTACACCAAAATGCGACACCCACTGAAGTACCTACCTATGATGGAGTCCCTCCGGAAAACGTCTCTATCGAAGATGTAAAATGACAGGTGACGAAAACTCCGAGGGATTTCACAGTAGAAGTCTTCTCCATAGAAGGGGCTGGACAAAGAAACAGAACAAGCACCGTTAGATTCTGTGAGGTGATGGCCTCGTCCTCAGTGGTGGTGTGGGCGTCGCGGTGGGGGCGCAGACCAAGCACCGACCTGGGGCACACACGTGCACTCATTTTTAAGCACCACAAACACGCCATTCCGCGTTTTGCTTGTAAGACATGAAACTGCAATTTCTTAACTGGGATATAAATGAACTTAAGAGTGAACAGGCTGTAAAAATCTTCAAAGATGTGGCCCCAGCACTGAAGGCATGTCAAGTTAAACCAGCGTTTTTCAACCTTTTTCCTCTCGTGGCCCGAGTAAACTAATTACTAAAATTCTACGGAACACCAAAATATATAGTTTTTGCTAATTTGACAAAAAAAAATAGGTATAATTTTGATTCATTCATACCAGACAGCTATTGTTGTGTTGACTGTTATCACTTTCTAATTTGACAACATAGGGAAAAAGAGGTCAGTGCCCTGGCTAACAGTCAGGTATTGCATGTTTTAAAAATTCCTGTGGCACCCTGGTTGAAAATCGCTGCGTCAAATGAATGAATCGCTGTGCTGGTTTGGCGACAGCTCAAGGAAACCAGAGAGCTCGACACAGATCGTGACATTAACAAAACTATGTCTATTGTGTGTGTCCAGCTTTAGCACAAATGCTCCTGGGCTGCATCTTGAGGGTATGGGGTGGCAGGTGGCAGGCCTCACCCAGCGTTCAGATGGTACAGAGTGCTCCCCTTTCTCCAGGAGTCGGGGTTAAATTTTGACCGGGCCACCATCCACACCTCTCACTGGGGAGAGGAGCCTTACCCACCACAGCCAATTGTCCACATAGACCCTGAGGCTCATTCACCCACAGGTGGAGACTCAAAATAAACTAAAAATTCTAATTGAAGGGCCGGAACCCCTGGGCTGTCCTAGCCGGGCGCGGGCAGAGGTTAGCAGACACTGGTTCATGGAAGTCACGGTGAATGTGCACAGAACATGGCCCCCGCCATACCTGCATCCACCGGGTAGGAAATGGAACAGTTACTTCAGCACACACACCTACAACTACCTTGGAATCTGGCATGATTCCACTTTCACGCACGCTCATGGCTAAGTTCCAGCATAGGAAACACAGAATAGGTCAAGTACAAACTAAAATAATGTGCTTCATTTTGTTAGGAGAAAGAGGGATGTAGGCTGCTGACCAAGTATGAAAAGAGAGATGGAAAGACTTCATACCATGAGTGTCTCCTAGTCAAAGTTTACTGTGAGTGACACAGACATGACAATAGGAAAGAAAGGGAGGGAGGGGGGAATCAGTTTCCAACTAAGAGAGCTCCAGGGCTGTATTTTCTCAGGTTCAGCACCTCTGAAATCAGAATGTATCCTACAATCAATGTCAGAAAAAACTGTTCCATAGATTAATTAGCATTGTTTTTTTTTTAGTGTACATAAAATGATGGTACATCCCATAACTGACAAATGTCACAGATTCCATAAAATACAGAATTTTTGACAGCATGACACGTCATTGTTTGAAGGTCATGAGCACAAAGAGCTGGAGCCTTGAGGAGCTCCAGGGTCATTGCAGGGAGAAACAAATAAGCCATCACAGAAGTAAGGCATGATGGGAAAGTGAAACCCGGTTCAGAAGGGATGGGGCGCAGAGTGCAGGAGAGGAAAGCAGCAGGCAAGGAGGGAGAAGGACAAGTCTGGGATCCTGAATGGGCCCACAGCAGGCACTGCCCATGCCTGGACCCAAACACATTAAGCCAGGGCAAGAGAGTCAGTGAGGAGGAAAGGCTGAGAGAGGCAAGGAAACCAGAAGGTCTGACAGCCCTTGTCAGAAACCCAAAAACCAACCAGTGTGCCAATCCTTCCAGCTAGAAAGACAAAGGACCCACGTCGGCCAGCACATGCTTGAGAAGGAAGAGCAAAGGTGGAGGACTTACAGTTCCAGGTTTCAAAATTTACTGCAAAGTGACAGTAATCAAAACAGTGTGGTCCTGGCCCAGGGACAGACAGATCCCTACCTCACACCATACAAAAAAAATTTAACTCGAAGTAATCACAAAGGGCTAAAACAGTAACTATAACTATACAGAAATAAATCTTTGTAACCTAGAGGAAGGCATAACATTTTTAGATATGACATCAAAACAATTTCTAAGACAAAAAATATCAGTAAGGCAAACTTCATCAAAATTAAAAATATTGTGCTTTAAAATATACTATTATGAAACTTCAAAGAAAGATTAGGAGAAAATCTTTGCAAACCATGTATTTGATATAAAACTTGTATCCAGAATACATTTTTTTTTTAAAAAAACTTTTACAGCATAATAAGAAGCAGGTAAGTAGTTCAATTGCAAAACGGGCAAAAGATTTGAACAGATATATCACCAAAGAAGACAAATGATCCACAAGCATATAAAAAAAGTTTAACATCATTAGCCATCAGGGAAATGCAAATTAATTGACAAAATACCACTTCCCACCCACTAGGATGGCGATAATAAAAAGGATGGCAACAAGTATTAGGAAGGATGTGGAGAAATTGGAACCCTCTTACATTGCCGGTGGAAATGCAAACTAATGCAGCCACTTCGGGAAACAGTTTGGCAGGGTATTAAAAAGTTAAACACAGAGTGATGACAGGGCCCGGCAATTCCTCTCCTAGCAATACCCAAGAGAAATGAAAATGTGTCTATACAAAAACTTATACATGAATGTTCACAGCAGCATTAGTCACAACAGCCAAAAGGTGGAAACAACCCGAATGTCAACAAGTGACAAATGGAAAAACAAAATCTGGTAAATCCATACAATAGATTCTTGTTTGGTGATGAAAAAGGAACAAAGTGTTGATAAATGCTACCACAATAAATCTCAGAAGCATGCTAAGTGAAAGAATAAAGATGCAAATAAAAAAATCCAACCCCCCTTTTTAATATTCCATTTATAAGAAATGTCCAGAAAAAGCAGATGTGTACAAAGTAGGTCAGTGAATGCGGGAGGTTGGAGGTGGGAGGGAGGTAACTGCAATGGGCTCTTCTTGAGTGTTCTAAAATGGATATAGTGATGATAACACACTCTGTAAATTTACTGAAAATTGCTCAGTTTTACACTTTAAAATTTTCTACAGCCCTGGCCAGGTGGTTCACTCGATTGGAGCACTATCCAGTGTACAAGAGGGTTGTGGGTTTGATTCAGTCAGGGCATGTGTGTGGGTGTTGGGGGGGGGGTACCAATTGATCTCTCTCTCTCTCTCTCTCTCTCTCTCTCTCTCTTCCCCCCCTCTCTCTCAAATCAATATCCTCAGGTGAGGATTAAAAAAATTTTTTTTTAATTCCTATAGCATGAAGAGGACTCTTTATAGCCCTTTTCCCAGGGTCTCTCCTCCTTACAGCTCACCCTCAGAAGGGAAGCCAAAATAATTCCTGCATTCTGGGCACTGGGCCTGCCTCCTGGGAGCCTGTGCCCAGTGGGTTGGCCAGCTTCACCTGGGCACCCATGACATCCCAGGTCCTGTTCTGAACCCCAACAGGTAGCAAATAGAGATGACCCTTGAAGAACATGGGTTTTAAAATTCATGGACAAGTGGAGCCCAACAGTTCGTTGTTCAAGGGTCAACTGTATTTATCCCTCACAAGGTGGGGAAACTGAGGCACCGGGCAGGTTAGCTAGTGTATGTTTACAAGCAAAGAAATAGTGTGCGGCTCTGAATCCCACTGTGTCCAGGTCCTAATCCCCAGGGCCTGTGAATATGTTACCTCACGTGGCAAATGGGACTTTGTAGACGGGATTTAGTTAAGGATCTTGAGTTTGGAAGTCATCCTGGATTATCCAGGTGGGCCCAGTGGATCTCAGGATCCTCAGAAGAGGGGTCAGAGCCAGAGAAGGACACACGATAATGGAAGTAGAGGCTGTGTTGAAGCAGGGCCTTGAGAAAGGGCTGGATAAGCCAGAAGATGTATTCTGCCCTGGTCTCCAGAAGGCACCTGCCCAGCCAACACTGATTGTAGTGATTTTGGTGTTTTATTCTCCTGGGGCATCACACAGCAGCTTGCTAGGGATGAGGATCGGGGGCATCTGGCAGACAGATGCTCTCCCGACAAAGTGGAACGTGGACAATGCTCTGCGCGGACCTTCAGACCTAGGCTGACACACGGACTGACTGCTGCTACGCCAAGGGCACTAGAAGGGAGAGAAGGGAGAAAGGTGACAGCCATGCCCATCCCTGCCCCCCCTCGTCCCCAGGAGGGAGCTGTGGGACCAAGGCGGGCAGACCAGGCAACACCCACCTCTTCTCACTCAGACCCATACCTTCATGACAATACAACTTTCATTTGTATTTAACTGATTTCATCATTTTTTAAACTTTGTCCAGAGACTAGGTGGTTTACTTAGAAAACCATGTCTTCGTAATGAAAACAAAATCTTCAGAGGGAGATTTCAAGTGCTTAAATTGTTCTGAGTATTTCAGAGAAGTAGCCGTCTAAACACAAAAACTATGCTTCCATCTTTCAATGAAAGCAGATGCCTAAGACTTCCATCAAGTGAAGGTCCATAGTTTAACAAATGCTCTTTCAAAAACCCCACCTAAGCATATTCTCCCCAGTGGACTTTTTGCCTCGATGAGCCTTCCTGTGACTTGTCGTCTGCGTTTGTGAGTCTCTGTCTGCTGTCAACAGACTCCACAGGAGTGAGATGCACTGGGTTAACTTCCAGTTCCACAACCCACTCCTCCTGTGAGTGCCAGCTCTCTTAGTTCCCACTTATTCGACCTGTGACTAAGAGCCTAAAACATCATGAAGATTAATGACACAGTCTACAGGAAACCCTCAAACACTCAGGAGTGCAGTCACTCCAGAAAATAAGTAGGTCAGTGTGTGTGTGTGTGTGTGTGTGTGTGTGCGCGCGCGCATGTGTTTGTGTGTACACATAAATTGTGTGTGTGTATGGGTGTGTGCAAGTATGCAGATGTGTGTGGGTATGCCTTTGCACATGGAGGTATGTGTGGGGGTGCGTGTGCACACACACACGTGTGTGTGTGTGTGTGTGTGTGTGTGTGTGTGTGTGACACACATGAAGGGTATGGTAGTGACTTAAACGGGGGATGGGCGCTGACCTGGAAGGTCTTGTGGCCATTTATTGTGGAGGCTTGGTTTGCAGGTACCATCACCTATAGGCTATGCCTAATCCTTCCCCCATATCTGAAATATGTATCCCAGGAAGACATTATTTTTCACATTAAGTTGATTCATAATTAGACTTACGTGTAAATTTTTTGAATTTCTTCATGGTTTTTTTACTCTTTTATGATCTGAATTTTATTTGCTTTCAAAAGAATACTTCCTTTCATTTTAACTAAAACCAAAAATTATTTTTTTCTTTTTAAGAATGACAATCTATCAAGGATCTTGGACCCACCAGAATGGCTAGAATTAAAAAGACATAATAACAAGTGTTGGTGAGGATGTGGAGAAATTCAAACCCTCATTCACTGCTTGGGGAAATGTAAAGTGGTGTGGCCACTTTGGAAAACAATGACAATTCCTCAAAATGGTAAATATAGAGTAACCACATGGCCCAACAACCCCACTCCTGGGTATATACCAGGAGAAATGAAACCACATGTCCACACAAAAACCCATGCATGCAAGTTAATAGCATAATTCACGGCAGCCAAGAGTGGAAACAACCCAAATGTCCATCAACAGATAAATGGGTAAACAAAATGTGGTCCAGCCAAACACTGGAATATTATCAGCCACAGAAAGAAATGAAGCCCTGACACATGCTGTAAAGTGGATGAGTCTGGAAAAAGTCAGACCCACAGGGCCACATAGTATAGGATTCCATTTACATGAAATGCCCAGAATAGGCAAATCTGTAGACAGAAAGTGGTAGTGGCTGCCAGGGGCTGGGTAGCAGGGTGGTGACAGGAAATGGAGACAGTTAAAGGGAATGGGTTTCTTTTTAGAGAGATGAAAATGTTCTAAAATTGATTGTGGTAATGCCTGCACAACTCTAAATATACTGAAAACCATAAAACTGTACATTTTAAACGGATAAATTATATGGTATGTGAATTATATCTCAATAAAGCTATTTAAAAAAATACATAAAGATGTCACAAAGCAAAAAACAGAATTAACACTGTAGGGCATATCCTCCTAGAGTTGTTTTTTCTCTAAAGATGTATGGATATAGAATAGAAATAGAAGTAGACAGAGGCACATGTTTTTAAAATAAAAGTGGGATTGCTTGGCTGGTGGCTCAGTGATTGAGCATCAGTCCAAGAATCAGGAGGTCACAGTTCAATTCCTGGTCAAGGCACATGCCTGGGTTTTGGCTTGATCCCCAGTGTATGTGTGCAGGAGGCAGCTGCTCAATGATTCCCTCTCATCCTTGATGTTTCTATCCCCCTCTCTCTTCCTCTCTGACCTCTCTCCAATCTGGGACCCCTCGGGGGAGGTCCGACTGCCAGTTTAGGCCCGATCCCTGTGGACATCCCCGGGACTGCTGGCTCCTAACCACTCACCTGCCTGCCTGCTGATCACCCCTAACCACTCTGCCTGCCTGCATGTTCACTTCCAACTGGCCCCCCTGCCCCCGCCAGCCTGCTCAACCCCAACTGGCCCCCCTTGCTGGCCTACTCAGCCCCAACTGCCTTCCCCTCCTGGCCTGATCGCACCTAACTGCCTCTGCCTGGGCCCTGCCACCATGGCTTTGTCCAGAAGGATGTCTGGAAGGACTCCCAATCTAATTAGCATATTACCCTTTTATTAGTATAGATTCTGATATGTAGTCAGCTTTTTCCTTTCACATCATGCCATGGGCAGCTT
This sequence comes from Myotis davidii, assembly GCF_000327345.1. Lineage (NCBI taxonomy): Eukaryota > Metazoa > Chordata > Mammalia > Chiroptera > Vespertilionidae > Myotis > Myotis davidii. Next base: position 794,849 of record NW_006294767.1, read on the forward strand.
TCCAAATAAGAATATAAAATGTCTGTCCAGCAGGTGTGGCTCAGTGGTTGAGCGTCAACCTATAAACAAGGAGGTCACAGTTTGATTCCTGGTCAGGGCACATGCCCAGGTTGTGGGCTCGATTCCCAGTGTATGGCATGCAGGAGGCAGCCAATCAATGATTCTCTCTCATCATTGATGTTTCTATCGCTCTCTCCCTCTCCTCTCTCTCTGAAATATATATATATATATAATGTTAGCAGCCACACAGTACTTGAGGTCTGAACGACAACTGCTCAATTCATCCATTCCAACACTGACGGACACCTGGGTCCTCCCCAACTTTTATCATTAGGAGCAGCACAGAATGAGACTCTACAGTAGGGGGTCTTTGCACAGCTGTCCAATTGTTCCCTTAAGATAAATTCCACTTGGCAGGAGAGTATTCACTGTCCTAAGGTTTTAATGCATAATGCTATATGAGCCTCCCAAAGAGGGGACCAATTTACCCCTAATGCCCACCAACCCTGAGTCTTACCAGCATTTACTAAAGTAAACTTTGCTAAAGTAACGGCAAAAAACAAAACAAAAACTACTGCTTTCATTTGAAAAGTTTAAATTATTGTTTAGGTTGAATATCTTTCATGTGCATATGAGCATTTTCTGTCTCATTTTTCTGTTAAAACTAGAGGCCCAATGCACAAAATTTGTGCAAGGGGCTCGGTCCTTGCAGCCCCGGCTTCATCTGGAAAGTCATCCAGAAGGTCATTTGGCTATCCGGTCTAATTAGCATATTATGCTTTTATCATTATAGATGCCTCTGGCCCATCTCCTATTACATGCCCATCTTTCATATTATTTCCATGCTCAGAATATTAATCCACTGAGAACTTGTAAACTTATGCTGCAAATTCAAAGACAAATAACTAAAGCACAACAAATAAGGAATATCATTTTAAACTAGAGACACCACAACTTTGCTAACAATATCTGCCATAAATAGGCAAGTACGGGCATGTGATCCTGCCATTTCTGACATACACACCACCAGAAGAGCAAGAGGGTCCCCGTGCAAGGAGCTGACGCTGCCCGCAGCAGACATGGCATCTCTCGGGACATCTCAACCCTCCCAGCTTCTAGAAGGACCCACATGGGGTATAAGTGGGGTGGGCCACACAGCCGGTCTCCCCTTCCTCTAGCCCTGCAGACAGAGGACAGAGGTGGGATGAAGGGCCCCCCAAACCCCAGGTGCCAACTACTTCAACCACCACAGTGGTCACCTGGACAACCCACCCCTCCTTCCCAGTGAACAAGAAAGTTTGCACTTGTCGGTTCATGGGCAGCAGGGTGGGAAGTTCATGCCGAAAGAAAAAGGAGACTGTCAAGCATCGGGAGCAGGGTGAGTTCCCACACCCCCACCCTCTGCATGTGCCTGGCAAGACAATATATTCTTTCTGGTGGACTCAAAGGGGCCACACAGCCTTGGGCTTCCCCTTCCCATTAGAGGCTTAACCTGGGGTACCTCTCCCCACAGGCCTGGCTTTGTCCCCAGCCCAAGGTCAGCCCAGTCAGAGGCGTGATTAATGTCCCTGCACCGTTAGTTCCCACTTACAGCCTTAGGGCTCCAGAACCCTCTTTCCAAATAAAGAGAAAAACGCCGCCCAAAGGGCCTGGCTTGCCTTAAATACCACTGTCTGACAGGGGGGAATTAATGCGTGCAGCGGCATCCGCCTGCCTCTGAGGCTGGCCGGAGTGACAAGCTCTTGCCCCCAGTGATTACAGAGAGGAGCGCAAATGAAGTTTCACAGAATCAAGCAAACTCTCCTAAGGAAAGCATAACAAAACCTGCAGAAAACCAGGTTGATCTTTAAAGAACGCTCTGACAAGGGGGAACCTGCATTCCTCTTCCTCCTCCCACAGCCCAGATGTGCGGCCCAGAGGTGGAGACAGGGCTGCATTGGGGACCCAATGGAGAAAACTCCATGAGTCATTTCCCAGCATCTTTGAGGCTGGCACGCCCCATCCCACACCAAGGCTGCTTGCCACTACACAACGATGTTGCTCATGAGAAAACAGCCGGCAGCCTGGTTTTCCCCGGTTTCATGTTATTTCGCAAATGCCTGCATCTATTTCTTAACCTCTGAGGTCTGGGGGGGTGGGGGGCCGGTGGGGGCAGCTGAGGAGCTGCTCCACAGTCTGGGTAGATGGAGAAAGGCTGCGTGCTGAAGAACAGGGAGCCCGCCCTGCGTCTCTTTGTGAGAGGGCTATTCTTAAGAGGGTCTTTGTGCCTCGAAGTCTGAGCTATGGATACACCACAGAGAAGGCCACCGTCGAGGGCTGAGCATCCAGAAGCAGTGGATTGTGGCTCCCAGGGGAACTCAGGGCTCACTTCCTCCCCGGCCCCACGTGAACTGAAGCCGAGTAAGGCCAGTTTTCTAAAAAGGGCACCAGCCTATCTCTGAACAGCTCAGTGCTCAGCTAATAAAATGTGCATGTGGTTAAACCATTAACAAACAGCTGGATTCAAATGCCATTAAACCAAAGGTCAGGGCATGGGAGGGAAGTCATGTAGCCTGCACCCCACATAGATTGTTGGGGTGCAATATCTGCAGCAGGCAGTGCTGCGCCTGGCCTGGGAAGGCCTGGCGATCGAGTTCCAGAAAGGGGCCTCCCGCTGCCACGGTGATCCTGCAGGCACCCAGAGGCAGGAGGGAAGCCGTTTTGGTTTCTGCTAAGTCCACCTCTCATTTCCTTTAGGTGGAGATTTAAAAACCCCTGTGCAGCACAGACCCTTGGCACCTATGGCCTTTCATTACAAGCGGTTGTGTTTTCCCCTGAGGTTCCCAAAAAGATATTGCCTCTGACTGAAAGGCAAGATGTTCAGTCTCATACTGAACTCTACCCCTCACCCCTGTCACCGCCTGAACTACTCACACAGCAGCCTCCCCATGGAGAGGCAGCTCCCAGGAGAGAACGCCACTGTTGCCACATGGGACCAGATGAAGACATGCATGGCGTGTTGCACAGCGTCTTGCAGATTTGAAGTGGGGACTGGAGTTAACCCTCCCCCAGGGAAGGAGAGAACCTGAGGTCAGAGTGGTTTTTGTCCAAATGCTGGGGCAGAAGTGTCCTGGCTGGACTCACCCACGTGTTTTGTCACCTGGGCCAATCACAGCCTGCACGGCAGGGACGCAGCACAAGCACTGGGGCTGCGGACGCTTTCCGTGAAGCGCTGAAGGGGCCGTGGTGGCCGCTGCCCAGTAACAGGGACACCCACCAAGAGCAGTAGGCAGCCCGGCCTGGCCGGCCCGGCCAGAGGAGCAGGAAGTCCACATTGGGCAGGCACAGGACCAGGGCTGGGAAACGCTCGCAGGGAGTTGCTCATGCTCTTCCCGGAGGGCCAGGAGCCACGCTGGACATCTGTGTGTCGGGACCAGAGTCCACTGGCCACGACCACCCCCTCCATAGGCGATCTGCAGCCTGTATTTCCAGGCCTGACTCAGGTCCAAGGGGCCTGAGCAAGTTACCTCACCTCTCCAAGACTCAGTTTCCCCATCTGCAAAACTCCTATTCACAGGGTTATGGCGGGTCCACTGGATGCTGTGCACAGCTCACACCGCTGCACACAGCTCCCAAAACGCCAAGACCTGTCATCCACAGCAGCTTCTCTCCTCCCACTCCCCGTGTCTCCCGGGCAGAAATCACATGTTCTTAACCAGTTACAATCAGACCATCTTTATTAAGGCCTGGCCGCGCTTTTCACAGTGACTGAGAGAATTCTTAGAAGACCGAGTCACATGCTGGCCAGTTGTAACAGCAGAAACATTTCAAACTCCAAAATAAAGGCCCAGAAAAAGGAGAAGAGTGTCAGGCAGGAGCCCAGAGGAGGAGAGGGGTGGGCACCCTGTGGGGGAAGCTTTTAGGGTCTCCTGCAAAAAGTTCTAACTTGTGCAGGGTAACCCCATTAACTCCGGCATCCTGCCAGCCCGGAAACTGCCCAGCCCATGGTCCCGAAAGGAGAAAGGAAGGGAGCCACCCTAACGCCCCACTCAGATGGCTCCTTCCCCGTGCAAGGCCATCCAGCTGTGAGCACACCCACAGTCTCCCCTACGGGTGCCACCGCACCTGGCACCACACTGCTAATAAGCCCCGACGGGGCCTGGGCCGGGGCCTCGCTGTGCAGGAGGCGCTGAGTGCTTGTGCAGTGAAAGCAAACCAGCGCTCGCCATCATCTGAGCTTTCCTGTGAAGCTCTGAGAGGATCCTCACATTCAGACGCGAGTCAGGATCCTGTGACTTAGGAAAAACAGAAGGAGAGATTGAAGCTGGATGTCAGGAAGAGGATGCTCAGGACACTGCAGGCTCACCCTGGACCCAGGAGGTCCCTGGAGCCGTCATAAATTCCAGGGACCCACCCCCCAGCCCACGGAGATCCTGGAACTCCCAAGGCCCACTCCGCCAAATGTCAATGTGAGGAGTCCCCAAGGCCACAACAACGGAGACTACCAGGACCTTGGTGCTGATGGCCATTGCCCGCCTCTCGAGGTGAGGAGAAAGTCCTTGCTTAGAATACTACAAATCTAAACCGTTCTTAAACGTGGAAATAACTCAGATGGGCTCCTTGACCACGGAATTGCCCCAGATACAAATATCCCTTCTTGGAAGATTGGGAGAAAGAAACAGGAGAGAGAGGACGGTAGTAAAGAGATGTTCTTACCGACCTCACCCGCCTCTGCCCTTGCTCCAGCACTGAAGCATGGCACCAAGCCTGGGACCCTGTGGGCTGGTGTGAAACACCGTAACCATGTCAGAGCCATGCGACCAGCCCTCTGCCAGAAACTAGCATAGAGGATAAAAATAAGTGCGGTGACAGAAAGCACACACGGTCTTCAGAAAATCTGATTTACATAAAGCTACTCAGGAAGATTCTTTTCGCAAGACTCACCCATAAACACAGCATCGCAAAGGTTATGGTAACCAAAATCAGGCCTTTCCAGGAAAACCCACTGCGGATGTGATTATCACTAATAAAATACAAGTGCACTGGATCCCGGATCCTCTCAGTCATGCAAAGACACTTGAAAGGATGTGTCTCCCTGTGTGGAGCACCCCAGGACTATGGAAGGGGGTGGCTCTCACCTCTTGGAATGCCCCAGGATTATGGAGGTGTGGAACCCCACCTGGTGTACCCCAGCATTGTGGGGGGATGGGTCCATCTACTCTAGCTGGTGTGGAATATCTGGGCCAGAGGTCTACATTTATATCAGAAAGAATTTTTAAAGCTTTAACTTCAGCCCAGCCAGTGTTGCTCAGTGGGTGGAGCATTGTCCCATGCACCAAGAGGCTGCTGGTTCCATTCCTGGTCAGGGCTGCAGGCTCAATCCCCAGTAGGGTCAGTGCGCATCATAGCAACTGGTCGACCGGTTGTTCTGTCATAACAGTCGCTTAGGCTTTTATACATATAGATGTTCAAGACCATTTTTGGAGCAACCCCAATTTTTTTAAACAAAAAGGCATCTTACTATGAACATAGCCTTGTTACCTGCCTTCATCACTTAGCGGAGATAACCAAACTCCCAGAAGGGTAAGCACCATTCCAACCAGAATGTGAGGAGCAGTGAGGGCTCTGCCTTTGGGGAAAAACGAGAAGGGCAGCAAGTGTCATGCCTTGGTGGCTCGGGCCAGGACCATGTGGTACCCCTTCCCTTCCAGACGGCAACCCAAATGGAAAAAGGAGGGAGGAAGCAGGAGGGCAGGGGCTTCTGGGCTGGACCTGGGGCAGAGGTCCAGGGTGGGCTATGGGGTGGAGGCTCAGCACAGCCTCAATCAGAACTGCCACTGGGGGAGGTGAGGGGCAGATCAGAAACCTTGGGACAGCACTTCACTGAGCCAGCAGCTGGGGTTTGTTTTATTTTGTTTTTCAGCATATTTTGTGGGGATTTCCTGGGGAAAGGTAGGCAATATCATCCTCACAGGAATCACTTAAACAGGGAAAAGAAAATTAAAACACTGATACTTTATGGAATATTCTTGCAAATGACTGGCTTAATCCAATACTTATTTTTAGCTCTTATTTTTTACTCTTTTGTTCATATAACATCAATATGCTCTTTTCACTGGATAAAATGGTGATTTCCTCCAGGATATAACCTCCCCCTACCCTGTTTTAGAAGCAAAAGGCAGCCCCGTCCAGCAGAGTGCTTGGGTGCCCTTGCAGACACACTGTGCAGGCCCAGCCCTGCCAATAGAGCCTTTTAGTTTAAACAAACAGTACACAAATAATGAGTTACCATTTACATGATTAAAAAATAGTTCTCTCTCAACATCAGGAAGATATTTTTCCTAGTAGGACAGAAACTTTGCCCCAAATCACTTTCCTGGAGAAGGGATGAGGCCAGGGAAAAAGGACTTATTCTCCCAAATGTGTCAGAGCCAGTGAGTTCTAACAAATAAATCTGCAAAAGATGCTATCTCTCAACCTCCAGTCCCCCACGTCAAAAATAAAGAGAAAGGCCCTAACTGTTTGGCTCAGTGGATAGAGCGTCAGCCTGTGGACTAAAGGGTCCCAGGTTCGGTTCCGGTCAAGGGCACATGCCTGTGTTGCAGGCTTGATCCCCAGTGGGGGACGTGCAGGAGGCAGCCAATCAATGATTCATTCTCATCATTGATGTTTCTATTTCCCATTCCCTCTCCCTTCCTCTCTGAAATCAATAAAGACGTATTTTTAAAAAATAAAAAATTTTTTAAAAAATTAAGAGAAAGGAAAGAAAGGAACAAATGCAGCACTTTCCTCAGATACCCTCTCAGGACTAGGTAGTGATGCTGTAGACCAGTCAGCGACTGCTGGGGAACACTCAGCACAGCATGATGGGCCTGGTCTGATCCCCGGGGGCAACCTTCTGCTGGTGAAAAGGAGGCAAAGGAGAGATGTGCTTTTCCTCCTCTCACACCCGGTCTGCGCTTAATGCTGAGTCAGAAGACAGACAATACAGAGCAGCCACTGAGCGCAAGGCTACCCTTTCGCCCGGAGGCTGCTGGGAGGCTCCTGCTGTAGCACTACATCCCTCATTTGGACAGAGTGCAAGGCCCTGCCCACTCTGACCAGCAGCCTGCCAGGAAGCCAAGCCCTTAAGCTCTTTTGAGTTCAGAAAGCAGATGTGGGCTTTTTGTTTCCTGCAGTGGCTTTGCCAAATAAATGATCAGATCTCAAAGGCGATGCTGAGCCTGAAGGAGGCATGCTGGGGAGCTGCAAGAAGAGGGCGCAGCCACCTCCTTGAAGGCAACAACTGAACTGTGGGTGTAGTGGCTGTCAACTGCTTGCATAGGTGGCCTAGTCCAGACAGAATTGCCCAACCTTGTCTCTCAGGTTTGTCCACTTCATTTCACTCTATCAGCCACCACTTGGTCTGCCTCTGAACTCTGCCCCTCTAATCAAGGCCACTCAAGAATGTAAGTGAATCTTCCTGCAATCTTCATATACGGCCTCCCCACCATCTCTCCCCTCTCGCCTTTGGAGTTTCTATGAGACATGTTTAGACATCATTCTATCTCTATGTCTCCTCTAAACCTATCTTATACTTTCCATTTCTTTGCGTCTCTGGGGTGTATTTCAAATTTGCCTTCTAGTTTACCAATTTTCCTTTCAGCTATGTCTAATCAGATATTTAATTCATCCACTGAGTTTTTCATTGAAATTCTTGTGTTCTTCATTTCTAAAAATTCTATTTTGTTCTTTTTCAAATTGGTTCAGTCTTTCTTTATTGTTTCTTTTCCTGCTCATGTTTTGAATGTTGTCTTTACTTTAAATTCATTGAACTTTGTTAGTTGATATTCTGCAAACTCTGCAGGCCTGATTCTTCTGTCTGTTGTTTCTCTTAGCAAATGAACAGGAATCTTTATTTCCTTGTTCTTTGTGTATTTTCTCCTCTTAGCTCATGGTCCATGGAACTTTATAAAGGAGAATTCTTTGGAACGGCTTGAAAGAAATGATTGGATTTGCTTTTGACGGGTATGTTGCTGCCTCACTGGATGTTATCAACTACTGATCTAGAACTACATTAAACAATATGCATGGATTGAGATTTTTCTACCATGAAGTGGTGTGGATTCAGGCTGCAAACTCAGAGAGACAGTTTTTGGTTTCAAATATTCAGGACCATGTGGCACCAGCAATTTTCCTTGCTAACTTCTTTTTTTAATCTTTATTGTTGAGAGTATTACAGATGTCCCCCTTTTTTGTATCCCATTGGCCCCTCCACCTGGTTCCTGCCATACCCTAAGCCTTCACCACCCTATTGTCTATGTCCATAGGTAATGCATATATGAATATAAATTCTTTAGTTAATCTCTTTCCACCTCTTCCTCCCACCTTCCCTCAGATTCGTCAGTCTGTTCCATGTTTCCATGCCCCAGGATCTATTTTATTCATCAGTTTATTTTGTCCATTAGATTCCTTATTCATTTATTTTGATTTTTAGATCCAATTGTTGATAGATATGTATTTACTGCCATTTTACAGTTCATATCTTTTTTTTGTTTCCTCCTCCTTCTTCCTAGCTGCTTTTCTCTTCATGCTTTTAAGATTCTTTCTTTGTCTTTTACCCTGGGCATTTTTAATTATGATTTCTACTTCTCAATTTGTCTGAAATATTTTGAAGACAATGGTCCCCATTTCTCAACCTCGCCTAAAAGAGAGGTTCCCAAATCTATTCCCTTCCCAAAGACCCTTATTCACAAGCCTAAGGAGGGTAGCGCTTTACAGAGACTGACAGTAATCCTCCAAGTCTATGACCCACGGGCCTCTAACATTGACTAAACACGGAAAGGGTTTTTCTCACATTAGGCAAATGGAAATAACCCTTAAAGGTTCAGTAACATCACCATTCCCAATGTCATCTTATCATCAACCCAAAACCAGACTTTACCTCTGACAAATTCCTCAGACTTTTCATTTTTCTTCAGGAAAGCATTCCAGAGAATCTGGTGCATGCATTAAAACAACACAACTGTAATAGCTCGGAGCCTTGCCAGTGTTGGTGGCAATGGTGCAGATGGAGAAGGAAATGTATCCATGTTTCAGGGGCAGGAGATCCTTTGCAGTTTTCAAAAAATTAAATTCACTAAGTCATTGGAATGTGTTGTTTGTTCCCACTTAGAAGCAGCAATATGCAAGGATATAATTCATCTGCTAAAAATGTTCTCCAACTCAAAATAGCCGTTTGGATGGACCCACACAACCCATAATTCAAAACCCAAAGGTGGAGTCACTGGCTGCACAGGGATTCCTCTTCACTTCATATAAACAACACGCTCAGGGCCCCACTGCTGGCTTTGGTGTGCTTCCCCCGGACTGCAAACCACTGCCCCCACCCCCCAACTGCTAACACGTATGTACCAAGATGTTCTGCCGTCTCACTGTTCGCATTTCTGGTTTCTCACTTCCCACTCCCTATAACTGCTGTGACTTTTAGTTGCCATCACTTCCTATCCCCTGGGTGTGGTCCAGGGCCAGCAGCAGAAGCTCCTGGAAGTTGTTATATATGCAAATCACAGCCCCACCTCAGACATCCTGGGGCAGACATCTGTTTTTAATAAACCTTCCAAGTGTTTCTTAAGCAAGCTAAAGTTGAGAAACACTAATGTTTTTTAATTATACAGCAAACATCTCAGTCTTAAGACCTGTTAGATGCTGCTCTTTCTTACCTGAACCCTGTCTTCCTCAAATTCTATCAATAAATGTTTTCTAGGGCTCCTACCTCAGTGAATTAGCTACTTCTATGACCATCTTGGGCATGCCTCACTAGATAAATTTAAAGGAAGGTGGTAAAAATAAAAAGTGCTTTCCAAATATTTACCCACTCAAAATCCTTGATTTGTACTCTTCTGGTGCAGTATACACTTTCCAGTCCATCTCTTATAAGACACTAGATCAGTGGTTCTCAACCTTCCTAATGCCGCGACCCTTTAATACAGTTCTTCATGTTGTGGTGACCCCCAATTTCACTGTCACAAATTGAACATAATTAAAGCATAGTGATTAATCACAAAAACAATATGTAATTATATATGTGTTTTCTGATGGTCTTAGGCGACCCCTGTGAAAGGGTCGTTCGACCCCCAAAGGGGTCGCGACCCACAGGTTGAGAACCACTGCACTAGAAGCCCGATGCACAAAACTTTGTGCAAGAGTAGGCCTTCCTTCCCCTGGCTGCCGGCACCGGCTTCCCTCTGGCACCTGGAACACAGGCTGCTTCCCTCCAGCCCTGGCTTTGTCCGGAAGGATGTCTAGAATGACGCCTGGAAGGATGTCTAGTCTAATTAGCATATTACCCTTTTATTATTATAAATTATCTTGGAGGCAAACAAACAGTCACATATGTGCGCTTTGTTCCCAATGCTGTCCAGTCCTGGGCATCACGAGCATCTGGGGAATATCAGTTTGCCACTGAGGATGGATGCTCTGGCTAAAACTGCACTATAAGCCACAGCCCATGTGGACATTTCCTAATTCTCATGCAAACTAAGCAACACAGAAGATGGCAAGATGCCACATGTGTTCAGGATAGTTTCCATACAGAATAAAACTTATCAGTATCCAATACAGCAAGAGCAGACATTACCAGAGTGATTTCTCCACGATTTTGGTCCTGAAAACCTCCTCTTGGTCCAGGTTCACGGTGCAATAGCAATCTCGCATCTTGTTTGGCCCCGGGTAAGTGGGAAGATTTTTGGCTTCACCTAAAAAGCAAGTGTAAATATGTCATCAACATAGCATATAATTATTTGGTCCCCTTGCTAATCACAGACACGTTTCCAAATAATGGGTTTATTTCATAGCAAGGCACCTGCTTTCACTTTTGTACATTCATTAGGTCTTCATAAGGTCATGGTTTTCGTGCTACCACAAGTCAAAATATTGATGAAAATACCATCGGTGGTGTTAAAAATGCAACGTAGCATTCACAGTAACCTCTAAAACAAATTGATAAAAGTAGGAATCCATCAACCTACGACTTAAGGATTTTTGTTTTGTTTTACTCACATTAGTCACTTTAATTTTTTTAATGTTTAAGTTACGGTAAATATATATGTTAAAATTAATCATCTTAATCAGCTTCAAAGGGTACAGTTCAGTAGAGTTAAATATATTCACATTGTTGTGCAACCAATCTCTAGAACTTTTTCATCTTGCAAAAAAACAAAACAAAACTATGTACCCACTAAACAACAACTCCCCATTTCCTCCTCCCCCACCTCCTGGCAACCACCCTTCTACTTTCTGTTTCTCTGAATCTGACTGCTCTAGAAACCTCATAGCAGCAGAATCATACAGTATCTGTCCTTCTCTCTCTGACTTATTTTACTTAATGTCCTCAGGGTTCACCCATGCTACAGCATGTGTCGGACTCTCTTTCCTTTTCACGGCTAAATGATATTCCATTGTGTATGTGCCACATTTTGCTTAACCATTCAATCCCCAGGTTCCTTTTTATTTTGAATTTAATTTGATAATATTAGTCAAAGTTGGGGCAATAATTAAGGAGAGAAAGACTCTTTATTGATGAGAGTAAACTATGACCTACAGCTGTTTAAAATACAGAGTGATTAATCAGTTAGGAAAAATTCCAGAAAGAGAGAGCTGCTCTAGGTTGAGTGTCTCCCTCTCACAAGCCCCTTCCTTCACACACAAGCACATTTGGAGAAAAAGGAGGAACCTTCAAGAAAGCCAGCTTGCCTGGCCAGCCTTGCAGGAAATGTCCACAATGTCACAACCCCCTATTTGACCCTGGGTCTGTCTAGAGATCATTATCAAAACCACAATGGCCAACATCCTCTGCTAGAAGCTCAGATTAAGCATGAGGGGTTGTCCAAACAGCCCTGTTTACTTGTGAACTGAGAGTGATCAGTAATGAATGAGAGGTGGCTTTCAACCGGGACAGCTGATCCCCAGGTGAGGACCACGACATAGAAGAAATGCCTCGAACATGCTATCACCTCCCAAAGTCTTCCTTGTCACCGAGTCATTTCAGTTCTAAAGATGCCTGGCTCTGGGCGTGCACTGGCACCAGATTCAGCGCTAGGAAGAGGGACAGGTGTGGGCACACAGCACCATGCCAACAACAGTTCAGGTAGATGCTGATAATTTACTTCTGTGCCAATAAATCTTATTTCTGATACACAAAGGCGTTTTTTAGGATTTCCAACAGCACCAGTATTAATCTATGCCTGTGGACATTTCTGGCATGAGACCTACCTTCTTCTCTGGGCCTCAGTTTTCCCAACTTTAAAAGAAAGAACTCTCCAAGGCCCCTCTAGCTTTGAGACTTTTCTAACCCAATAGGTTCCAGAAATTTTTCTTTCTCATCAAGGAATCATCAATGGCTATCAGTTGGTGAAGAAAAATAAATAACAAATAAATGTCTTTGTATAGCCACTATTATCCTTAAAACACCTTAACATCACAAGGCTTCCTTCCAGAACGTGCCATTTTTACATGAGCTGAGCAAATGAAAACATGGCCAATCTGGGAAGAGGCATTTGAATCCGAGCCAAGCTTCGAGTCAGTTGTTAAATGTCAAAAGACAGAGTCTCCGAAGGCTTCTGGCAGATGTGAAAGGTCATATGCGCACATGCATATGCATGCAGAGTGAGTGATGAACCCACCAACAGCAAAGGGTAGGACGTGACTCCATGGGCATCTCCAGACTGGGAGGTGAAGGGGGAGGTATGAGGAGGAGCAGACACAGGTTCCTGGTGACTGCTCCTTCCGCTGAGCAGACCTGAATGGGCAGCCACAGCACACACACCAAGCTCACCATGGGGCCTGTCAGTTTTCCAGTTCTGTTTCTGGAACTGATCATTTTTGCAGTGTTCACAATCTTTAACCTCAAACCAGCCTGACTTTATTGACTTTCCTACTGTCACCTTTATGATGTGAATTGGGGCTTACCATATTTTCCTTTGAAAATTATTTTTTGGCCTCGCCAGTGTGGCTCAGTGGTTGAGCGCCAACCTATGAACCCAGGAGGTCACAGTTCGATTCCCTGTCAGGCCACATGCCTGGGTTGCAGGCTCAATCCCCAGTAGGGGGCGAGCAGGAGGCAGCAATCAATGATTCTCATCATTGATATTTCTCTCTCGCTCAAGGTGGGGACAGTAGGATAAAAGAAAGAAGAGCTGAACAACAGATACTTAAAAATATGGAAATGCCAAATTATATTATTCTGAGATGAATGCAGTCTCATCCACATTCCTCCCACCCTACAGGCTCCCAATCTGGACTGTTATAGAAACATCCTTGTTGCTATGACAATGACAACACTAGAGAGCCAGCTAGTGGACCTGTGCCAACATTAACAAACCACTCAGACCAGGAGGGTTGGGAGCAGCAGCCAGCACCCCGCCCTGGGCCACATAATCTGCCCTTACAGTTGGGAACCCCACCAAAAAGGGCCAAGAATGATGGGTTACTCCCAAGTCTCTGCTTGAAGCCCCACAGCAGAGCAAGGGTGGATGTCCCAGCTCTTAGGGCTTATTTCACCTCAACCATACTTGCAACAGATTTCTTTCTTCCATGTTGATTATTTATGCCAAAGGCTAGAGGTTGCATCACTTCCTAACTACATATTATGGGTCTTTTTTTCTCTCCCAGAGAAAAAGCATTATTTTCCGTAGTAAGTAGAGGCATTTACATAAGAATATAAAACTGGTCCTGTTATACAGTAAATGCTAAACTGTTTGTTTAATGAATGGATGAATAAATGACTACAAGAGAGAAGAAAACTGGCTTCATTCTAAGAAGCAAATAAGTAATCACTTTTATATGATTCTTCCTATTAACCACATCTCTAAAATGTACTGTTCACCAACCTGAACTGTTCATCGGTAGATTTGCTAAAGACAGCAAGTTTGGTATGTGATATCATCTCTGAACACCTAATTTACTAACAGAAGTAAAAGGCGGCACTTGAAAAACAGTAACATAAACAGTGCTGAAACGGCAATCTCTGCTTTCTAATTACAGGAATCAGGCAATGGGTAAGGAAAACAAAGGTTAGGCTCTGAAAGCGGTCATCATCCCTGACCGGCGATAATTCCTGCGTAAGCTCTCAATGAACCAGCCAGAAAACCCAAACCTGCAGGCAGCTGGGGAGAGGGGAAAGCCATGGGTGAATGCCTGTGTCTCATTGGAGGGGCCGAGGGAGGTCTCAGTGCCACAGCCCTGGGACCAGCTCTGATAAGGAAGCCCCTTGCCTGTCTGGAAGGCTGGCTTCCCTGCAGGGCACTCAGGAACAATGCCCTCTATGCCCCGAGAGGGGATGTCAGACACCAGGCACTCTAGGAGTAAGTAGCGAGAGCTCAACCCCATGTCACCTCTAAGGGTGGTCTGATCTTGTTTGCTGCCCTCCAGCATCTAGAGAGGCCAATGTGTTCTCACCAAACTCACAGAAGAGAAGGATGGAGGAAAGGATAAAGGAGGCATTGGGAGGGAAGAGTGAGGGTCAAGGGCTTTAACTGCCAAAGCACCATTCTTCCAGCTGTGAGCCTGGGGCCAACACCAACAGAACCGTCTGGGAGCAGACTACCCAGATGTGCTTGACTCTACCAGCCGTCCACACAACTCTGGCACTTTCAACTCAACTACAGATCAACCTCGCTAAATAATACATACAGGTCTGTGAGCCCAGTGCCCTAGTCCCGAAAGAGCAACCCCCTCCCAACCCAGAGGCCTTCATGTTTGGAAGCAGATGTGAGGAAGAATGGCCGCTCCTAATGCTCCCCATCTTCAGGCAGGCCTTCCTGATTTATACCGCAAATGGCTCTACGAATTCTGGTAGCCAGCATAGCTTATTATGACAAAATAAAAGCTATTTCCCCACAGAGATCAGTTTCATGATTAAAAATTCTATTTCCTTGAATATATTTTTGGCTGCCTTGCTATTTTAGCACTTGATATTAAATAGAACAAAACTCCATAAAGCCAGATGAGATTGGATTTCTAAATCACATTATAAACAGCCTCCTCTATTGCATACTGATCTAGAAGTCTGGAAAACTCCAATGCTGAGCTGCCTGGACGCCCGCAGGGCATAGCCCAACTACCGTCACAGCATACATCTGCTTCCCGGAGGAGACCCATACATGAATAGTGACTTACATCTGTTTCGGATTTCCTCCAATTTCCAAAAGGGGTAGGTAGTTCATTACAATATAAAAGCCAAGTATACAATAAGGCTGTTGAACTTGAAATTAAAAGTTTAAAATATGGTAAAAGGAAGGAAAATTACATCTATCCATCCCCAATGTGAATGACTCAGTGATTGAGTGCCAAGCTTCCTAGTAGCTATGGTACAAATGGAAATATGGTGGAGCACATCACTGTCATAATTTATTTAAAAACAAAACACACCAATTCTCCAGGAGGAAACATCTTTCTACAGCAAGTCCATGGCTGGCAGCTTTATCTGGGAGACATTAAGTGATGGACCCGGCATATAAACGTGCTCCACGTACTTCATGTTCTGTCCATCAGGAGAAGTGGGTGCACAATATGAATTGCTAGTCCTGTGAAAAGAGTTCTCTGCAGAGGAGGTGGGTGATAACCGAGGAGGGGCTGCTTTGTGCTGCCCCATCTGATTCAAGGCAAGATCCACACACTCTGGACAAATTCCGACTGGCATTTCCACTACCAACACCTCTCACAGCCATGCCTGAACTTGTCTGTCCTGTGCCTCAGCTCTTCAGAGTGCTGGTCTGTATGCCAAGATGCAACTGTCCCTAGAAGTTCCCATCTCTTCCCATAAGTGGCATCTGGGGTCACCTTGAGTAATGGGAACTTCCTGACTGGATGCACAGCCCAGGGGCAGGCTGCAAGTAGGGGAGGAGGTAACTCGGGGCAAAAATCTGCGGCAACTCTGTAATTACAAAACACAGACTGGCACCCACCCACCTGGCTCCCTGGGACCCTGTGCCCCTCTCACCCTTGCAGCATTGGAACTGTGCTCCCCTCCCTGAACACCCATGAAGCATCTCCTGCTCCCCCTCCCTCCTCCACTCTTCCTGCTCCTCTCTGGGCTGTCCTGTTGTCATTTATGCAAGTCCATGTGCCGGAACAGTCACTAAGATTTGGTGGGGCACTTTCAATGTCTCTCTGCTTTCACGGGATGATCAGAGTTGCTATGACAGGAGTGGGGCTGGGGGAAGGAGACCTCAGAAGTCTAAAGAAAAGTGCATTTTAGGCTCCAGACAAGAAACAAAAGCCCAAGATACTAAGAATGGCAGATGGAAAATCATCCACTTCTCCATTTTCAGACTAATTTTATAGACAAGAGCACGTCTCCAGAATTAGTTAGATTTTCAGTTTTGAACTGAATTCAACCTATTCAGCACCTAAATACACACAAAACATTAGCTAACTCTGCTCTTTCCTTTTCTAACCCAGGCACTTGGCTCTAGTATCCACACTCTAACCACCAAGGGACAAGAGTAGAAGTGGAGAGCACTGCCCACTTACACAAACCTCATTGTATGTAATAATGTTCCAGTGAACAGGGCATTCCCTTAAAATCTGGTATTTTTCCCACTGGGGAAAAAGAAAGCATGCTCTATTCTCCTGCACTTTTCCAATTATGCTAGACATGAAAATAGTGTTCTTGACAATAACTCAATCCTTAAATAAAAACTGTAAAATTAAGCCAAGAAAAGGAATAAAGAAACCACTAGTTTCCTTTTAATTTTAAAATGTCATACTGTATGGGTATTTTTTACTCCTCTGAAACAAAAATGTTATGCCTCCATTTACAAAATATTTTTTTTCATCTAATGCTGTATTTTCTATCTAGTGGCTATTAAGACCAGAAAACAGCAAGCAGGCCATCAACAATGAAGACATTTATTGCTAAGGTGAGGATATTATAGAAACTTCTGGAAAGTGAGGACCGCTGGAAACTACAAGCTCTTCCCCAGGCAAGCCCTGGGCCTTCCCCAGAGCAAGACTCAGGGCAGGGAGGCCACCTCCACATCGATCCCTGTGCACCTGGACAGTGAACAAGAGGTGCCAATGAGCACAGACCACACAGAACAGAAAACGTGGTCCGCGGGATGCCGCCAGTGCTACAGGGAACTGCAGACTGGGAAAGCTCTCCACGGGCGCTCCTCTTCCCCCGCCCCCCCACCCACCCAGTGAAATGTGACCCAAAGAAAGAAAGAAGCAAGAAAAGGGAAGAATGCCTGCTACCAGTGTTACACGGCCAGGAGTGGACACCAGTCCCACATGGCCATAGTGGTCATTTCCTGCTATAGACGTACCTCTGGATTATACATTTGCTTGTGTGTGCGCATGTCTGTGTACATGTGTTGACTGCTGCTTTTTTAAACAGCTTTTTAAGACAGGCTCAGCATACCATTTGAAGTGTATAGTCCCATGATGTTGAGTATATTCACAGGGTTACACCACTATCACCAACATCAATGTTAGAACATTTTTGTCCCCATACGGGAAACAGGAACTATTTACTGTTATGTCCTCTTCCCCCCCTACCCCCACCCCCAGGCCCTGGCAACTACTAACCCACTTTCTAGCTTTACAGATTGGCCTATTCTGGGTATTTCATACAAACAGAATCATAGACTATGCGAGCTTCTGAGTGTGACCCCTTTCAGTCAGCATGTGTTCAAGGTCCCTACGCACCGCAGCCTGTGTCAGACTCGGTCCCTTGCACAGCTCGGTAACATTCCATGGTGTGAATGTGGCATGGTCTCTTCATCAATGTTCATTCATTCCTCTGCTGATGGGCATCTGGGATGTTTCCAAATTTGGGCTACTGTGAAGACTGTGGCTCTGGGATCTGTGTACAAGTGTTTGTGTGAATGTATGTTTTGAATTCTCTTGGTTACATATACATGAGAGTGGGAAATGCAGGGTCACATGGTAACTGTGTTTAATTGTTTGAGGAACTTCCACACTCATTTCCATAGCAGCTGCACCATTTTACATTCCCACCAGCATTGTACAAAGGTTTCAATTTCTCCACTTCCTCACTGACACTCTTGTCCAGCTTTTCAATTATAGCTTTACTTTGAATCAAAGAAACAGCAGTTTCTTTTTTAAAAAAATATATTTTTATTGATTTCAAAGAGGAAGGGAGAGAGACACAGAGAGAGGAACATCAATGATGAGAGAGAATCACTGATGGGCTGCCTCCTGCACGCCCGCCCCCCACTCTTGGGGATGGAGCCTGCAACCTGGACCTGTGCCCTGACCAAGAATCGAACTTTACCTACTGGTTCATAGGTCGATGCTCAACCACTGAGCCACGCCGGCCAGGCCGGTTTTCATTTATTTTATGATGGCAAAATGGAGGTGGGGGACCACGGCAACAGTTGTATTAAGACTAAGTATTTTTGACACACGTCCAGGCAGGTCATGAAACTGTCTCCGAAGAGCACAGATGAAGCTCTTTCCACACGGCAGCACGTCCAGGATGCATCACTTTGGATTTTGTGTCCCATTTCTGACCAGAAGAGTGACCTCCCCAGCCCCTAATCCCAGCGCGAGAGATTCTGGGTTTACACTGCACACGGCCGAGCACTGGCTTTGAAAACACAGAGAGAAAAACATGTCACGCAAGAGAGCCAGACTTGATGAGCAGGCATGCGTATCTGCAAGGGCATCTCTGCTGGAAGCTCGGGTACTAATCACACAAAAATGAAATCCATCTGCTTCCGCTCAGCTCACCAGAACTGGCCCCGAGTCCTGGGCACAGAAAAGAAAGCCAGTTCCCTTTTCTAGAGGAAGCTGGAGCGGTTCCAGAGGCCTGATTATGACTCCGGTTCGGAGTTTTCAATTGTGACTTATATGCATGTTTTCTGTTGCTGTTATTGTTCAGTAGTACCAGGAATGCACAGTAGGAAACTTCCAGATGTAGGAGTCCAAGATTAAACATTAAGAATCTGTCTGTAGCCCAAGCTCTCTAGAAATAGCCTTGTTTAGTAACCTGTGTCTTAGTCCTTTGAGCAAGCAAGATAAATATAAATGACAGCCTCACTAACAGTCCCTGGTTTATTCATTTAAACTCCTCCATCAACTCCCTGCTATGAAAAACAAAGAACTGAAAGCCATCTACATCTGCCACCCCCAACTCCCAATTTCTGTTGTCAGACTGTTTCTACATTGTCTTGCCTATTTTCTTTATAAGTGGATTCTAAATCTGTTAAGCCCAGAAGATCCGTAGGCCCTCTGAGCACCGAGGTTCAATGGAAAGACACCTGACCTGGCCAAAGACCACCGCTCCCAATATGTGGTGGCCGCTCCCCCTAAAGCATTCTGGCCTCTCTCGTGTCGGACCCAGACACTACTGCTTCTCACCCTCTGCCACCTTTGTTTCATTCCTTTTTCATTTGGCCTGAGCACCTCCTCCAGGCACTTGGTTCTGGGGTGCAGGAGGATGCATCTTTGCAGCCCAAGTGTCCTTACAGTTTGACCAAGTATATAGCCAGGTTCGAGTTAACATTAAGGCACTGTTCTATTTGTAAGAGCGCTTTAGAGCAGTAAATGGTCCAAATGTAAGTTCCATCCTGCAGCCTCCTTCACAGGCAACAATGCCAGGAGTTCCTTGTTCCTCCTGGAGACTTTGGGAGCAAATACAAGCTGGTATATTACATAAACAGCAGCACATGCTTCTTAAAATGGGCATTAACAATACATTTGGGGAGATTACCAGTACATTTAGAATTCCCTCTCCTTTTTTAGGGCTGCACTTTTTCTCATTAAGTGAACACAGTCCATTTGACCCTCCCTCAAGGATGCGCACTTCAGTTATCTTCAGTCTTTGGCTAGTACCAGGATTGCAGCAACAAATAACTATGCACAGAATCCATTTCTGTAGGTTAAACAATAAACTCCTGGTATCAGAATCTCTGGCAAAAAGGATAATTTGTAATTTTCATACAAATTTATCATAGTGCCAAACAGTTCTCTATAGTAGCAATGTGCATTCCCGCTACCATGTTTGAAAATGCCATTTTCCAATATCATTGCTAGTAGTGAGTTATCAAAATTATGGGTCTTTGCTAATCTGATCTGGGAAAAATGATGTGTGTGTGTGTCTGTGTGTATGTGTATTGCACTTAATTTATTACAAAGGATTCTTTTTTTTTTCAAGAATCTAATTGTATTCCATTTATTCAGAAGTTAAAGCCCAAGACACCTGCACAGCTTTTCCCTCCTCTGTTCTCCATAAGCAAGGTCCCCACAAGCCAGCCCTGGCAGAGGCTGGCCACACACCATTCCGATGGGATCCATGGAAACAATGTTTAGGGAAACGGAAATCATCTTTGCTGTCAAATAGTTTTTCCAACTATGCCTGGACCCACTGCTTCTAACTCTATGGCCAGCGGCGCACAGCCTTGAGGAGCCAGATGCTCCGGGCCCCGGGCAGCCCAGATGCTAGGGGGCTCTCCCCGCCCTTGAACCAGACTCTTCCCTGAGGGAGGTGAAGGCTGAGGATCTCGTCATGACCAGTTTAGCAGCTAGCTGTCACCGCCGCAGTGCAGGTTCCTGGGTTCTGACAGCAAAAAATTCTTTATAGTTTACATTAAGTGTTTCTTGAAGTTAAGGGAGGAAGACAATCTGGGAAATATCAAATCTGTGGAAAGGCAGTGTGCCTACTGCTACCATAAGCCCACGGACTGGTCTTGGTGAGGAAAACAAGACGCCTGACCTGGCCAAAGACAACCGCTCCCAATTAGTGGTGGAAAGAGAATCTCCCCTTTCAAGATCCGAGTTTACTTTTCGGAAACCATCAACATACGATTTCCCCCTGCTCTTTTCCGCCCTGTATATTTTGGTACTACTTTTGCTTTTCTTTCTTTTCCCCACATCATTCTGTAAAAGAGTCCTGGCTTGAACTTGAGAAAGAAAATGTCTTAGATGTTAACAAATTCAGAGTCTTCCATTAATACATGTAGTGCAAAACACAAGTTCCAGAAAGTATTTTAAACAGA
>NW_006294767.1:816029-819061 GCF_000327345.1 Myotis davidii
AGGGAAACCACCTAAATAAATACTTTCAGACACACTGTGGAATATTCCAGGTCCATGACTATCATCAGACTTCACATGGAATGACCTGTCTTTCATCTATTACTCTGGGGCTACAGAGGACTCGGAGAGGCCTTCCTGACCCAAAAGCTTGAAATTTTCACATATGATTTGTTAATTTGCAGTTGGCTAATTACACAATAGGCTCAGTTTCTCAAGCAGTTCTGATTTTGTAGTCAGGGCTGTCTTTGACTCTTCCTGGTGCGGGGGGCGTACCCCAAGAGTGAAGGCAATAATGGCATGGCCAGCTCAATGCAAGACTATTTGCTCATCTGACTTCACACGTAAGTAAGAGTAACATCTGTGAAGATGCTTGTGTGTAATAAGCCTGTTACTGTGCATGTGTGGCATCTATAAAGATGCATGTGTGTAACATGCCTGTTACTGTTCACATGTGGACAGGTGTAACCTCTGTAGGGATGCATGTGTGTAGCCCGCCAGTTATTGCTCCTCTGTAAGAAGGCGGCATTTAAAGGAACCCTGGCAATATGTAACTTCCATATGCATAAAGCAGAGAGGTTGCTTCCTCATAATAAACCAATAAAATCCCTTCTTCCTTCTTCTTGCTCTCAGCAGCACAATGAGATACCGTTTCGCACCATGAAGACAGCTGGGGTTTCTTTTTAAGGAAAATAGCAGGTATTGGTGAGAATGTAGATAAAATGGGATGCCAGTGGGAATTTACAACAGGGCAGCTGTTGTAGGAATCAGTTTGGTGGTTCCACAAAGAGTTAAACAGTTACCACATGACCCAGCAACTCCACTCCTATTTTGATTTACTCAAAATAACTAAAAATAGGCGTGCAAACAAAACCGTGTATATGAATGCTCATAACAGCTCCACTGCCAGGAGCAAGCACTTGAAGATGGAAGAAACTGTCATACGGACAATTGCAGAAAGAACAGAGGCCGGGTGGGTATCTGTGTCCTGCACTAGCCCAGGGGCCAGCATGACTGGGGTCAAGGGGCTGGAAGAATTCTCATAGGAGCCTACGGCCCCTGCCCTAAGGAGCTTCAGGTTAACTAGGTACATGTAGTGCAAAACACATGTGCCAGGTGGAAGCTGCCCTTGGAGACTGCAGACTGGGCACAGAAAGGTGTGGTAAGAGCACATTCTGGCTAGGGAGTCAAAGGCTTCACAGAAAACGTGACCCACTGTGGGCCACAGGGGAGACAAAGGAAGGGCAGGTGAGGTGGAAGCTGACTTAGACCCAGAGGCGACATGAAACCCCATGAAATGTTGCAGAATGCAGGCTTCCTCTTGACTGAGCAAGGAGAGAGGCAACTGAAAGGCACATAGGTGGGAAGAGGTAGAACCTTCGGAGGGTTATAAAGAATAAGGTAACGAAAGTTTTAAAATTATTTAACGGGCCTGGCCAGTGTGGCTCAGTGCTTGAGCATCAGCCCGCACCAAGAGGTCATTGTTTTGATACCCAGTCAGGGCACATGCCCAGGTTGCAGGAGACTGTTGATCGATGTTTCTCTCTCTTTGATGTTTCCATCTCTCCTCCTATTCCCTTCCTCTCTCTAAAGATCAATAAAATTTTAAAAATAAATTATTTCTGATGGGATATGGGCTGTTCTTTTAGCTGTGACTCAAATGCACAAGAGGAGAAAAGCTCAACACAGTCTCCAGGACCGCAAGGAGACACCATGAGATCCTGACCCACCGGCACATTTGGATGGAGTGTACTGAGCATGAGTCATGCTCAGACCAGCATCCCATGCTGAGTGGCCCCTCCCTCCCCTTGCAGTCTAAATAAGGCTGCTTCAAGCCTGGCACCACCAACTGCTGTCATACACACACACACACACACACACACACACACACACACACACACACGGCAGCCCCTTGGCACTCCAGCATATCTCACACAGGAAGTCAGAGTTCTCTTTGCTGAGCTCAAGAGCTGTTTGAAACTCCAAAATTATTTTTAACATCACTGTTGGTCTAATTAGGCAAGAAACATTGCCAAGTTTACAAGCCGGCTGCATGTGAAGGACCCTGGGCCATTACAGATGAGACTAAGCTCAGGATGTTTTTTTTTAACTTTGCTGAAATAAGGAAGAAACTAAAAGGCAAATAAAAGAACTTGTAGGAGACTCAACTCTAACTTTATCTCCCCATTCGGATCATCCTTTCGGAGAGGGAGGACATCAGCCAGATCACTTGTATAGAACTCCTGTGCCTCCTGTCCTCCCCCTCCTCCTCCTCTCTCTGCCCCCGCCCCTCCTGTACTGTCCCTCTTCCCCTTCTCTCCCTCTCCCTACCTACTCTCTCCTCCCCTCCTTCTTCCCTTTTTTCACTGCCCTCCTCCCTCCTCCATGTTTCCCCCCCCTCCCTCGCCTCTTTTAGAGATGTGCCTGGCCACCTTATCTTTAAAAACAGAGAGTTGTGGAGAATTCCTACTCCAGCATATGCAAAAGAAGTGAGGAACCCAGCACTGATCAGATGCACCAAATCACCAACAGCAATGTGGCTGGCTTTGCAGACCTTGCCAGGCAAAGGCTCTGCTTTAGGCCCTCCCACACCAGCCATTCCATCTGTGAAACTGCCCTGAGGCCCAGGGCCATTACCCTGGGGTGGTCTGGGCTCCTCACCACACTGTGGCTGGCATCTGGTTGTGTGTGTTTCTGAGACACAGGCCTATTCTGCCTTTCCTGCTTCAGGCGCCATCCTGAGATAAACCTGAGCCTCTGAGGGCCCTGTATGCACAAAGGCGCTTACTTCCTTAAGGAAGTGGACTGCATTCCCGGAGGCTTCCTGACACAGTGTCTGCTTCCTCTGAAAATGCCCTGTTTTCCAGCTGGTGGAGATTCCTCGGAGGTAGAGCCCCAGGGACTCAGACACAGGGGGCCAGGGTCCTGTGTCCAAGGTGCCCACTGCCAAGAATGGAGTCAAGTGATAGTGCAGACCGGCCTGGCAAGGTGGACCTTCACACCTGGACGTGGGTCTTCCAGAGTCGGGCTCCTGA
>NW_006294767.1:819117-823359 GCF_000327345.1 Myotis davidii
GAGGGCCAGATGGACCCCTGTGCTGGCCTGTGGGAACCACGCCCACACGCAGCATCCTGCACTGTGGGTCATGGCAACCCGGGTGATGCAGCTCTTGGAGCACCAAGCAATGAGTAGACTCCTCTCCTTTCCAGGGAGCTGCTGTCAACGTTGTGGTGGCATTTGCCAGCTCGCTGATGTGACAATACTTAGGGGTCCCTCCAGATGCTTTGGGGGATGTGTGCATATTTGCCTGGCACCTACTAGACTTTGGGTCCAACTGGATGCTCTTGGAGCAGCCGTGGCTGGTGCAGGGGTGTGTCTCAGAAGAACCCAGCATACTCCTTTGTCCAATCAAAGCGCAAGGGACTTAAAGGCTCAAAGGCACAAACAATTGCGCCAAGGATCCCAGAGAGACCTGCAGGCTGGCTTACGGCACATGGGGCCTTGTCTTAGGGCGAGCTCCTGCCACAGAGGCAGGGTCCACAACCTGGGCTAACTGCTGAATGCAGCCACATTTTAAGATGAGCCCATGTTGCCACACACACCAGCAGAGCGCCCCTCCCTTGAGGTGCTGCTGGAATCAACAAGCCCAGCACAGGCCACGAAACCCCACAGGAAGGCCTGTGCCTCTGGGTTGTTTTCATGTACATGAACCTTCAGCCACCAGAAATGGGCCTCTCTACCTGACCCCGGTCCTCAGGGGATAACAACCAAGGGCACCGCCTCCAGCCCCATCAATCATGGTGTGAGCGTCTGGCTCTACTTCAGTGAACCCAGCCACAAAGACGGTCTCTGATCTACTGTCCCCTGTGGAGAACTACAAACCAAAGCCTGCTCTGGCCACTGGATGTGAGTCTTAATGGTCATTTTAGAATCAAGGAAAACTGCAGAATTAAAACTTTGGTTTTTCCTTTCTTACTTATTACTGTAAAAGACTGCCCCAGAGAAAGATGAGATTCTAAGTGCAAAGAGACTGTCATGTGCTGGTTGGTTCTGGTGCATGAACCTTCTTCCATACTCCTGGTGTCACCAACACTAGCAAACACAGAAATACATCCAAGTCACCAGCATCCTCTCCAACTCAGTGGTCACTGCACTGAGAAGCCCTTGCCTGTCCCGCTACCCAAACCCCAGGCCCCCACGGAGAATGCGTTCTGTCCCATCCAGGGCAGGCAGCGCCCGCCTTGCAGACCTCATAGAGGGAGCCCTCCCAGCCCAAGATAAAGAAAGACAGAAAGTTGGTGTGGGCTCCTCTGAGCAGAGGGAACAGAAGAGCTGCCCCTACTAGGGGTGTAAGCCCTCACATGGGCTCCCAGCTACATCCCCAGCAGGCGGCACCTGTGCTATGCACTGTCATCCCCCCACCCAGGTGAGCTCATCTTTTGAGGCTGTATAACCAGCAAGTGGCAGGTTTATTTATAACATCAGCAGAGGCTCTCAGAGCACAGAGAGCAGGTGCTGGTGCGGGAGCACCTCCAACCTGTGGGAGTGGTGCCCAGGGCAAGGGGCTGGGACGGGGGGAAGAGGTTATGCTGCCCCTCAGACAAGAGTGGAGCACCCACCCCCTAGCAACCCCTGCCTCCCACGTGGGGACAAAGACCCCTCCCACCTGCCTCCCACCTCCCTGAAAAGATAAACCACATTAAGGAAGGGGTAAAGGCTGACAAAACAGAAATTCACCTTCCACCCCTGCAGCCGATGGTGTGGCACCTACATTTTGTTACCAGTCACAGGTGTACAGGAAAAGGGAAAGACATGCCCACCGCCCTCCAGACTGCTCCTGTCCTCCCCTTATGCCTGCCTGTGATTTCCAAAGTTGCCATTTCTCCATCTTCTAAAAATATTTGTTTAAAAACCATGAATAAGTCAATACCTAGGTCTCGTAGGGAAATAGTCCATAAAACAAAGATTTATGAAGGATAATGTTTATTATAACAATACTTATGTTAACCAAAAAAGAGAAAACAATTAAATGTTCAGCAACGGGAGGTTCTAACAGAAAGCGCCTTTGGCAACACTGAGCCAGGATGTGGGGTCCAAATTGTGACACATTCTGCGCTATGCACTGTCGTCCCCTCACCCAGGTGGGCTCACCTTTCCCCATTTCTGGGCACACAGTAGGTACGTACTGGTAATCCATAGTAACTGAACGAAATCCCTTTTAGAAATCTCTATGTGTAAAATTAAGAGTTGTATAAAGAAACTCTATTTGTTTTTTTATCCATTTTTAAATGTTTTTAATTACAAAAGAAATATATACCCACTAGAGGCCCGGGGCACGAATTCGTGCACGGGTAGGGTCCCAAGGGGGTGAAGGGGGTCAGGACATGATCAGACCTCCGGGTGGGCATTGGGATGCCCTTGCCAGTCTGGGATACAGATACGTCCCAGACATTCATGCTGGTTGTTGAGAGCCACCTGGCAGCCGCTTTTATATCCTTTCTTCTGCAGTGTGTAAGGCTGACTTCCAGGAGGCTGGTGACGCTCTTGGGATTGTGCTGGTGGTGCTGGTCCGTCGGTGCCTGGCCCGTTCTCCAGAGGTTGGACCTATAGGACTATTGAGGGAGTGGCTGCCACTGGGCTGGTGGACCGCCAGGACAGGTCTGTCAGCTGAGTGGTGCTCCCACTGTGGGAGTGCACTGACCACCAGGGGGGCAGCTCCTGCGTTGAGCATCTGCCCCCTGGTGGTCAGCCTGCATCATAGCAACCGGTCGTTCCGGCCATTCCGTCACTTAGGCTTTTATATATATAAATTGTAACCAGTAACACTCCGTAAGTGTAATATACAGAAAAAGTTATCTTTCCCTCCTTTCAACCAGCCCCACACCTGTGAGCTATAACCCCACTGACAGTTTGCTGTGAATACTTCCAGACCTTTCTATGATCTTACAGCCCATAGGGAATACATGTATTGATATATGGGAGGGGGGAGTTCTAACTTGTTTACTAAACTAGGATTGTCCTGTGTATGACTTCAATTAGCCTTTTTCTCTTTACCATACAATAAATGTGTTCCTCCCTGTGGATTTACCTCAATCCTTTTTAGGGATGACAGTG
Organism: Myotis davidii; assembly: GCF_000327345.1. Lineage (NCBI taxonomy): Eukaryota > Metazoa > Chordata > Mammalia > Chiroptera > Vespertilionidae > Myotis > Myotis davidii. The sequence continues at coordinate 822,157 of NW_006294767.1, forward strand.
TTCCGCAGGATGGCGGCACCAACACGGATCTATTCACCCAACTGCTGTCTGAAAACTCAAACTGCAGGCACCAAGTTCAAACTGCTGTGCCACCTGGCAGCCCGGGCACTCAGACTCCCCTACACCTTGCAGGGGTGAGGGTGCACACCCACCACCAGAGAAATGTCCCTGTTGGGGGCCCACACTCTCCTGCCCTTGTTCATGGTGCCGGCCTTAAGGACGACCTGCGTTTTCTCATCTGTCACTTCCCAGCCCGTGTGCCTCTGGACCGCAGGTCTGTCCCAGCGTGTGAGCGCCCAGGTCTACTGTGAGCAGATGGGTCATGAATGGGTGCCACAGACATTTCCTTCAGGTGTGCCATTTGTCATTTAGTGTCTTTTCCATACAGAGATTTTAAATTCTTATGTAACCAACTCAGTCATCTTTTCCTCTTCAGCTTTTTAGCTTAGTAATTAGTTAGGAAGTTCTCCCCTGTTCCAGAGGTTATTCACAGTATTCTCCAAAATGGTCCTGATATTTTTTGTTTTTTGTTTTTTCACACTGTAACCTTTACTCTGTATGAGTTTGTTTTATATGGTGTGAGTTCGGATGTAATTTTTTTCAAGGCAGTCAACTAAGACAACTCCATTTATCAAATATACCACTCTGTCCCCCAGTGAATTAAAACAAAATGCCATCTTTATAACTAATTAAGTTCCAATATATATTTTCATTTACTTCTGTATTCTCTATTTATAGTTTGTCTATTAGAAATCTAAGTATATCCTGCTTAACGTTTTTAAAAGTTGACCACATATATTAAAACATTATATAGATATATATGAAACACCTACTTAACAATTCTATCACTTTTGTTAGTCTCCAAGTTATGATCCTATTTCCACCCACTAACATATATACAAAGCAGGCACCTAGCGCTTTTACCTTCTAAATAATTTTTTCAGGCTTAAAGTGTAACTACAGCTAATAAACATTGAAAATTCCATATTTATTCTTTAATTTACTGCCATTTAAATGTAAACTGTCCACAGCCCTCTCACAGTACACCACTGCTGCTTGACTAACACTCGGAACGAAGGAAAGCGCTAGCTCACCCTGAGCTGCCTGCTCCCCGGCCAGCTGTCAGAGTTGGGAGCTGCCATCTTACCTGTGGAAACTTGCTCACTTCAGCTCTGTCTAGAGATTTCTCCTCCAGGAAGGCGT
>NW_006294767.1:823403-828216 GCF_000327345.1 Myotis davidii
CCGGAATCTGCCACTGGCTGGTCTAGACGGCTTGTACGGAATCAAGGGCCAATTCACAATTTTCCATGAATTAAAATAAACTGAGTTCATAGAAAATCCCCAATCCTATTTCCTACCATGATGTCTAAGACATTAAAGTACTCTGTGCCACCGAAACCTCCTATCGGCCTCTCCCCGCCGGAACTCTGATGAAGAGGGCAGGCCCTGCACGGCCTGAGACAAGTGGACCAGGAGGCAGAGAGATGGAGGTCAAGCCACAGGAGGTGGGGACAAAGTGGGTAGGGGTCAGGGAAGGTGAAGGCACAAGGGCAGAGGGAATGTTCCAGACGTTTTGCACGGTGGCATGAATTAGAAACACAGGGAACAGCTAACCACTTGTTTGTGTTTCTGTGTGTGTGTATGTTTGTGTGTGTGTGTGTGTGTGTGTATGTGTGTGTGTGTATGTTACAATGACTGCTTGGAACATCAGAAATTCAAAAAAAGGAGGAAAGTTCACACATAAGCCCATGGCCCTAGCGCAGCCCCTGGTGGCCTGTATGCTTTTGTGATACTTTTTACACACTGGTGGTCAGTAAACGTACATGTGGTGTCCTGCTTTCATGTAACATGATTCTATGGGTTTAACTTTCCAACCTCACAACCTGCTCTTTCAATGTGAGCATCGCACATCAGGACAAAGTGTGCAACACTGTTTCTTTGCACACCCACATTTGTGCCCTTCCAGGCCTGAGCTCCTTCTCCCACGTGAGCTGGAGCTGTGCTACTCACAGCCTGGACATCACCATGACCCGGGCAGGAGGCCAAGCTTCTCCAGGAGGTTCATGTGGCAGCTCCACTCCCAACTGAAAGGGCGTCCTGGCCCACCACCACCCACATCCCAATCCTCCCGGGAAGCTCAAAGCCACCAGGATGAGAGTAGAGCCCTGCAACGGGAGAATGAACTGTGGGGCCAGCTGAGAGGGGCTCAAATTACCGCTGAGCTTTCCAGAATGAAGCCAAGCATGGTTCTCTCCAAACCAGAGGCTTATGCTGATGGCCAGCACTCAGCCAAGCTGCCCTCCCCACTGTTATCTCAGATCAGGTATGAGACTCTCACTAAGCCTCGGTTTCCCCATCAGTAAAATAGGGATAAGACTGCCTATGACATGCTTAGCATGGTGCTGGCACACTCACTAGGTAGCAGTCAACAACCCCCTCAAGAGTTTAAAACACTGATGTCATTGAGGTTAGCATCAGGGACCAATGGCTGTCTTCACCGCATAACTTTCTTGGTGCTAGAACACAACAGGGAGTAAGACGTGCTGAACATACATGATCAAAGTGACTTTAGAGGCCAGAGAAACAACCTAGCTCTGGGGCTGGGATCTGAGGAGAGATGTGTCAATGACTTCCCCGAATTACAATAGCAGCTATTCAGCTGGAGTTATTCTGTACTGTCCCCAAATATCTCCATAGTAAATCATTGTCTTTCCATAAATTTCTGGCTCCACTAAATTATCATAGTGAATATTCAACTTAACACAGAGAGGTGTATCAGAATAACAGAACAGGCAGCAGATGTAGACGTCACCTCATTCAATTTAGAGCAAAGGAGAAGGAGGCCCCTGGGGCTGCAATGGGCAAGGGGCTTCGTGGTGGGTTAGGGCAAAGCCATGCAGAGCCAGAAGCAGTGCCCCCCTCCACTGGCTTACAACCTTCACGGGATCAAGGGCCCACGAGTTTCCCAAGGGAAACTCTCCTGAGAAACCGTCGATCCTTCTGGTCGGACAAGAGGCAGCACAGGGCCCGGCCTGACGAACAAGTTCTCAGAGCCTCGTCTCCGTCACGGGACATTCATCTGGCCTCATTTCAGGCTGGACCTCTGGCCCTGTGGTCTCATCTTGAGAAAAGCATAAACAGCACTGAGCGTCTCTTCCTTCATTCCCTTCACGTGTCTAACTTGGTCACCGCTTTGTGCGGTCCTTCCACATCCACAGCAGGGCCCCATCCAAGCACGTGGGGCCTGTTCACAGCCTCCTCTCATCTCCAACGTCAGCCCCAACATCAGTTCTGAAGCTCAACTCCAGGGCACACTCCAGTCACGTTTAGATAATCCCAAACCAATGACCGTTCAAGAACGTGAGGATAAAATCCACCAGCATTTATGTGGTGCATACCATGGGCACTTGACATCCACAATTCTGTTCAATCTTCTCCCAAGGAGATTAGCTGTGTGAATACCAGGCTGAGGGGCTAAGTTCCTGTTCTCTCAAAGCACACAACTCGTCAAGGTCAAAGCTAAAAGTGAACCCGGGACCAACTGGCTTTCAACCTGTCCTCGTAACATTGCACGAAGGTCTTGCACAATCACGTATGAAGCTGAGGCCAGACCCTCAAATCTCTAAACACTGCCATCAGGCCTCTGGCTCCAGGCTCCAAGGCAGACACTGAGAAGGCTCCATGTGCCAGGGAGGGAGAGGGGCCCTTTGACAAAGGCGGGGATCTCTAAGCTTAAGTATAGGACGGACAGCTTTGGACCCACATGGGATGTTAGCACTCAGAGCTTCCTTACAGCAGGTGCCCCATAAATGTGCTGTCTTAGCCACTCACAGATATACTAATAGTCCAGTCTCTCCTGCGCAAAGGGTGTGTCTGGGGTTTAGACGTGCAAAAGGCATCGGTGTGGAATTACACATTTTCATATTCTAACTTTGCTTTTGCTTTTCTGTATTCCCCAAATATCTTCTTCAGTGAAAATGTTTACTCTTATACACACACACACACACACACACACACACACACACACACACACACACACGGCACTGGAAAGACTCAAAGCCAACAGTTGCTGGCAATGCTCAGAGGATGAGAGTGAAGAGCATTTGGGCCAGAGATGCTTACAGCAGAAACATGAGGGGAGAGAAGGAGTGGGTGACACAGCAGAAGACCCTCAACCCCACTGCATTCCTCACTGATCTTGCTCCTCTTCTTCTCAATCCTGGCAAAAATTAGATCCGCCCCCCCCAGGCTGTGGGGGTGGGCATGGAAAGTTTGTGAACGCCCAGTCCAGACCCATGGAATCAGGTCCTCAGTGGTGGACCAGGTACTGGTGGTGTTTTAAAGCTCCCAGGGGACTGTGATGTGCACCCAGCCTGAGGGCTTTCCCTCTGGGTTAGGGAGACACAGAGATGGACACCGGCCCCCAGGGACTCCTCTTCGGGCTAAGGGTTACTGCAACACATTCTGCACAGGAGCGCCCCACGTGTCTGTGTGAATCTCACTACAAGGCAGGCAGCCAGGCTGTCAGGGCCGGCAGCATTAGCCTTCGCCTGGTACAGTGTGTGGCACAGGCACTCAGGCATTTAGCCCCACATGCCCCCGAGGGGGCCAGGATAGGGCCTCACTGCACAGGGACACACTCCTCTGAAAATAACAAGCTGACCCCTGGTTGATGCTTGTTTTGAGAACCATGAATCCACCCTGAAAACCTGATCAGCCACTCAGGCTGATGGGAGGGATTCTGGAGCTGAGACCCTGAAGGCGGGACTATACCAACGCTTCCATTGTGAGATCCTGCAAAAGAGGTCAGGCTGACATGCATCATCACTCAGGGCTGCTCAGGCAAAACAATTAAAACTACCACATAGAACAGCAAGTTGCTGATGCCACAAGTGAGCTCTAGACAAGCTTCGAAGGGGTGGTTTCTTTAGGAAAGAAGCCTCATTTCCCACACCCCATGCTCCCACGCAGAGCCCCGCCTCTCCACAACACCCATGAAAAGGCTCGGTGTTTTCAACGACATGTGTGACAGTCTTTCTTTCCAAAATAGCCTCTAACCACACAGGCTGTTCAAAAAAACCTCAAATGTAATAACAGAGCATGTAAACCTCCCTCCAAGGTCAGTAATTAGGGTTCTCCCTGCCTGCAATTTAAGCAAAGCCAGGACTTCGAGGGGCGCGTCAAATCCTACATTGTGGTTGGGGTAACAAGGCACGGCAGCAGCAATCCCAACCAGGACATGATCAACTTAAAATATCTCCCATTTATGCTGTTGGAACAGATCGCACCCTAACCTTTAATTCCAAAGACTAGGCAGGAGAGTGGGTGCCTGAGTGGACGAAACAGAAGTGGAGAAGCCCTTTTGTGTGGTCGGGTATGTGGCACCATGTCCTGCCCTGTCCTATTAACTCTGGGCCCCACATTCCGCACCGGCACCTAAGACTGGGCACATCGGACAGTCTGTGTGGGAAATGCTGGTGTGTAATCAGACCACTTTGGTGACAGCGAATAGAGAGAAGGGAACAAAACCCTCCGTCTACTACTCATGGGTGTTGGCATGGCACCCAGAGAGGGTTCCCGGTGAGGGGCTCCTTCCCTGAGCAGCGGTAGCTGGGCTGGGCCAGCTCCTCCATCTCCCACGGGAGCTGGAACCTGGCAGCAGCAGCAGGATTTTCGCCCAGAAACGTCAGATGAGGAGCACTTCCCACTGGTGACAGGGCAGAAAGAGCTGCGGGGTTCTCAGCTCAGTGGTTTTAGCCCAGGGGCCCTCCGACTTTTGCTGCATTGGGAACCCCTGGAAACAAGGACTGCCAGGCCCTGCCCAGAGTTACTGCTTCTGTAAGTCTGGGGTGGGACCTGGACATCTGCACATCAAACAAGTGCCCAGGTGCTGCAGCTGTTGGTGTGGGGACCACACTTGAGGGGAAGAATTCCAGGAAGGGATGGTGGGCATGCCAGCTCTTTCTGTCACAGGGGTCCCCTGCTAGCCCACCTCCAGTTGGACCCAGCAGCCTCAGGCTGAGCTCTCAGAGCAAAGGGTTTCAGAGAGAACCCT
>NW_006294767.1:828242-832826 GCF_000327345.1 Myotis davidii
TGGAGGGATGGGGGACTTGCAAAGGTACAGGAAGGGGGTGGCTGGGCGATGTAGGGCAGGGAGCTGGGGGCACAGAACAGGGGGCATTGAGAGGGGAGCCGGGCCGGGGGCACTAAGATCAGAGGAGAGAGCTAGGCGCTCCTGGAGGAGGCTGACCAGGATCTGGGAGAGGGAGGTGCTGGGAAACCTCTCCTGACTAGGGAAGGGGCAGGGAGTAAACCTGGGACAGCCCACATGAGCAACCCTGGGTCGGTCAGGAGCCACAACTCCAGGGACCCTTTCCCTGCTCCACTGCTATTCACTGGTCCTGCTCATTCATGGGCATCACCTCCTTCCTAGGACAGGCCCACATAGGGCACCAGGGGCTTCAGAGACCCAGCCCCACCCCCCAGGGCCAGGCCCCAGCCCAACAGGCACTCTGACCCAGTAGTCGTGGCTTGGGTCTTCCCTGCACAGGCCCTGCATCCTCCGAGCATTCAGTGACAGCAACCTGACATGTCACTTTGACAGACAGTGCGTTCGTCACCTGTGACTGCAGAACAGAACAGTGAAAAGAAACAAAAGAAATGTCAAAAAAGTAGATTTGAAATATAATGCAGATCCCTGCTAAGCCCACCAGCAATAACCAAGTTGCTTTTGACAAACTTCTAAAAGAGAGAAACATGCTAATAAGAAAACTAGATTGGTAGCCTTTGTTACCTAAATTTCATAATTGTGAAACAGTTTATACTACAGATTTGTCAGTTTACGCAATACCCACAATTTTATTCCACAAACCATTATAGATCGCTTACAATGCAAGCAGTCACTGTGCCTGGTGCTGGGGCCACCCGACCTTCACTCCCTCCGCCACCAGCTGAGTTCGCTGCGATATTAGAAAGCCAAACCACAAATTTATCTGCAGAGCTCAAAATGAATTTCCTCCCGTCATGTGCTAACTTTCTATTCTGGATTTCCTGGGGTTTCCTTTATTAAACTTGAGTCCAAAACTATCTTGGAAAGGACTCTGGGTCATCTTGGCCTTGCACATGTAAGGGGAGTGCGGGGTGGGAGGAAGGCAATGAGAAGTGATCAGCAATCGCTCCTGACCAGAAGGGGCCAGAGACGTGGGCATTTCCAACTCTGGCAGGCGTGCGGTCCAGCCATGAAACCTAGCTGTTCACTTGCTAAATGGTGCAAAATGGGCCAGGACCCCCATTCTACCCTTAAAAACAACACAACATACCTTATTCTTGGCCGGTCTTTAAACTGCACAGGCCAAAACGAGTGGAGTATTATTATGTATTTAATTTTTCCTGATAAAACCAACTTGGTTTTCTTCATCCTTCCCTAATCTTTGTTTACTCTTATGCTAATAAAATTTGGGCAAGTTTTTCGTATAAACCTGAGAGTAGATTAAACATACTCCCTCCACAACTTGTTGGTGTTGATTTCTCAGCAGCCCCATATCCACGTGTACGGAGAAGGCAGACTCTCTAACTCACGGATGAAATGATCCAGAACTCCCCATGAACCCCGCAGATTAATGATATGATTCTATTGCTCGGATGACACCTTGTGCAGAAAGCACCCCAGGCCGCAGCCCTGCGCGATGGAGAGGTCACTGCTGCAGGGGGCACAGGGCAAGGCCTACCCACTTACAAAAACCTCTGGACCACTGAGGGCTTCCCTTGCTGTGGAGTAATCTGCAACTCAAACTTGCATGCAGAGACACAGTAGTAACAGCCTTGTCCCTCTGTGAGAGAAGCAACAGCTTCCTCTAGTATCTCTTGGGCATAGTTAGCACATGAATATAGTGCCTCAATGACCAGGCCCACAGGATCCAAGAACAGCAGCCAGGGGTTAGAGAAATCATACCCCCCACCCAGCACACAAAAGCAATGCTTTGTGCTTTGGTGCCTGTGTTAGGGTGGCGCCTGCAAGCTCTAAGTGCAGGCTCATCACAAGATAACTTCCTACAGTTTTTAAAACAGTTAATTGATTCACTAATACCCACTTCCTGTCATGAGAGCCTTGTGCCACAGAGATAAAAACCATAGAACGATCCAGAAAAAAAAGTTACACAATTCAAAACAACATGCTAAGTAACTTCAATTGTCACCTAAAGTCCGTAGAATCAAATGGAGTGGCGTGGCCCACTGTTTTCCAGTTTTTTCCATAACACGTGCAGCCTTGTATGGATTTTTTTTAACTAAACTAAATGCTTTCTAACTAGCCCAGAAGTGAGAAACACCTCCTACTCCTACTTCCACTGCATTTTGGGGGAAAACACAGCCTCCTAGTTAGTATGTTGCTACAGACAATATTTATTCCTACAAAACTGCATTTATATGGGCGACTATGCTTCTTGGTTAACTTTTCACTTTTAAGTCATAACCAGATGCTTCAAGAAGTAGCATGACGCTCTCTAAGAAGAGAACACACAGGCTCAGAAGCATCCTATAGTCAAGTTGGCCACATCCTGGGGTCCCCTTGGAAGGCAACTTGATGGACCAAGTGTGCCAGGCCTGCCCCCAACCCCATCCCATGTCCAATGGGCCCTATTTTACCTGAATATGGTTTGCAACTCTAAAGCACACACATATAAACATAAACATACGAAATAGTGCAAATAATGTCCTGTCATGCACTCCTGTTAATCTCTATGTCCATTCCTAATCTTCCCTATTTCTGCTTTCCAAGGAAAATGGCACATTTCAAGGAACCTAAGAAGCCCCTGTTGCAAGACAGACCATTGTTATCTCCCTCTAAGAAAATGGGAAACATTGACAGTCACTTGTCAACGCACCTTCTCCAGAACTGATCAACTGTGTTTACCAATAGATGAACCTTTCAAAGAGGTAAAACACCGAGTTAATGTTTATTTCTTTCTAATTAAAGTTCTGCTCTTACTCAATGAGACCACTGTCTATAATTAAAATTAATTCTGCATATATAGTTTCTGTTATCTCTGAGAATTCGCTGGTTTGGAAAATACATTGAATGCAGTGTGTGTACATGTGTGTGCACATGCACAAGCATGCATGCATTTGTACACCTAGGTATCTGTTTATGGAAGAATAGGAAGAGCAGCTTAGCCTTGTCTCAGTTTACCTTAGCACAAAGGGGAGCTTACCTCCCCAAGACCTGAAAATTCCCCAGTTATTATTCCCATATACACGTGACTATGTCAATAAGTCTGTCTTGTTTATCCTTTAGTCTCTAACATCTTGGAAGGCAAGGCCTATGTTTTCTTTGCATCTTGTGAAGTCCCCAGTTTATGGCTCCATGGACCCAACTACATGAAACACACAGGTGGCGCACATCAGATCCCCCTGGGCTGACTTCAGCTAGTAGTCAGCCTGTGTGTTTTGGAACTGCCACCTAAGCAGCCCATGAGTGCTTTAGGGTGGGAGGAGAACAACTAGTATTTGTGACTAATGCCTCAAGTCAAATGAAAAGATTGTGTAATTGCTTATTAGAGTGACCCCAAAAAGTCACCTATCTCACACTGACTTCCGAATGCTACCCATCCTGGTCTACCCCCAGTCTTCACACTCAAAGCCCATATTTATATATACACCCCACAATACTTCCCAGATCAGATGCATACGGAAGTGTCCCAAATAGTTCTAAATATTGTATTTGATAAACAGTGCCAGCCCCACTTTGAGGCCATGGTGATACTAAAGCCTGGACTATGTTCTAAAGCAAGAGGCAGGGATTTAGAGAGCCATGTGCTCAGGCAATCATCCATCAGTCCATGATGGATTAGAGGCCCAACTTGCTGTTGCCTGGCCCTCATTATCAAGAATCAGCAGATATGTCCTACCTTTAAATAACAACTTTCTTGCCCTGGCACAGTATGGCTCAGTTGGTTCAGTATAGTCCCATTGACCAGAAGGTTGCTGGCTCGACTCCCCATCAGGACACATGCCCGGGTTGCAGGCTCAAACACATTAATGTTTCTCTCTCTCTCCCTTCCCTTCCTCTCTCTCTCTAAAAAAAAAAAAAAAAATCAATTAAAAATATTTTAAATAAAACTACATTCTTATATTCACAAATCTGGTGGATTCTAGTGCAGTTACCAACAGGAAAGCTGAATGACTGGGGCAGAGGAGACAGCAGTGCACAGAAGGGCAGGATTGGGTAGTACCACCTCCCCAGTGTTCCGAGAAAAAAAAGGAAAAATACAGAACTAAATTGTTAGTTCTATATTACAGTGAATCATGATCAGATGGAAAAGAAATAAAAGACCAATCTAATTTGAAGGACCAGACACCCAGCCTGCTCCTTCCTCATGCCTCCTGACCGCTCCCCTCGGCTCCTGAACTAAACAGTCTGCTTGCCCTGGAAGGGCGTAGGTAGAGAGAGAAAGGCTTCCCCGAAGAGAACACCGGAATATACTTTAGTAAAGAAAATCAACAGAAAACCATGATCCTGAGCAAAAACATAATGACAAGAGGTTTCTTTCTTCCCACGCGACCCTTTATTTCCAGTCAGGACGTGAATAAACACATTCTTGGGTCCAAATGCTGAAACCCTTTCTCCAAATACTCGATGCAGAGCTGAACGGGGCAGGAAATGATGAACAGAGAAAGGAAT
>NW_006294767.1:832887-842867 GCF_000327345.1 Myotis davidii
TGCTGAGGTCTGGCCATCACCTCCCATGATTTGTTAGGAAGTCATCACCGTGGAAGCACAACTGCAAGGGGACAATCGCGCCATCTGTAGCCCACCCAGCTCCGAGGGACTCCCACCAGGCCAGGCCATCCCCCTTCCAGGGAGGTGCTGGCTTGGGCTGCCAAGCTAGGGGCTCTCACAGAAGCAAGCTGGTTAGTCCTTGGGGTTTGTACCTGGTATGAAGCAAGAGCCGATACAAACACCCTCTGACTCGGCCCCAAGTTAACAGGTGGACGGAACTTCCCATCAAAAACTACAGAATCGTCCAGGGATGGCCTTCCCCTTACTGACACCAGACACGCTCCGGTTCCTCTGCAGGGAGCAGACTTCCATGAGGCGAGGCGGGACACTGCTCACTTCTAAATGATTACAGCTCAAGTACCAGTGTTTGCAATGGTTTCTTTTTCATGTGTCCCCTAGACTAACATCTCTCTCACTTGAATTCCAGTATATTCTCCTGAGTGGCAGAGCCCAGCCCAGGGACCTCAGAGCTGGTGGAAGACTGGGAGCTTCCACCTGGCTACAGTCAACTGAGACAACAGGCCAGAAACAGGGGGAAAACTATAAGAAAACCCCCTGGTTGTGGGCCTAAAGAGTTAAAGGTTTCTGATACAAATACAAAATATTAAAAAAACAAAAACAATTGTAGAAAAAGCTCTCAAGCCATAGAAAGTGGAAAGGCAGGTGTCCGAGCAGTGAGGCCCCAGGGCAGGCGGTGGGGGCCTCACCAAGCAGCCCTCGGGGCTCTCAGACTGCATATGTCCCCAAACACACACCCACAGACCCCCTGGGATCAGACTGCATGAGCCATGTGACCACTGCAGTGTCTCTGCAGCCTCCACCGTGTCTGGAAGACAAAACAAGATTAAGGTTTGCTTGAGAAACAAGACCCATTGTGTGTGTGTGTGTGTGTGTGTGTGTGTGTGTGTGTGTGTGTACTGTATGTCTACATACACATGCACACACACATATTGATTTCAGAGAAGAGGATAGAGGGAGAGAGAAATAGAAACATCAACACTGAGAGAGAATCACTGATATCATTGATCGGCTGCCTCCTGCATGCCCCACACTGGGGATCGACCCTCAACCTGGGTATGTGCCCTGACTGGGAACTGAACCATGACCTGCTGGTTCATAGGTTAATGCTCAAAAACTGAGCCATGCTGGCTGGGCAGGACCCATGTTTATACTCCACACTCCTTACTCCGGCACACAAGGCTGGTTCCCTGGTGCCATGGATCTTGGCTATGGGGAAACAATCCGCAGAAGCTGCTGTGAGCCTTCCTTATACCTCCATCCCACCACCACATTGGGCACACAGCACTATGTACCTCTACCCCTGAAACAGGCCCCAGAGCCTGTGTTTGGTGTGTGTGGGGGGGTGTGTGTGTGTGTGATGTATACATGTTTGTCTGTGTCACATGTTTATATGTACACATTGTTGCATGTGTGTGCACATGTGCCCATGTATTGTGCCCATATGTTTCTGTGTTTATGTCCAGAAGTTGTTCGGGGCTTAGGGAGTGTGGTATGTGTTTGCCATGTGAGCATGATATAAGCAGAATTTCCACACTTGAAACTCACCCCTATGAAGTAGATAAAATAGCCAATTGTTTGATCCTAAGTTAAAAACCATTTATGGCTGTCCAACAGGCCAGCATAGCCTCCGGAAAAGGCAGCCCAGTCCCTAGTAATCTGGAATTCCCCATCCCAGCCCCCAGCCCAAAGGCCATGGGAAAGCCAGCCCATCACAGCATCCTACGCAGACATCTAACAAGAAGCCAGTTTGGTCAGGTCCCCTGGGGTCTGCACGCTGATGGAGTTTCCGGAACAGTTCTTTTTCCTGGATCTCTGCTGATAGCTCTGTACCACAGTCTGACCCCAGCCTTGGAAAGCCCCAATTTAGCTGGGCCAACATAAGCAGATGCCCAGAGGCATGGAGGCCTGGGGCTGAAGCCCCCTCCTGTATGCCCAAGTTTAACTGCCCCACTCCCCCCGCCTCCCCCCTGATCTGCCTTGTGGCTCGGGCATTTGAGGCAACTCAAGACACTCAGCTGGGAAGTGGGTCAGCAGGCTGCAAGTCCCCAGCTGTCGTGGCCTCTCGAGGACCTCAGTGAGTCCCATAAATGCCCATCTGAAGATTCACTGAGAAGGAGAAGGCCTCGGGTGGGAAATCAGCTCTCTGTTTGAGGAAGTGATTTGATACACACCCAAGCAGGCTGTGCCTTACTAACCACAGAAGCACCTGGGTAACTGCAAGTTCATCACAGGACAATGTAGGCCGTCATAAACGCACTTGCTGTGTGACCTTGGGAGCCTCCCTGCACAGAATCAGTACAACGTCCTACAGGAACTGTCTTTGCATCACTCGGCAGGTCCGTGGCTCCCGGAGCCAGGCCTGACCTGTGAAAATGGACAGCATACACAAAATCAAACAAACCGGCTGTTCTGGTAACTCCTAGGAATGGATTTACAACTCAAAGGAGAAACTACAAGAGCTAAAAAGAAAATGAAATCTTTTTCCTCAAAAGAGAAAAACAACATAAAACAAAGCTAAAGAGAAGATTTGGGGGCAGATGTAGCATCCTCAACCATTTGACGGGCTTGGCTGTGTGGGGATCACTGGAGGTTACCCTGTGTGGCTTCTTATCATGACAAGGAAGGAGGAAACTGGCCCTGACTCAAGTGGCCCGCACACAGATCACACCTAACTGGACCCATGTGGCGCCTTGCAAAACTATGAGTCCAAAAACAAGGCTCACAAGAGAGGTACACGAATAATTAGCACCCTTAACTCTGTTCAGTGTCCCCAGGATGCCAGAAGCCTGAGCCCAATCCCCGAATCCTGTCTGTCCCAGAGGCGGGCAAAGGGGAAAGAGGGTCCTCAGGAAAGCCCTGGTGACTTGGTCCTGGTCCTGGTGCACTCGGCTGCTGAGCAGGAAGCACGGCAGCGTCCAGTGCGCAGCGGGATGCCATCACCTGGTTAGGAGAGCACCGCCACCCAACAGGAGGACTTGACCTTTGGATTGTATCCTGCTGGCAACTGGGGGCCAAGACAGACGAATTCTCTACATTTGGGAAATTTTCAGGTCACAGGAACAGAAGCAATGTGAGAGGAAAACACATTCCTCGGCTGACGCGGAGTGAAGGGCACTGTGCTCTGTGTCTAGAAAAGGTCCCGATGTCCTGCGTAACCCTGAGCGTGGCTCCCAGCCTCCCTCCAGCCCTCCTGGGAGACACTGACCGTAACAACATGTTTTACGTGTTGAGATGCAGCATTTGCCAACCACGGGCTTATCCCAGGAGGCGAACTGTCCCCAATGTGGGGCTCAAACTTACTCGAAAACTGAAACTAACAATGCCAAACTTCAGGAGAGGGAGCTGCGGCCCTGGGGAATCCAGCCCTGCATGCAGAAACACGTTTAGCATTTGCCGACACTCCAAGAGCGAGGAATCACTATCTCTGATCCCACGGTCATCTTGATGATCCATCATTTCCAGCAGGGATTAAAACATGCACACACACACACACACACACACACACACACACACAAACTCTCTCAAACCAAAAGCTCCCCAGACACTCTGATCCCTGGGTAGGTTCCCGCATGTGAGAACCACTTCCTGGGTTCCGGCCCACGGAGAGAGCGGAGGAGCCAGGAACTGGAAGACACTCATCTCCTTATTTCCAAGGATGATCACAGGACTTGTATTTATACCAAAGTTTAAATGTGTGAACTGTTAATTTTGGAAGCTGCCTCACACTTCAAGAAAACACCGGGTCATCTGCTGCTGATGACGTGCCTTTAAGTTCCCTTTCACCCGTGTCTGTGTTTTCTGAACACAGCAGCCGGGGCGCCAAACCCGCTCGGCGTGTCGGAGCTGGTCCGAAGCCCCTCTCATGAGCCAATCCTGACCCCTCCGCTCCAGCAGCCTCCACTGTGCTCCAGCTGGCTAGTCACTCATTTCTGCACTCCAGCGGCAGCCCTTCTCCTGTCTCTCTCACACTCTCCCTGTACAGAGCGAGCCTTCTATAATCCAGGTAAATCATTTTCTCTTCTGGGCCTTGGTTCCTCTACAGAACATGGTTCTATCCATTTTTAAAGTTGTTATGTTTTTAAAGTCTCTATTTACTTATCTAGATACAAAATTTCATACCCGTGCATGAGAGTCATGCCCTTGCTTTTTCAAAACAGACCTTTAATTTCTTACTTGCTTCCCTCTTCCTTCCGAAGCCTTTCCACACTCCCCACCACAGGGCGTCCGACTGACGGGCTTGTGCAGGTCTTGATTTCCACGTCTGCACTTGTTTATCTGGCTTTTACTGCTCTTTAAAGGGATGATTGGAGATAGACTTTCTGTATTTTGCTTTCCTTTCTAGTCATACCCCATGGAACTTCCTGCACGTCATATGGCCGGGCTCTAACTCATTCCTCTGAAAGCTGCATAATATTCCACGCTGTGGAAGCACCCTTCCAATTGGCATACACTTTGTTTTCACTTTTGCTGTGTGTTCATTTCACCCTGACTGTAGTGCTGCTGCCATGAGCATTCCTGTACATCTCTACCTACCAGTCAAGGTTAGAGCATTCTGTCACGCTGTGAGCTCCTCCTCCTTTGCGGAGTACAAACTGCCACCCTGACATCAGGATGCAGAAAACTAGACAACCAGTGAGGATGCGCCCTCACTTCCCTCACCTCCCCAACCCGACCCTGCCAATGCCATGATCTTACATCTGCTCTCTCACCTTGGACTCTCCAGGAGTGACCAGCAGCTGCAGGACTCGACATTTAAGTCCCCACAAGGCCCATCCGAGTGCTCCACTCTACCCGCTCCGAGGCCAGAGGCCTATCCACACGCCTCACTGGCCGCTCCAGCCAACCACTGCTGTCCCCCAAAGCTGCGTCCACTGCCCGGCTCTATGTCACACAATGACTCCCTCCTTCTCCAAACTCGTAATAGTAGGTTCAAGGCTGCTTTCCCCCTGATGCCTGACCTCGCCCACCTGCTATCGGCACAAAGTGCAGCTGTCCTATCTGTTTAGTGGGAACTCTAATTTGCTGCAAGGTTAACATAACAAATAGCTTCAAATTGGAGCTTCAAATCACACTGGTAACACCTGTCAATACAGAGCAAAGCAGTGGAAGTATCGCAAGCTCATTAAGCTCCCCCAAAAGGTCTTACTCTCCACTTTGACAAAGAAACTGAGGCAGAGAGAACTTGGATTTGTCTGAAGACACAGAATTAGTGAGAAAACATAGCCGTGACTCAGTCTTTGTGGTTAGCTACACCCTCCACCCTCTCCAGCGCTGGCTCCCGGGGCTGTGGTCCCCACAGCGGCCTGCAAGCTCCACCTGTGAACACAGAAGTCCGACCATCTTCACTCACTTAAGTGCGACTTGCAAACCTCGCATCTCAGGCCTTAGCAGCTACCACTTCTGGTTCTTCCCAGCGAACACATCCATCTCCTTCTAAACATGTATTTGTCTTAAGACTAAGACATGCTGCACCAGTCTTCTCACTCCCCAAGTACCTTCAGGAAGGTGGGCGTGTTTATACACTCAAATGCCTCATTAGCTTCAGAGAAGCAAATCTAAACATTTTCTGCCAAATGCTATATTGCAGCCAGGTGACCCATCTACAAGGCTGCCTCAGGCTCACCTGCCCAGTGCCTTGGGGGTTGTATGGGGGAGGGGGGCGGCCCTTCTCGAAGAACCATCTCTGGATTTCTGCATTCTGTTCAAGATCAAATCTTCACAATTTCTCTCCTCTCGGACTCCTACCCCGGCGACCCCTGGTCAGTGGCTCAGAGCAACCAGGCCAGCACTTGCCGCAAAGTTTCCCAGCCCTTCACTATCCCCACCTCCAACCACCACCACCACCGCCGCCACCATTCAAACCCAAGATCATGGACAAAGAAAAGACAAATAGTATTAAGTGGTGAGGAGAACAAGAACGCTGGCATAACACAAAAGTGGGTTCAAACCCCAGTTCCGCTCTTATAGGCTGGGTGACTTTGGGCCAGTTATTTAAGTTCTAGAAGTCCCCCTTCCTCGAAGCAAGTGTCCTGGAGGTGTGAGAATTTGAATTACAGTGAGATAATACACACAAGCTGGACACTTGAAGTCTGCATCCCGCTCCACCCCCACACGCACGCACAGCAAACCCACCCTCTTCCCAGGCAAAAACTGGAGCCACAGGCTGAAATCACCCTTGGCCTGAGCCCAGCTGCTCCCCAGGCACAGTCCCGTTCTGCACATTAGTCCTTAGGGGTTAAAAATAGCACAGGCAGCTAGCTGATCTCGGTTAATAGAATATCCAGGTTAATTTTAGCATCAAAAAGCTCAGGAGAATATAAAATCCCTGATGCCAAAAACCACGTGTGGCCAGCACAGCCTCTTTTTACACTGTCACACACACACACACACAACTAATGTCACTGACATCACTCAAATTCACAAGAGGTTTTCTCTAACTGAGAACACAATTTTTCTTTGCCCTGTGAAGCCACTACAACTAATAATAACTACTTTAATTTAGTAAGTAGGACCACCGCCTCATCTGATCCTTATAGGAACCTGTGAGGGTCACACTACTGTTTCCCATGGAGGAAATCGGGTTACATATCACACTTTCAGCGGAGCGCAGCTAGAACCCTGAGGTCCCAACCCCTGTGGTCTGAGTCTTTGCGCCATCTCCCCTCCTCACAGCTGAGTGGCCAAGGGAGGCGCAGGCTAGGGACCCTCTCCACGGTTCCGTTCTCCTCTCACTCAGCGCCCTGCCCTGCCTAAGGGACCCCCGGCTCCTGGTGGGATTACGTTTGCCACTCGGTGGAGGGAAGGCAGCGGCTGGGGCAGGCCCGCAAGCAGGGCCACGTTTTGCTGAATGGGAGGAACGGCCAGTTCCGATGTGCTTGTGCTGGTCTCAGAGACTGCCATCGCCCTTCTTGGCGGACAAGCCCTAATCTGACAGAGAAGGAACATGAGAGCTTGCTCTGAGCCCAGTGAGCAAACGAGGTGCAGCCGGATCCAAGGAGAAGGAGGGGAGATACAGGGTCAGAGGAAGGCCTGCCGCAAGGAACCAGGCGGAGCTCTGCCTCCCACGGGACACAGCCGTTAACACACCGAACAGATCCAACGGCACCCTCAGACGGATGCGGAAAACCATTAACAGAGCAGGCGGGCTTTCCTCACTCTGAAGTGCTAGGCTATGCTTTTTTATTTTTGCGGGGGTGGGGGGGAGGAGGGCTTGAAAGAAACACCATTGTCTGTTGCTCTTAAGTGAACACATTTATCAAGATAAGATGACACTTCAAAATGAGTAGTAACTATTATGGAAAAGGAACATATCCCTGGGAAGTGAGGCTATCGAGCAAATGCTTGAAGGAAGGAGCAGTGGGTCCCAAACAACGCTGCCCAGCAGAAGTGATCTCGCGTGGGTTCTTCCCCAACCAGAGTCTAGAAATCTTCTAGCTGCTTCCCTTTCGGCGCTGAAGTCCTGACTCATGGAAAGTCAGAACACACTTCCTCAAAGCGGTCAGCCCATAGGAAGTGCGTCCAGTTTACAAGACAAGAGACGCTGGTGTAAAAACAGTTAATAACCGGCACCAGAGACAGACAGTGTTTAAGATTTTTAAGTGTCCTGAACAGCTATCCAGGATAACACCGCAAGACTTACATGGGGAAAACAACAGGTTCAAGACAAGGACTCCAAATAGTTACAATAAAAACATCTCACTTGTATTCGGTACTTTCTTATGTATTATCTCATTTGCAAAAGGTGGAAGGAAAAAGAAAAGG
Organism: Myotis davidii; assembly: GCF_000327345.1. NCBI lineage: Eukaryota > Metazoa > Chordata > Mammalia > Chiroptera > Vespertilionidae > Myotis > Myotis davidii. The sequence continues at coordinate 840,730 of NW_006294767.1, forward strand.
GAAGAGGGAAAAAGAGACTCTTTCCATTTCCCCCAACTTTAGCCTTTCAATGAGACCAAGTTACCATCACACTTTCCAAAACGATTTCAGGACTAAAGGCCAAACTCTTACACAGGCCAAACTCTTACACGTAAAAAACAAACAAACAAACAAAAAAACCTCTTCATCCCCTCCAAAGTGTTCTGTCTTTTTTCTTAGCAACAGTAGTGATATTGCTCTTACTGGTATAACTTTAGGGAGAATTTTTCATTTTGCCTTTTTCTGGGAGTGAGGCAGGCAGGCGCTAATGCAAGGCTGAACAACCGGGTCTTGTAAGCTCCCACCGGATGCAGTAGACAATAAGAGCCTGCATTTTGCAAATGGAAAAATAAGGCTATGAAAGGGGAGGACACTTGCCCTGGGTCATCCAGCAAGCCAACAGCAGACGCGGGCATGCAGCCAGCTAGCCTGGAAACAAGGCTCAGAGATGAATGGACAGCTCGGCCAGTGTCTCTCCAAAGAAGGAGAGGCGAGCATGCATGTGACGGTGTGTGCGGTGTCTCATGCACATCTGCCCCTCCTCCAAATCAACTCCAGCGTCCCTCATCATGCAGGCCAGTCAGAGCGGAGACTGGCCACAAATAGAGGACTAGGGAAAGAAATCGGCACACCACCCACCTCGGGATCATCATCATCCTGCTCTACTAAGGGCTTTCCCACAAGTTAAAGGAGACTGCCCCCAACCAGCCCACCCACACTTCACCTTCCGGGTCTCCAGCCCAGCTCTAACTCAGCGGCACAGCCTCGTCCATTGCTGTGCCCAGACACAGAAGGAGGCCCAGCCTGTTCTGTGTGTAGGCCCCGACTCTCTGCATGCCCGCAGCTACCAAGGTGAGACACAGATGTCACCCTCCTGTATTGTAGCCCAGCCCCATAGGCAAGGACCCTCCTCAGGAAGAAGAGAAAACAGGGGTTTCTCGGAGCTGGAACCATGTGCAGGGAGTTGGATGGCTGCTGCACAGGCGTTTCTACCTCACTGCTATAGCTCCCAAACATGGGGGTGGGGGAATCCGAAGGCTCTAACAATACCCATTCCCCATGTGGAGTTAGAGATGGCAGATGTTCCCGTCACTGCACTAATCCTCAGCTGAGCTGGGTGTTTCTCTCGCTTGTTTAAAGTGCAGCACACAAGAGAGACCACCAGTGTCGTCTAACCCCCTTCTTCCACACAGGCCCCTCCGTGCCGAGGTCCAGAACCCTCCCAGGAGTGTGCACTTGACAGGCAGTGGGGCTGCCTCCCCTGGACCTTTGAGTGTCTCCTCGCCCTCTTGCTTCACGCGCTATGCCATCTTGGAAAGAAATCAATGCTCTCTACTTAATAAACCGCCATTCCAGAGCCCTCCTTGAGCAGAGTCTGGGGCTGGCTTGCTGGACCACACAGTTCCCAGAACCATTCCTGTCTGCTGCACCCAGAACCTGGCACACTCCCCACCACCACATCCACACTCCAAAGCCCCTATCTTCTCCCCTTGATTTTCCAAGGAAGCACCTCAAATCCTCGGGGGTCCACCACAAAACTCACTGGACCCAGGCAATGAGCGAGGGCTCTTGGCTGAGGGAACCCTAACAGAGGCACTTTCCCCTGCCCCCGCTTTGGGTGGCTTCAGTGTTGAATCTCTCAGTGTGAGAGTGCAGCAGACTTGAACCAAGTAAACAAGAGCAGCCCTCTCCAGGCTGACTCCCCGGGCTGAAGCGCTGCCACATGCTATCTGCAGTGCTTCTGAGCCAAAAACCAACAGCGCCTCAGCAATGATCCATAAACCAAAATAAAGCAGACAGGAAACAACATGCTGATTTGGGGTAGCTGGAATTCCTCAGGCAGCATCAAATGTCATCAGCAACTGACACTTCAGCAGTCACTAGGTGCCTGGCGCGGTTCCCAGTGGCCCTGTTTCACGGGGGGAAGAGATGGGAATGTGGAGCACTCCCAGCCACAGGGAGGTCAGCAGGCAGGAAGGACCCTGAGCGTGATGACACGCTGGGTCCTCAGAAGCCCTCTCCAACATGAACTGTCCTCTCACCCGGCACATTCATGGTATTAACGTCTAACAGTAATTCCAGGCATAGATCTTGCTGGGTTTTTTGTGTTGTTTTTTTTT